>NW_020944374.1:3135051-3454762 GCF_900497805.2 Vombatus ursinus | reverse complement strand
GTGTGTGTGTGTGTGTGTGTGTGTGTGTGTGTGTGTACCGGGGAGGAGAGATTACTGTATGGGCTTTTGAAACTTTCTCATTCAAATACTTGATGACAGCTCAGGTGGTTAAAGCATAATTCCAGTCAAGCCAAGATTGTTGGTTTGATATCTCCTAAAGGAAAATGTCCTTGATATTATCAGCATCTTGAGCTCCATGCTTTCTATATAGGTCTTCAAGTTAGAAAAAAGAATATTATGAATTAGTTTAATAATACATCAAATAGTGTACTCTTATAATTTAATTTACAAAGAGAAGAAAGTGGGTCAAATTTCTTTTCTCTAGAACTCTTAAGGAATCATTTATCCAGAAACAATGCTATGAGTCCTGTTAAAAACAATTAGTTTTCCTTTTTTTATATAACCTCAGGTCTTTTTTACTGTTATATAAAAGAAACATTGAACATGGCTTTTAATTTTCAAATTGTCTCCCAGTTTCCATGAAATTCCATAATTGCCTTATTTTCTTGGGTGGTGGGTAAGGAATGTACTGGTGTATGACCAATCTTGATAAAGATTTGGTGAATTTTACAGGTATCCCATTGGTATAATCAGCTTTTTAAGTGGCACCAAGTAAATCAGTTCAGAAAGGAGTCTTTTGAGTGAATTTGGTTTTCACAGTGTAACAGCTCTTCAGATTCTGCTGGTTCGTCCCTAATTTTTTTTTTTTACATACCTGTTCAGAAGTGACATTGCTCTATAGTGACTATCAGAGCATAACTAGAAATGTATAATATAAGAAAGGAATGTTGATCCTCTCAAGCAGTGATATGCTATAACCTGGCTCAAAATTATTACCACAGTTAGTGGGGCACTTGAGACAGCATGAAATATACTAAGTAGAAGGATAGTGAGTTAGAAGATAGATTAGAATTCTGAAATATTGTTAGCCTTAAAAATGTTTCAGGTTTTTTTTTTCCTACTTAGATGGACCCAATTCATTTAATTCCCCTTCTATTTATATTCAACAAACTCCATTCCATTCAGCTTCCAATTTCTGTATGTCTTCTTATTGAAATTCAGCTCTTCATGCATTCTGACCTTTTCAAGAAAGCCAGCTTCATTGTGAATTGTGGTGCGTTAGAAAGGTAAACACATGCAGTACTTGTTATTCAATGAGTTTGGATTTAGAAAGTCATTGTCAATAGGTTAATCCTTTTGTACAGACAGTCTCTTTGGCTAAGAGGCATCTTAAACAAATAAAGGTTTTACCAAAATGCTAATTTCTGAGTCTTTCTGTCACTTGTCAAAGAATAAATCTCAGCAGAGGTCTTAAAAATTGGTTATTTCTAGTTTATATTCATTTCCCATCTAGCAGAGTTTCAAAAGAACTTCAGTATACATAAGTCTAAGCAGAGGCTATTTGTAACCTAGCTCAAAAAAAGCATTAGAACTTTTGACTTTCGTTTAGCTTTTACTTCTTCCCATTACTAGGTTGTGGGTTTGTATTTGTGTTTTATTTTGGCAAGGCCAATTAATACTAAGGCCTGTACCTTCTTTTTTATCTTATTCAAAATGAAATAAATATAATTTTACTTACCAAACATAATGGATGTGATTCTGATTTTACAAGTTCAAAATAAGTATTTTAACTTGGGACTTTATATTCCTGACATATCATGGTCATATAATAAGCATCTAGGGGAGTCTTCAGGACTTTAAGGCAGTTTCCTAGAGGGAATGTTTATAATAAGTAACATAAGGTTGACTTAAAATTCAGCTCTCTTACTAACTGTAGCACCTAGCTGTATACCCTAAGGGGAAGTAAGAGGCATTTGGGAATTCAGTAGCCTTCATCCATTACTCATTCTGTTAATGAAAGAGTATTTTTGAAACTTTAAGTCTTCAAGAAAAACCTTCATGACCAATTATTGGGTATGTTATAGAATGGGCTCATACTTTTGGTTAAAAAAAAAGGAAATATTATACTAAAGACCCTCTATGGTCTTTTTCTGAAGATTTTTTTTGTAAGCTTTATAACAAAAGACACTTAACGGGCAACATTGGTATATTATGATTGCTGCAAGTTTAAAATAACTAAGAATCTAAGTGGCAGAATATGCCTTCATAGAACCAATTTATTCAGAAGGAGTTTCTTATACAAATGAAATTATAGATACTTCAGAAAAGTTTAACTATTTATCATACTGTAAATGTGTGAAATGGGATAATGAGAGACCTGAATGAATTGTAAACACTTAAAGTTATAAATCATCAAGATAATTTGGCAACATGGTTAGAGCTGATTAAGTCTGGATTTTTCACTTTCTTGGTCAAGATCCTTTCAAGTTTATTAACTTTCCTAGTTCTTTGAAACCACAGTTATTTGTGTCTTTGCTCTCCCTCCCCATGGAATCACGGAGAACTAAAAATTTTATATGTAAGTGTTATGAGAAGTAACAAAGAAGCAAAAGACTATTCTCATGTGTTCATGGTGAACCCAACTCCTAGGCTTACATAGACAATGGAAGCTTAATACTGACTTCATTTAATCATAAAAGCAATGTTTTTGAGTTGGAAGGAACTTGGTGGCCATCCACTCCAATTCATACCTGAATAGTTAGCATAGAAGTATATAGTAGGCTAGACCTGGAGTTGAGAAAGAATGGGGTCAATTCCTGCCTCTGACAGCTTGCTAGCTGTGTGACCATGGGCAAAAAAAGTCATTCAAAGTCTTAGACTGCCAGTTTGCTCATTTGGAAAATGGGGATGATAATATTTCCATTAATTGCCTTTCAAGATTGTTGTGTAGCCCAAATGATATAATGTGTATAGAACGTATTAGGATTTTTAAAAAAATTTTCCTGTTACTCAATTTTATCTTTTGGGGCTCAGGGCCATCTCTCTTGGAGATTTGGCTGATTGAAACCTGTCTCCTGTTAATATTAGCCTTACCTGGCTAAAACCTGACTCATGGAATGATAGTATTAAAGGGATTTTTTGTTGTTGTTGTTGTTCCTCAGATAAGAAACCAGAAGAAAGGAAAAAGGGAATATAGCATTTGCAAAAATTTTAAACTTTTCCAAGGGGATTAAACTAGTTTTATTTGTGGAATGATTCTCTTTGGTTACCTTTGTGTCATGTAAATCTTTCCCTCTCAATCAGCCTATTGCTAATTCTTTATATGTAGCTTTGTAGTATTATAGAGTAAATTTTTGCAGACTCATTGTTTAAATCTGTAACTCAGCTTGTTTACAAAATCAATCTAATTCTTTTTGTTTAAACTTAATGACTTTGGAGGAAGCATGACATAATGATTCTATTTGACTATGCCTGGGTGACCTTTATGACCTAAAAAGGGCATAAAAATTGTTATATGCTAAAAATTTATTT
Organism: Vombatus ursinus; assembly: GCF_900497805.2. Lineage (NCBI taxonomy): Eukaryota > Metazoa > Chordata > Mammalia > Diprotodontia > Vombatidae > Vombatus > Vombatus ursinus. Next base: position 3,451,390 of record NW_020944374.1, on the reverse strand, counting down.
CTCTGTCTCACTGATGTAATTTTTCTCCATAAACAAACTTGGTCTGAACCTCAATCAGGGTTCAAGGTTGTTTTTCTGACTCCTACATTTGTGTTTAAGTGTAATAAAACCAAGGTTTTGATCTCTGCAATTTCTGCACTATGATAGTATTATTTGGCAGCATTTACCTATCATATGAACTTGCTTTTCCATTAACAGATGTTTTACAAGCTAGAGCGGTGATGTCAAAATCAAATAGAAATGAGTCCCTGTGGACTACACATTGACTTAGAAAACTGTAAATTAATATTATCTCTTTTATTGTATTTTTATTTATTTTGTTAAATATTTCCTGATTTCATTTTAATACGGTTCCAGGCAGCGCTTAAGAGGGGCCACATGCTGTAGGGTACTAATTAAGTGTCAGTTATCATGACTTGAAAGATCATAAAGAATAGGAAAAGTACTAAAGGTTTCAAAAAAGGGCTGTTGTCCCAATTTTCAAAAAAGTAAAGAGTATGGAAACCACACATTATAAGCCAGTGAGCTTGAATTTTATTTCTAGTCAAATCCTAAAACCTATTATTACCAAAGGGGTAGTTTGCAAACATCTGGAAAAGGAAGCAATTATCATAAAGAACCAGCATGACTAACTCAAGAACTCATCATGCCTGGCTGACCTCTTTGTTTTTGCTAAGAAATTAGGCTACCTCTCTAGTTCAGGTCTTAATCACCTCCTCTCAGACTGTTGCGAGAACCTCTTAATTGCACTCCTGGATTCCAGTTTCTTTTCAATCTTTCTGCAACACAGCTGCCAAAATAATCTTCCTAAAGCACAAGTCTGACCATATCAAGAACCTTCAGTGACTTACTAGTATTTCTAAGATAAAATACAAACTACTGATCTTGGATTTTAAAGCCATTCACAGCTATTAATTTCACAATTGAATTCACAATCATTTCTCATTAATTCTGGCAGCTTCTTGGCTTGTCCTTCATAATCTTTTCAGGCTTATTTCCATGTACTCCATTTCAGCCAAACCAGCCTACTTTCTCTTTCTAAATTTGTCACCCATCTTCCACCTCCATATATACATTGACTACCCCACTATCCAAGAATTGTATGTATTCCCACCTTACTCCCACCTCTTAGAATCCCTAACTTCCTTCAAGGGACAGCTTTTGTGCTCCCTGCTTGAAGAAGTCTTGCCAAATATCTTGTAGACTCTCCTCTCCTCTCACTTTGGCACCCTGGGACAAAGAGCCCTAATTAGAGGACCTAAATAGAGCCATAGCTCTAATCCAAGTAGCTGGTAGGACTAAAACTTCAGAAAGACTGGAAAGGTAGGAGGGGCCTCTGTTATGAAGGGCTTTGAATGCTGAACAGAACATTTTGCATTTGTTCCTGGTGGTAATAGGGAGCCCCTGGAGTTTACTGAGTAGGGAAATGTATGCTTTAGGAAAATCACTTTAGTTGCTGAAAAGAGGATAGGTTGGAGTGGAGAGACTTGTGCTGGAAATAAAGATCTGAGTCCAGTTCTTATGCCTTGGCTCAAAGAACATAAATATACTCAGCATATTCCCTTAGAAGCATAACAGCTACTACCACTAGGACTTCTACAGTAAACCTCTCCTCTAGCATAGAACTCTCTTTCAGAAACATCAAGTGCATTGAAAACCCCAGATCAACTGGTATCATTGTGACCTTTTTTATTTTAATGGAGTTCACCTAGCTAATATTGTGCTATGCCAGGTACAGTATGGCTCCGAAGGGTTCTTGTTTTCATAAATTTGGCTCCATTCCCCATATATTTGAGAAATGAGGCCTTTAGCGGAGAACCTTGGTGTAAAAAATTTTCACCATTTTCTTGCTTTCTTTCTCATTTTGGCTGCATTGGTTTTGGTTGTGTAAAAACTTTATAGTTTTATGTAATCAGAATTATCCATTTTACTTCCCATCATCCTTTCTACCTCTTGTTTGGTCATAAACTCTTTACTTATTCATAGATCTCACAGGTAATTTTTTCATGCTCTGCTAATTTACTAATGATATCACCCTTTATGTCTAAATCATATACCAATTTTTACCTTATCTTGGTATATGGTACATGTTGGCCTATGGTCTCTAAGTATTTTTTTCTGGCTGTCCACCATTCCTGGAACACTCTCCCTCCTTCCCTCTGACCTCCCTGAATTCATTTAAGTCCTAACTAAAATCCTACCTTCTACAGGAAGCTTCCCCAACCCCTCTAAATTCCAGTGCCTTCCCTCAGTTAATTATCTCCTACCCATCTGGTATGTTTATTTATTTATTTATTTAATTTATTTTAATCTTGTCTCCAACATTCCATTCACTTTTGTTATACCTTGAGGGTAGGGACTGTCTTTTGCCTCTTTCTGTATTTCCCCCCACCCCCAGCACTTAGCATTGGTATGGTACATAATAGGCATTTAATAAATATTGATTGATTGAGTAGTTTTACCAATTTCATATGTATTCCTTGAGCACATATTAAGTTCAAGGCGCTAAGATAATCAGTATTAAAGGGCAAAAATAAAAGAACACTCTCATTTCCCTGAAGGTTGTTAAGGCCCGTCATTCATTTCAGTAAATACTTATTAAGGACCTACTGTATGAAGAAGAGAAAAAAGAAAAAAAGCTTTTTTACTCAAGGATCAAAGGAGAATAAGAAATGCAAAAAATGATAAAACAGAAATTGGCATATAGCCTTCTGAAGTGGGAATCTGTGGTATGTGCTCAGAGAATAGCAAATCTACCATAATGGAAAATTAGGCCTTAAAGTTTGATTGGAACCTGATTGTCATGCCAAGGGGGTTTGACTTTGATAGGTATTGAAGAGTAATGAAGTGTTATTGTTGTTTGTTTTGAGGAGGGATACTGAGGGGTTGCCATAATTAGGCATGGAGAGGCTTTGAAGATTCAAATTCGGAGCAATGGTTGTGAGTTTTGCAATAGTCTAGCTAAGGGATAATGGACCCTGGGTTAAAGTGATGAATGGGAGCATTGGGCACAGATGCCACTTACATTTCAGAAATAGAAGTAACAGGACTTGATCATTGATTATATGTGGGTAACAAGGGGCAGGGAACATTTCAAGAAAACATAAGAGTTTGTTGGCTTAACTGTGCTCATAATTCACAAGACAAACAAAGAACATTACAAGATTTTGAGGGAACATCCAAGTAAATATCAATATTTTCCAAATACAAGTCAGACAAGGTCAGGGCTTTAGATATAGTGTAATGGAAAGGGCACTGAATTTGAACTTAGAGGTCCTGGGTTTTCTGCTCCTTGCTAACTGCATGATATAGGGTCTATTACTTCCTCTTTTAGGATCTTAGTTTTCTCCTCTATAAAATGAGGTGTTTAGAATACCTAGAATTATAGATGGCATTTATATAGCTCTTTAAGGTTCAAATGCTTTGTATAAGGTAACTCCTTTGATCCTCACAACAGTCCTATGATGTATATGATATTATTCCCATTGTGCAAGTGAGGAAGCTGAGACAAGAAAGCAGTTAAATGATTTGATTAGGGTCACAAAGCTAATAAGCCTCTAAGACAGGATTTGAACTCAAATATTCTTGACTTGAGCCACTATCCACTGTACCAGCTAACTGCCTAAATCTAGATAAGCTCTAAAGTGATAAATAATTTATATCCTCTGATTTCCTCTACATACTTGGTTCCCTGTCATGTAGATGAAGCTATGAAAATGTGAGATTGCCGAGGGAGAAAGAATAAAATATAAGGCTTTGGGAAAGCCTATGTTATGAGAATAGGATGCAGAAGGGAAGACAGTAGGAATGGCCAAAGAGAAGTAATCCAGCAAAGTTCAGTGTCACAGAGAACAAAGGAAAATATGATAATATTAAGAATAGGGCTGGAGGGGTCTCCGTAAGAGAGCATAGACAAGGCCATTGGATTTGGTAATAACTCATAAGGTCTATATTCTTTTTTTCTTTTTTCTTTTCTTTCTTTAAGGTCTATATTCTTAAGAAAAGAAAAGAGAAACAAAAAGAAAATATACAAAAATGAGATGCTATTGGCCCACCACAAAGCATGTGGTGAGGTTTTTGGTTTGTTTTTTTTTTTTAATTAATGTATGTGTGTGTGTGTGTGTGTACTAGCCCTAATGTCATGGTACAGGAATCTACTCCCCATTGTGTTCTGCACACAAAACAGTTTGAGTTTTTGCCTAAATCCAGATGAAGATAAATATGTTGTATGACAATGATGACGGTTAATATTATTATAGTGTATTTTTCTTGTACAGGAAGTGCTCCTTAAGAATTACTTTGCTGTATCTCATCAAATAGGGACACTCAAATGAATCAGGATAGAGTGCTTCTCCTGGACTCAGGAAGATATCAGTTCAAATTCAGTCTCAGACACTTACTAGCTGTGTGACCTTGGGCAAGTTACTTACCGTTTGTTTGCTTTGATCCACTGGAGAAGGAAATGGCAAACCAGTCCAGTATCTTTGCCAAGAAAACTTCCTGGACAGTACATTCCATGGGGTTATGAAGAGTTGGACAAAGCTGAATGACTGAACAACAATATCTCATCAAAGGGGCAGAACACGAAACCAGGAATGCCCTAGGCAGCTCAGTGCAGTGGGAAAAAAACAAACACTAGACTTGGAGGGAGAGAACTTGAGTTTCATTCCCTTCTTTGTTACTATTGCGTGACCTTAGGAAAGTCACTTTTCTACTCTGGGCCTCAGTTTCCTCCTCTATGAAATGAGAGGATTGAACTCAGATCCATTCCAGCTCTAAAGTCCATGATTCATATACCTCATTTATGATGACATCTTTCCTGGGTCTATTGTCACTGTGAATCTGGCAAGACTGGTAGCACTCTAGAGACAGCATCGGTGTCCTCATGTTGGTCCACTACGTTTGACTTTTTCTGTGCATCAGAGTCAACCCATCTTCTTCCTCAGCTTTTTTCCTTATATTCACATCTCTCTATTTACTAAATAGGAGCTGACGTATTCCCTTATTTTAAGTGACCTTATACTGAAGAACTCTAGAGTAACATGGACAAGGAAGAAACAGGGAAGTTCAGAAGAAAAAAAAATAGTTTTTTTAAACAATTAACTTTACTTTCTGATATCTCTTGTGAATTTCATTATCATCTGAGACTGAAAATGAACTTTTTAAAATATATTTTAGATATGTGTATATATTTATATACATAGAAAAGGGTGTATACACTGAAACATAAGGAAACAGTGCCTATTTACCCATGAAATCCAGCTAATACCCTCCTCTTTCCTGGGAATAAATCAATCACATCTTACACTGGTTTTACTATATATGGGAGAAGAAGGATAGGGATGTGGAAGGAACATTGATCTTATATTGCCTAATGATTTCCTCTAAGATTTACATTTAATTTTCATCTGAGGGACGTGAATCTCTCCTTACCACTACACTCAAACTGCCAATATGTAAAAATGTTCTTGGAAAGTACAATATCTCTTAAAAGATCAGTCATTTTTCTTTAATTCATCTTTGTAAAATACTAAAACTTTAAAACAAGCCATTTGCCCAATATGATTGAATCATCCCAATCTTTGGAATAAAACTGGTTTCATGACTAGCATGGGATATTAGGATTACCCCATAGTATTCTTTCCATGTGCCTTTTCTGATCTGTTAATCAAAATTCTTGCATTTTTATATAGCAATATAATTTCATGGATTTCTAAAAAGTTCTCACAAGAATATTAATTGAATCACAGGATAAGCAGAATTTCACTGTTATTATAGATAAAACAAAAATAGGAAGTTCAATCTGTCATCCAAAAATGTTTAAAACTTAAGTAGCTGTGATGAGTAGTTTAAAAATGAATCCAATAACCCAGGGAATGATTTTCATTTAGAAAAAAATTAATTTCTGAAATTTAATTTACCCTGAGAACAGATTACATGGTACAAAGGCATGCAGAGCATGACAAGTACGTGTTTGTTATTGTTTCCTTCCTTTGGAACCACAGTAGAGGAATTGTTCCCACCATCAGTATATGATCATGATGAGGGCTACTAAGTTTGAGGAAGATGCCAGAACTTTATTTGAAGGTCCAAACTTTAAACCTATAATAGTGCTAAGTTTTTCTTTCCATTTCCAAGGATGACCTTGTTGCAGAGACAAGATCTGTACATCTTAAAAAAAAAATAGACAGTTATTTGTCTTGTGCGTTCATCTGCCTACAGGTAAAGAGGGACAAGGACTTGATGATTATCATATTCCCAATCTCTTTTTTACATCTAATCTCTAAATTGCTGATTTAGAAGAGTCCAAATTAAAGCTTCTCCACTTCTTTCTGCTTAGTGCTTTCTACTATTCCATATTGCCATATGCTTGATTTGGGATCTTTCAAAGCAATATCTCTTACTTATTTTAGGGAATTTTCTTCATTCACCTTTTTTCTAATTTTTGAATGCAAAATTTGTTTGTGTAAATTCTCATATTTAATTTTCTTTGTAGGTCAAGTCAATAGGTATTAATTTTCTTTCTGGTCAATGCTGGTCTAGAAGCTATGTTGTTTATAAAAGAAGTAGAAAACAGGTCCCCTTCCCTCAAGGTTTTTACACACTAATTAGGAAGGCAATACACGTATTCTATTATTAGTAGACAATATATGATAGCATATAAAGGACCAAATTAATTTTGTTGTTTTTCAGTCATGTCTGACTCTTCAAGACCCCATTGACCATAGCATGCCAAGTCTTTCTGTCCTCCACTATCTCTCGAAATCTGTCCAATTTCGTATTCCTTGTTTCCATGATACTATGCATCCATCTCATCCTCTGTTATCTCCTAATCTTTCCCCAAATCAGGGTCTTTTCCAATGAGTCCTGTCATCTCATTATGTGGCCAAAATATTTAAGATTCAGCTTCATTATTTCGCCTTTCAGTGAATAGCCTGGATTAATTTCTGTTAAGTATTGACTGATTCAGTCTCCTTGCTATCCAAGAGACTCTCAGAAGTCTTCTCCAGCACCACAGTTCAAAAAGCATTGATTCTGTGATGCTCTGCTTTCCTTATAGTCCAAATCTCACAGCCATACATTGCTATAGGAAAAACCATCGCTTTGACTGTATGGACCTTTGTCAGCAAGGTGATATCTCTACTTTTTAGTATGCTGTCCAGATTTGCCATAGCTTTCCTTTCAAAGAGCAAGTGTCTTTTAATTTCATGACTGCAGTCACCATCTACAGTGATCTTTGAGCCCAAGAATATAGAATCTGATACTTCTTCCATTTCTTTTCCCCTATTTGCCTGGAAGTTATGGGACCAGTTGCCAAGATCTTATTTTTATTTATCTGTTTTTTTATGTTAAGTTTCAAGCCAGCTTTTACATTCTCCTCTTTCACTCTCATCAAGAAACTTCTTAATTCCTCTTCACTTTCTACCATCAGAGTGGTATCATTTGCATATCTGAGATTGTTGATATTCTCCCAGAAACCTTATTTCTGGCTTTTGACTTATCCAGCCTGGCAATTGGCATGATAGACTCTGCATATAAGTTAAATAAATAAGGTGACAATACACAGCCTTGTCATACTCCTTTCCCAATCTTAAACCAATCAGTTGTTCCATGTTTGGTTCTAACTGTTGGTTCTTGGCACACATACAGGTTCCTTAGGAGACAAATGAGATGATCTCTCTGAGGACTTGCTATATTTTGTTGTGATCCACAAGTGAAAGGCTTTAGTGTAGTCAAAGAAGTGAAAGTAGATGTTTTTCTGAAATTCCCTTGTTTTCTGCATAATCCAGAGAATGTGAGTAATTTGGTCTCTAGTTCCTCTGCTTCTTTGAAAACCAGCCTGTTCTTCTGGTAATTCTTAGTTCACATATTACTAAAGCCTAGCTTGCAGAATCTTTTTTTTTCTTTTTTTTGGTGAGGCAGTCGGAGTTAAGTGACTTGCCCAAGGTCACACAGCTAGTAAGTGTCGAGTGTCTGAGGCCAGATTTGAACTCAGGTCCTCCTGACTCCAAGGGCAGAGCTCTATCCACTACACCACCTAGCTGCCCTTAGCTTGAAAAATCTTAAGCATAACCTTGCTGGCACGTGAAATGAGCACATTTGTTTGGTAACTTTAACATTCTTTGGAGTTACCTTTCTTTAGGATCAGGATATTTTCAATCCATTGGCCACTGTTGAGTTTTCCAAATTTGCTGGCATATGGAGTGCAGCGCTTTAACAGCATCATCTTTTAGGATTTTAAATAGCTCACCTCCACTAGCCTTATTGTTAGCAATGCTTCCTAAGGCCCACTTGACCTCCTTTTCCTGGATGTCTGCCTCTAGATCAGTAACCCCACCATCATGGTTATCAGTAATGTTAAGATCTTTCTCGTGTAGTTCTTTTGTGTATTCTTGTCACCTCTTCTTAATCTGTTCTGCTTCTGTTAAGTCCGTACCATTTTTGTATTTTATTATGCCCATTTTTGCATGAAACATTTCCTTGATATATCTAATTTTCTAGAAGAGATCTCTTTTCTTTCCTATTCTATTGTTTTCTTCCATTTCTTTGCATATCTCATTTTAAAAAACCTTCTTGTGTGAGACAAATGAGAAGTCTGAGAGACAGTTTCTGGATAATTAATAATCAATTTATTAATTATGCTAGCAAACATTAAATTGAGGTCAGAGGTCTCTCATAGCCAAAAACACCTAATGGAGATACTCAATATCATAAATATTTTTGGGAAAGTGGGTGTTCCCAACAGGTGGAGATCAACCTTAATTGGTGAACAATCAGTGAGAGAATGAATATTCTTTGAAAGGCAGGCTTTTTCTAATGAGAGGCTGGGGGGGTGTAACTTTGATCATGCCAGCACTCCTAGATCATTCTGGATGGGATGAATTTGGGGGCAAGGCCAGAAATATCCTTGAGAGACTGGGCTTTGAATGAGAAAGCAAAAAGAGGATCTTTGTTTGTTTGTTTGTTTGTTTTTTGGCTAAGCAATGGGGTTAAGTGACTTGCCCAGATCACACAGCTAATAAGTGTTATGTGTCTGAGGCTGGATTTGAATTCAAGTCCTCCTGACTCCAGGGCTGGTGCTCTATCTATTGTGCCATCTAGCTGCCACCAAAAAGAGGATCTTTGAGTCCTATATATAAAATTTGTTATTAATATAAAAAGAAAATAATCATTTTTCTCATGTCTCCTTGTGATTCTCTGGAATTCTGCATTCAGTTAGGTATATTTTTCCATTTCTCCTTTTCACTTTCCTTCTTTCCTCATCAGACAGCCATTTTGTTTTCTTGATCTTTTTTCTTTGGAATGTTTTTTTTTTTTAAATTTTGTTGCCTTCTGTACAATATTGTACAGAAAACCTCTGTCCGTAGTTCTTGAGACACTCTATCTACCATATTTAATCCCTTAAATATATTTATCAACTCTACCTCATATTCATAAGGGAATATGGAAAATGTATCAATAAGAGTTCAGATGTAATGAAGGTTAGCTAGACCAAGTATAGACAAAGGCTCCTTATCCAGAGAAGTCAAAGCAGTGAGATACTCTTAGGGAGGTGGAGGGCAAACTTTTACAACTAGGACCATTACCCCACTTCAGGCCTAGGTAGAGATAGTGGTTCAGAGTTCTACAGACAAAGAGCCCTTGTGGGGGCAACTTGGTGGCACAGTGGATAGAGCACCAGCCCTGAAGTCAGGAGGACCTGAGTTCAAATCCAGCCTCAGACCAAACACTTGACACTTACTAGCTGTGTGACCCTGGGCAAGTCACTTAACCCCAATTGCCCAAACAAACAAACAAACAAAAAAAGAACAAAGAGCCCTTGAGTGATAGTGATCACTAGTCCCCAAGCCACCAACTATTACCTGTAGCCCTGTCCCCCACTGTCTAGGGAAACAATCACCAGGAAAACTCCACCCCCAGACCCTCAGCAAGAGCCTATGTAGGTGTCACAGCCCCCATCTCCTTAGCAGTTACAGTTACCAAGGATCAAAAACATAAAGATCTGAACCCAAAGTCCTTGGCTCTATCTGATGGCTCATGGTCAAAAGCTGATATGGTTTTATCAATAGAGTTGCCAGTAAAGAAGATGTTTGTACATTAGCCTTATCTCCCATCTGACTTGAGCCAAGGTAGCTTATTTGCCATCAGAACCACCAAAGTTTACTATTTGCTCTGCTAATATGTACTAAGGACCATTATACCTTTCCATTTGCCTGGTGGTTGAACGCTTATCTTTGTATTGGCTCCCCCTATTAAAATGTGAGCTTGTTGAAACCAGCAACTATCTTGTTTTCCTATTTTATCCCCAGACCTTAGCACAGTATTTTGCACAAAATAAGTGCTTAATAAATGTTTGTCACCCATTTGTTCCTTCTTGTATCTTATCTTGCACTGACCCATTCAAAGTACAAGTCAACTGCTCTTAGAATGGTCTAACTAGAATGCCACAGCTCTGCTTTGCTGATTTCTGTAAGGAGAGGAATCCCCAGAGCAACCCTCTCTTGTTGCCCTCCTCCTGTTGCTACTGTATTCTTGTAGACATACCTGAGCAAAATGGAAAAGAGAGTTTAAATTCAGGAGTGGTCAAAAAAAGAATGGTGAAGTAGGATGTGACACGTTGAAGGCATTTGGATTTAACCTTAGGAGCAACTGGGAACTACAGGGTTTAAGCAGAAAAATAACGAACCACATTAAACATTAGTGAGGAGCAGACAAACATTTTCCTGAAAAGTACTGAAATTATGTGTGTGTGTATAAATATATGTGTGTGTATTGTTGTTTAGTCAATTGTATTTGACTCTTTATGACTCCATGGACCAGATCATGCCAATAATGTCCATGGGGTTTTCTTGGCAAAGATACTAGAGTGATTTGCCGTTTCCTTCGCCAGTGAATTAAGGCAAACAGAGGTTAAGTGACTTGCTCGGGGCACTCAAGTAGTAAGTGTCTGAGGCCGGATTTGAACTCAGGTCTTCCTAACTTCAGGCCCAGCTTTCTATCCACTGATCTACCTAGTTGCCTCTAAGGCAAACAGAAATGAAGTGACTTACCCAGGGTCACACAGCTAGTAAGTGTCTGAGGCTGGATTTAAACTCAGGTCTTCCTCACTCCAGAGTGCTTTATCCACTGAGTCACCTAGCTGCCTCTAAATATACGTACATACATATGTATATATATGTGTACATATATATGTGTGTGTGTGTGTGTGTGTGTATGTATATGTATATGTATATATATAAATATATAAGATAAACACATACATGAATAGATATGTAGATGTATGTACACATATGCATATATATCTCCCCCTCTGGGCCCATTTTTCCAACCCCAACCCCTACCTGCATTGATAGGCTTACTCTCCAGAGAACAGCTGATCACTGCTCCCCTAAATGTTCAAGGGGAACTATTAGGGGCTGGAGTTTTTCTAGTAGCTCCCAACTGCAGCGTTCCCCACAATATAATTGAAATGGTTAACCTCTACCAAATGTCAATCAACTGGATATCAATTAGCTTTAAAAATAACAATAATGGTATAATAATAATGATAATTATAATAACTAGCATTAATTTAATGCTTTACATATGTTAGTCAGTCAGTAGAATAGATTAAGCCTACAGGAGCAAATGAACCCAATAGCCTAGTGTTCAATAAACCCAAAGACTTCAGCTACTGGGGTAAGGACTCATTATTCAATAGAAATTCCTGGCAAAATGAGAAAGCAGTCTGGCAGACATTAAGATATAAACTAGCATTTCATACCAGATACCTATATAAGCTCCAGATGGATACATAACTTTGACATAAAGGGTGATAATATAAACAAATTAGAGGAGCGGAGAATAAATTTATTTTCAAATCAATGGATAGGGGAACAGTTCATGACCAAACAAGAGACAGATGTGATTAAGGAAGATAAAATGGACAGTTTTGATTATATAAAACTTAAAAAGCTTTTGCATAAAAAAACATTGAATTTAAAATTAAGAGGGGAATGGAGAAAATATCTTTGCAGCAATTTTCTCTCATTAGGTTCTCATATACAGGATCTATAAGGAATTGATTCAAATTTATTAGAACAAGAACCATTCCCTTCCACAGATAATTTATCAAAGTACACGTATGAATAGGAAAGTTTCAAAAGAAGGCATCCAAGCCATCAACAACTATGTGAAAATGTTCTAAATCACTAATTAGAAATATGCAAATTAAAGCAACTCTGACCCTCTACTCACACCTTTCAGATTGGCTAAGATGATTAAAAAAAAAAGGACAATTACAATTGTTAGAAGGACTACAGGACACAGTGGAGAGTAGATTCTTGTATTGTGACATCAGTACTAACTCACACACATACCGATTAAAAAAAAAAGTCACCACATTATTTCTTGATCACAGAACAATAATATCTTTTCTCAAGAAAAGTATAGACCATATATACTATCACCAAATCCAGTGTTATTTCCCAAGACCCCTTACCAGAGAACCCCTCCCCTTCTGCCTTGTATATTTTTGGTAGAAATGTGAAGTGGTTCAGGCAGTATGTAAAGCAATTTGTAACTATTGCCATAAAGTCACTAAATCGTTCATGTCTTTTGATCCGACCCCTTTGATCCACCATGCATATATTCCCTTAGACCCAGAGATCAAAGAAAGAGGGAAAGTGCCCATATATGCCCCCCCCCAAATTCTTATCTCTTTTTGTACTAATAAATGACTAGAAAATAGTGGGGAACCTATATACTGGGGAATGGCTAAACAAATTATGGTATATGAACATAATGGAATACTATTATGCTATAAGAAATTGTGAAAAGGATGATTTCTGAGAAACCTGGGAAGACCTATATAAACTGATGCAGAGTAAAATGAGCAGAATTAGGAAAACAATTTACAAAGTAATAACATTACAAAGAAAAACAACTTTGAAGGACTTGAGAACTCTCATAAATGCAATGACCAGCCACATTTCCAGTAGATTGATGATGAAGCTACTACTTCCCTCTAGAGAGGTAGGTACAAGACTCAAGATGCATAATAAGACATACATTTGCCAACAGCCAGTGTGGGAATTTATTTTGTTGACTACATATATTTGCTACACGGGCTCCATTTTTCTTTTCCATAGGGTTTAGAGACCAAGGGGAGTTAGGGATCGAGTAGCAAAAAGTAAAGAAAGAAAAGAGAACCATTGCAGTATCTTTTTAATGGAGAGAAAAGAAGAGAAGGAAAACCAGATAAATAGGTTAGCTTTAAAGCTATAGGTTAATCTTATGATATATTTAAAAAGAAAAGCAAGGTATATATAATAGAGATCTACATTTTAATGTATTATTCTCTTTGTCCCTCTACAAAATATAGAAATAGCTAGTCTGTGGTGTTGATCATTTTCATTATAATAAAAAATAATATTAAAAACAAAGATACTACCCTGCCCTGTCTGTGACATAGCATTTCTCTTTCCTTTAAAGCCTCAAGGAAGAGAAAGAGAGATTGTCTCTTCAAATCCTTTTTATATACACTCCATTACTCCACTACTACATTCCTTCCTTATCACTTAGGTAGCTCAAGGGAAACAATTAAAGAATACCTGCAGCTGTTCTGAAATAGGGGAAGGGTCATATCATTATGCATGTCAAGAAGCAGACTGACCAACCCTTGATGTGAATTCAAACCAGACAGGGCATATCGTATACTAGTCATTACATATGTGCACAGATATGTACATATACACATATACCGACATACACACTTACCTTGGAGCTCTTTATAGCAATGAAATCTCACATCCAGTCCCCTTGCTATCTTTATGTCCTGAATAGCAAGTATTTGCATCTATTACTGGTAGGTACTAAGGAATATTCTGAATCTTATTGAAGGTCCCTGTAGGGAAGCATCACAGTTTTGAATAGATGTGGGTAGGGAATAAGCCCTTACGTACAAAAAAGTAAAAGAATTGGAGTCATAGTGTACAAAAGAAAAAGCATAAGGGATTAGGGTCAGAGAAGGGATTAATCATAAATCATGAGTGAAGCTGAATAGGTATTTGCTAGTTTTACATGGTAGAATAAAAAAGAAGAGGTAGATTTAAAATGCAAAATGAGAGATTTCAGTTGAGGAGAAACGGAAATGACAGAGATTGATGCTCTTGTCTTTCTTTTAGCAGCTTATATCCCAGTGCCTTACTTTTTAGTGGGCACAAGCCTATCCTCCCTTCCTTCATTTTCATCTAGTCTTTTCCCACTCTTCCAAGTAGCAGTTCTTTGAGATGGAAAACAGTGAATTATTATCAAGATTGATTAGTGACCATTCCATTATTTCCTCTCTCATACCCAATCCCTAGAATAGATCATAAAGATCAAAAGACATTGAATTATTCAATGATGTTTTGGAAATTCTTCTTCAGACATGTTTAAAAGCAAACCTAGAGAACTTTCTGAGATGATTTGACTGTCAGAGGCTCCATGCAGAAAACCTGATTACATATGACTTCCAAAGGTTCCTCTAGTATTGTGATTCAAGGTCCACACTTCATTGTTTGCAAGAACTTCATGTAAAGTCCCAGAACAAGAAGCATTAATTCACCAAGGAGGCAGTATGGTACAGTGGAATGAGCCCTGGATTTGGTAACTAAGGACTAGGGCTGAATCCATACTTAGTATCTTCACAACCTGGAACATGCCACTCCAACTTTCTGATCTTCACTCTTCCTGTATCCACAAAATGAAGAGGTCAGACTAGGTAGTAATCTTTAAGATCCACTCTGTCTCTTTAATGTTGATGATCCTAATTTTTTCTTCCCCCTTCTCTATTCCCTGACTCCTCTAGGATTTTTCCTGATCTCCTTCATGAGACCCAGGCATGAATGCTTTCTCTGTACTTGTAATGACCCTCTGATAAGATGAGACTTTGAAAAAGGTTTGTCCCTTCTCCACCCCAGATATGAGCCCTGGTTTAGTAGCCACCTACTCTTTCTCTATCTTCTCTATTTGTTTGAATAATCTTAGTTTCTGATATCCACTTCCAAACTAGGGGGCATGATGTAGTAGACAAAAAAAGCTGATCTTCAAGCCAAGAAGAAACTCAGGAACATACAGGCTGTGTGACATGGGGAAGTGTTTTAACCACTCACTGTTCTAGGCTACTCTGTAAAATATAATTTGCAGAGAAAATGCTGACCTTTAGCATTACAGGGAATTTCCATGCCTAGTAATTCCCCATTCAAATGAAATCACAGGCCCAGGCCTTACAAATCATGTAAATCTTAGTCTATGACCTGTTACTATACTCTCTCTCTCTCTCTCTCTCTCTATATATATATATATATACACACACACACACACACATATGTATATATACATATACATATGTTTACATATAAATATAGATGTATCTGTTTATGGAGATATATGTAAAGATATATAGAGATAGAAACATGCACTTATTTTGATTTTTCTGCCTCTCTACTTTCTCCTCTCTTATAGGACACTTGTATTTGAGGGGCTTCAATAGCTTTGACCAAAAATATTTTCCCTTTATTCTGTTTTTTATTTTTAGGGAGATGAAACTTCTAAAAGACTCTAGCTTTCTGCCCTATTTATAGCCTATAAAAATTGATTTATCTGTGTAGACTTTTCATGTTATATGGCCTTGTTTATATTTCTTAAGTTACTTTTATTTGATGAACTTGCATGTCAGATGCCCTGTTTACCTCTGATTTCTTCAGTAGGAATAATTCAGATTCTTTTCTTATGCTTCAAATATATATTTTTTTTCATTGATGGCTAAGCTCAACATTGCAGGCTATGTTAACTTAGCACAAAAATGTTTTTCAGGATGTGATATTCCAGACTTTTGCTTAATTTCTCATCATTGATGAATAGTCTTGCACATTCAGACTACTTTTCTTTGATGTTTGAAGCATCTCCTCCTGATGACTTGCAATACTCTTTAACATTGACTAGTTTTCTTGTATGGTTTCCTGAAATGTCATTCAAGCTTGTTGTTTCATCTAGCGTTTCTCTCCCCACCCTTCAGTCCCACAGACATCGTTAATTATCATCTCGTCTGTTCATATTTTACATTAAAGGTCAATTGCTTTGGTTTGTAAAAATCTCATGTTCTAATTTTGTTAAATTTTGATTTTGTTCTGATATTCTTTATTCCATTCCTGCATTTTAGCATTATGAATCTTGCGATATATTTTGTAGTATGTTTTCCAGTTTAGTGAAATTTCCTATGATTTATTTTAATTTTCCTTTTTGAATTATTCTTTGTATACTCTGATTTCTGACCTAATTTTCATTATTATTTCTTCCTTTAATGTTTATTGAGCTTCTGAACCACTCCAGAGGATTTTTGTCCTCTGGACAAAATTTTTTCAGGGCTAACTGTTGTTGTTACAACTCTTTCTTGGGGGAAGCTGTCTAATTTTTATTAGCCCCATAATCTTTATTCATAATATTGAGAACATCTTTTGATTGTATTCTCATTGTTTCAGTCTCTTTGTTATTTTATCTACAAGCTTTGCTTTGTGGTTAATTCTTTCCCCTCTTTTATTATTTTAATTTATTTGGTACTTATGTTGATGTTTTGAGGTGATGAAAGGGAACTGAGTGTAGACATGAATCTTCCGTCTTGTATCTGCCATAAATTTTTGTATAATTTTAACATTTGAAACAACTTGTATGAGGAGAGCCCTTAAGACTGTACTTTATTCTTCTGATGTAAATGTTTTGAAATAAACAAATAAAGCAAAATTTTTTGGACTTCCCGGTTGTGTCTATAGCTAGAAAATCATCTTTCAAAGGCTGCCTATCCCCTTCTAATATTTTCATTAAGGATACCATTGGTAGGTGAATACGCTGTTCTCATGAAGATTTTCTAGAGATTAGAAAGTAGGTATAAGGATTGACAGCTGTTGTCTTCTTAGTTGTCTCCTCTCTTCTCCATCTCATAAAAGTACCATCTGCATCCTTTTGAAACATTTCTTAAGATCTCTTGAAATTCATTTGGTAAGGACTTTTAAAATTGTGTTGCCTTCACTTAAGATTTTTCCTGTGTCCAGTTGCTCTTTCTGAATTAATTTTCTTGAGTGCTATTTCTACTTTCTCCTATACCATATCCATTAATGAGCTATTTGAATCAAAGCACCATAGTAATGTAACATTATCATCATCAGTAATTTAACAGTTCAACATAGATTCACTCTCTTCTAATGGTAAGTAAAATATTCCTTGATCCCCCTTTCTACTTCCAGCCTTTCTCTTTACCACCATTATCCAACAACCTCTCCTTCTTAGAAGTTCATAACATAAAAATTTAGTTCCCAGTACATATTAAGGTGGCTGTTGTGTGATGGCCCTTAGCTTATTCTCCCTCTTTCCGAAGGAGTTCAGCACCTCATTCACTGTCTTCCTCACCTCCACGCTCCTGCGATTATACTCGGGTATTTCAATATCCATGCTGATGCTCCCTCAGACTCTTATAAACTCTTACAACCCTGATTTCCTTATCTTCTTTAAATCCTATAATCTACTCCTTCACACATAGGGATGGTCACACATGGTATGACAGTGTTACCTATTACTAACCTATAATTCCATAATTTAAAAACTCTCATATTCCTCTACTTGACTGTGACATTTTATCAGCCATCTCACACCTTGTCCTACCCATCCTAAATGCATTCTTTGCCTTTTTCAAGACCTCTAGTCTCTCCATCTAGCAGTATTTTCTCAGACTATTACCCTGCTGTGACTTCACTTTTTTCCTTCTCCAGCATTGACCCTATAGTTAACTAATTGAATTCACCATAGTCCTCCACTCTTGAATCCCTTGTCCCTTGTCTTGTTGCCACTTATCAGCCTTGGATTTCCCCCACGTTCTGCCTTCTCCATTCCTGTTCACATGATGCAGAACAAAGCCAGAGGAAGTCACACAACACACTCTTCCTCACCTACATGTCCAGTCAGTTGCTAAATCTTGCTGTTTCTACCTTCATAACACCTCTCACAGTTGACCCCTTCTCTCTAATCATACTACTACTACCCGAGTTCAGGCCTTTATCACCTCTTGCCTAAATAATTGTAACAGCTTCCTAATTGGTCTACCTGCTTTAAGTCTTTTTGCAGTTCAGTCCATCGTCTTCCCTGTTCCCCAAATGATTTTTCTTAAGCATAGCTCTGACCCTATTCAGTAAACTCCAGGGACTGTGGCTCTATGATCAAATATAAATGCCTCTCTCTAGTTTTTAAAGCTCTTCACATCTTGACCCTGACCTATCTTTCCAGTCTCACTGTATATTACTCAACTTCCCATATTCTATGATCTAGCCAAACTGGCATTCTGTCTGTTCCTCACATACAACACTACATCTCTCATTGTCATGCCCTTGCACTGGCTGTCCCCCATTTCTGGAATACACTCTTTCCTTACTTTAACATCAGAAAATTCCTTTCTTCCTTTAAAATGCAGCTTAAGCATTATTTCTACATGAAGCTTTCCCTGATCTCCCCAACTCCTAGAGTCCCATCCCTTAAACTAAATGTGAATTAAGGAGATCTCTCCTGGAGATGACACAATCTAGAGACCATTGAGAATCCCTATGACAAAAAGAACAGAAAAAAATCATGAATAATACTACTAAGAAAAAAGGAGATCAGGAAAACATCAATACCTGTTGATTAATGCACCAACTTTCTCATCTTCATAAAATCTATAGAGAAATGATCCATGCATGTACCAAATACATTCTTGATGAAAATATGAACAAGAAAGAGCCAGGCTTCCTCAGATGGTAATTTTTTTTCTCTCAGATGGTATTTTTGCAGTAGAACATATATTTACAGTTATGCAGTTGCTTGAAAGTTGCAGAGAAAATGTATGTTGTTCTTATAATTTGTTGATTGCAACAAAAAAAAATAATTTGACTCAGTAAAGCAAAACACAACCCTCCTCCAAGATAATTTTTCATATGTATAATAAGATCATACAAGATTATTTCTCAAATACAACCATAAGAATAACTCTGTTCAGTGACTCTTTTTGATTGTTCATGTTAAGGGAAAATAGTACATTAAACAAAGAGACAGGTGTTTCTTTGCAAAAGGAACTTTGCTATTGTCATGGGGGATGCCCTGAGGAGGTCCAAATGGAAGTAGAATTACCAGTGGATCCTGAATTCCTTCAGGTGCTCCTGCTTGCAAATGTTAGTTGCATTATGCCCCAGAGTATTATCAGATCTTTTCAATAAGATGTGCAATATGCAGGTAGATGTCTAGTTGTTTGAATTATTTGGGGGAAGCACTACAGAAAGGCAGTGGGTTGGGTCCAGAATTGAATGAGGAAGAGAAAGCAGGATTTTATTTTTCAATTTGTGTACTACTTTCAGTAATACCAAGCTGTTCCCATGTGTGCATGTGTGCACGCATACACACGCACACATACGTGCGCACGCGCACACACACACAGAGAAAAAGAGGAAGAAGGAGGAGGAGAAGAATAATTTAATACTGTTCTTCTTAGTGATGGGGAATGCTTGTACATCTTACAATTCCACAATCTCCAAAAAGTTTTAGATTGCTCAAAGGACAATATAGAGATGCATGGTGGAAGTAAGTAGTTTGTAATAGAATATGTTTAAGAAGTATTATAAGTAGTATCATCTAGGAAATATATCATTATAAAAAGGGGTAAGCTGATTGTGTAGTGAAAGGAATGAATTAACAGCCTAAATACAACCCATTTTTTTTTAGTGAACTTGTGATTTCATTGGTGCAGGGAACTTCCAGTGAGGAAATTTCTCCTTTCAATGCATATCTGTAGCTGTTCTTATAGGACTTGTAGTTTAAGTTGCCTGGGAGCACCAAGAGGTTAAATAACTTGACTAGGACCAAAGAGCCCACATGTGTCAGAGGTAGGACTTGATCTTAGGTCTCTTCGATTCTGAGATCAGGCCTCTATCCATTAAGCCATATTATCTCAGGAATGATACACTGGCACTCACAAAATACATAAAGATCTAGAAGGTCTACAGAATCTCTGTCAAGGATATTGGACAACATGTACAAGAATATCACTGGGTGAGGTATGGAAGGAATAACCATGTTGATGATATCACAGATCCAATGAAGTATTTGTTGAATAGGCAGAAATGTAATATTATAAAACCATGACATATGAGTAATGAAAGCTATGCTAAATGAACATATTTTGTTATTTAAAATATGCACACATAGATAAGATGGCAGAGTAGACATTTTTTTCTGACCCCTATGATTTCTCAAGTCTCCTTAAAGCAGATATCATTCACTAAAGACAAAAACAACTTTAGTTGTTTCCATGTTTTAGGACACTCAGAATCCAAAAGAGGTTAAAAAATATCCTTCCAAACCCAGGAACTGATACTCACTGACCCTGAACTCATTTAGTACCCCTTTCCTACTTTCTGTGATATCAGTAGCAAGGCTGTACTAGCAGACCCAAGGCTGTGTCATAGGTTTACATCAAAACTGAACCCTGAACCCTGTTGCCCCCTCCCTCTTTCCATTGCCACAGAGACCCCACATCCAGGCTGTGGAAATTTACTTAGGCTTCAACAGCCAACTTGGCCACAGCCCTTTAGGAGTAAAAGTCTGTTAGGAGCTGCAACCTGGAAGCACCAGTGCCAAAAAGCTATGAACTGCCAGTGTCAGGGAAAATAGGCACTGAGCTTAAAGTGCCAGACCAGAGAATTGAGGAAGAAAGAAAGTGGGACAAGACACCAGGATGGGATACCGTGTACATGTGGAGCTGTGTTGTGTCCCAAAATTGAGGGGAAGAATATAGCATCCAGCTAGGGTTCTGACCATCCAAATGTTACTTAGGATAGAGACTCAGTCTGGTGAAATGTGAAATGCCCATCATGGGAGAAGACTTAGGCACTTAGAGATCCAGACCACAAGGAAACCATAATCAGAAGGGAGGGAGTCAGGAAGTGAGTGATAAGGAAATAAGGGAGGAAAGACTGAAAGTATCAAAGATTTCAAGAAGAAGAGAACTCAAAGCGCTTGAATATAAACTGATAAATCAACAGGAAAAAAATAAAAACAGAAGGAAAATGACCTCCAGACCTAGTAAATAAGTTCAGGCTGCTATGAATAAATACTGCAGACAAACAAACAACCAAAAAAAGGAAAATGATACAATATTGATGAGACAGTGGAAGCTGTAAAATTTGAGAACATTGAACCACAACCCATTGTTCCTGAGTGATTTAAAAAAGAAAGGAGAATTTGAGGCACATAGATTATGCCCTGCACAGCAAAAATAATGAGCAAAATAGAAAACCTTGAATCTTTAATGGCAAGTCTCACCAAAGATCCAAAAGCAGAACAATAGATTGGGAATGTAAATTCATGGAACAGAAAGACAGCCTAGAATAAGAGATGCAAAAAACAATGACATTAAAAGAAAATATGCTCATTATGCAAGCAAAACATATTAAACTTGAAGATAGGATATGCTGTGACAACCTAAGGATCATAGTTCTCCCAGAAGAACATGAGAGGACAAAAAATATTAAAGCCACAATGAAGGAAATAGTAGATGAGAAGTTTCTAAAATTTATAAACCTAGAAAATAAAATTCCAATGGGAAGAATTCACAAATTGCCTCCAGAAAAAAAAAAGACTACAAGCTCCAAGACACATGGTGGTTAAACCTAGCAGTTCAATTAAAAAAGACACATTCTACAAGCCAAATCCAAATACAAAAGTAATGAAGTTCAAATAATACAAGACTATTCTGCACCCACTATAAAAAGAAGAGAATGGAATAATGTGATCCAAAGAGCAATGGAGCTCAGGATATAGCCCAGGTTGACCTATCCTTCAAATATGAGCTTAACCATACAGAACAAAAGATTGGCTTCAGTAATAAAGAAGAATTTGCAACATTTTTTGGAAGAAAACTAAAACTGAAGAGATTATTTGTTTCTTGAACACTTCAAACAACAGAAGTGCAGGGGGACTGAATAAATGGAACAAATAAGAACAGAAACAACAGAAGAGTGACAAAGAGAGACCTGTAAGAAACGTCTTTCTAAATGTGTACGAGGAGATGAGGTGAAGGCAGAAATATGGTAGAGGCAATAGTGAAGATGCAGACAAGGGGTATTATGAACAGAACACCATGACTACAAGTGAATGCTTCTTTTGTAGGACTACGTTAAAACATGGAAGGATACATAAAAGACGAGAAGAGAGTAAGCAAATAGAAGTGAGTGATATGCCAAGGTCAAATCAAGAGTTAGCAATGAAAGATGATCTCTATGGTTTCAGAAAGAGAAGGAGAGTGGATGAGGAGGAAAGGGGAATGGTAGAAAAGGAAGCAGAAAGGAAGGAGGCC
Organism: Vombatus ursinus; assembly: GCF_900497805.2. Taxonomy (NCBI): domain Eukaryota; kingdom Metazoa; phylum Chordata; class Mammalia; order Diprotodontia; family Vombatidae; genus Vombatus; species Vombatus ursinus. The sequence continues at coordinate 3,429,000 of NW_020944374.1, read as the reverse complement.
TTACTTTGGAGATGGGTAAGGGTTCCACTGATAAATGTTCTTATAAGTGAATAGAGATCGGATGTGAAGGGAAATGAGGGTCTTTCACTGGATGAGGTCTGAAGGATTTGGTGCTTGAAATCTAAATCTTGTCCTGGGGGAGAGCAATGAAGTTGGAGGGGTCAGCTGGCACCTGCAGAAGTGGGAAAGCATATATACAGGAAGGAGATTTCCAAGTAAATATAGAAAAAAGGCCAAGAAGAGAGGATATAGATCAGTGATGGGCTACATAATCAGGGATGTGGTGGGGAAGGGGTCCTACCATGGGCCAGTGATGCAGTGGCTATAGTGCTGAGTGCCAGGCCTGGAATTGGGAAGACCAAAGTTCTGAGGCTAAACACTTACATGATGTGTGAACCTGGGCAAGTCACAACCTCTGTTTGCCTTAGTTTTCTCATCTGTAAAATGGGGATAATAATAGCACCAAGGCTATTGTGAGGATCAAATGGGATAATTATTGTAAAGCACTTACCACTGTGTATGACACATAAATGCTATATAAGTGTCAGCTACTGTTTATTTACTTATTATTATTATCATTATTATTATTGTTATTGTTATTGACATTGCTCTGGAAATGAGGCACAATGGAAAAGGATAATCCATGGAGGAAGCCTCAGAAGGCAATGGCAGAAAGTACCTAAAGGGGAGACCCTAGAACGGATACCTTAGAAACTTTGATAGCATGAAGAATACAAAGAAAGTCATGAATCAGAGAATGAGGGTCTAGAATAAACAGACAGAAAAGATGAATAATGAAGAGAATGAAAAATCCTTTTTGAAAAGGGGCACACAAAAGTGAAATTTGAAAACTAAGGAACAGGATTAGCTGAAGGTGAGGAGAGGAAGAGAAAAGATCACATACAAGAAGGGATCAGAGCTGAGGAGAAGAGAGCCAATGGGAATAGTGCCACTTAAAAAAGATTAAAATAAATGAAGGAATATAATAATGTGTTTACAGCAGAAGAGGGAACTTGAAACTGAAAGGTTTCTGCACAGACAACTTGAATGCACCTAGGATAAGAAGAAAAGTAGTCAAATGAGAAAAAAAAACCTTCACATCAAATTTCTCTAGTAAACATGTGGTATCCAAGATATACAAACAACATATTCACTCACGGGAACATTCATCAGTGGAATTCCTTCCCATCTCCAAAGTAAGGCATCCTTCTCTTCTGCTTGCTTTCCTATCTTTCCCCTCTCCTCATGCACTCCCCTGGAGGCTTTTCTCTATTTGAGACCACAGAGGTCACTTTTCTCTTATTGATCACCCTTGATTTGACCCTGGCACATTACATATGACATAGCCTTTTCACAATAGAAAAATGGCCAAAGAATACAAACAAAGTTCTCAAAAGAACTGCAAAGTATTCAAAACTACTTGAAAATGTTTTCCACATCCCTGATAATAAGAGAAATGCACATCAAAACAACCCTGAAGATTCACTTCACACCTGCAAATTTGTGCAGATGACAAAAAATGGCAACACCCAATGTTGGAGGGGTTGTGGAAGGACAGGAACACTAATATGTTGTTGGTAGAGCTGTGAAATGGTACAACTGTTTTGGAAAGCAATTTAGAATTATGACAAATGAAGTGGTTAAAATGCCCTTTGAACCAGAGACTCCATGACTGAGATAATACCTCGAGGAAAACATTGGTAAGAAAATAGTCCCCATATACTCCAAAACATTTATGGCAATACTTGTTGTGAAAGCTAAAAATTGAAAACAAAATAGATTCCCATTAATTTGATAATGGCTAAACAAACTATGATATGTGAATGTAATGGAATATGACATTATTAGAAATAATGTGTATGATGAATATATAGAAACATGGAAAAATCAATATGAACTGAGGTAGAGTGAAGTAATCAAAGCCACCCTCCCCCCCCAAAAAAAAACTGCAAACAATATACATAGTAACTACAACAATTTAAACGAAAAGATCAATGACACAAAAAAATGAAAAGCAAATATAACAAAATTTAAATAATCAAGAGGGACTCAAAGGAAGAAATATGAGAAGACACTCCCAACCTTCCTCTTCATGAAGGTGGGAGATCCACAAATAGACAGTGTACATGTTTTTGGACTTTTTCAGTGTATCAAGAAATTATGCTGACCTTTTTTTTCCTTTCCAAAAAATACTATTTCTCATATGGCATAACACTCTAGAAAGAGTAGGGGGAAGGATACATAGGATACTATAGTGATGTAAGAAGCAGAAAATATCAATGTAAACATTAGAAAAACAAAACAAAATAGGCACACATATATAAACATAGAAATATGTACATGAGATTTTCCTTGATGCATTATCCTTTGTTATCTAGAATGATATCTTCATCAGAGATTTTAACTTGGAATATTTCTTACTTTTCCCTTCAAATACTTCTCTTTTGCCATATACCATATCCTAATATTTTAGAGGATCAGTGATGCTAGAATAAATTCTTCCAGACTACATTTAGTTTCCTTTTGTTATTTTTAGTTTAAAAATGAATAAGATTATGTGTTAAATTTTTCATCCAATATGTCTAAATTATTTACAGGTAGTTTGAGCAAAGGAAGAATTAAAAATTTTATCCCCTTTGTTCCTTGCCTTGATGTGAATAATTTGAATGGTCCTGGCTTGTCAACTAATACTCATCCACTATGTATTCTGCTGATGGTTTTCTTTGTACAGTTCTGTCTCTAAATTTGTCTTGCATTTTTCAAATAAATGTTAATACATTATAGATGCTTTTGTTAAATAGGCCAAATCTTAGCAATAAAATGAAATAAGATATGGGTAAGAGAAAGCTATACAAAATGAGCATATCCCTTGTCAATTAAGACTGACATCAGTGACTTATCTGATTTTTATAGGGGGGGAATGTGTGCAGTGATCATACAGTTAAGATAATGTGCCTTGTCATTTGCTTAATCTACTTATATCTAAGTTTTCATGTACAAATTGTGATATCAAAATTCTAATTTAGATCACAACTTCCCATTCTTGGAACAATGAGCTCAAATATTTATCATTCTGTCACATTCAAAAACACACAAACCTAACTTTCTTGATCCATTTCCACCTCACTATAAACTTAAGTGAAGTGATCTCTGTCATTCTGGGCAAGTTGACAGAGCATTGGAACTAGGGTCAGAATTTAAATCATGATGGATCAAGTGACTCAGTTTCCTCATTGGTAAAAATGGAGATGAGGAGAATGATAGCACTATCAACCTTCCAGGGTAGTTAGGAGGAAAATGTTTTAAGAGCTGGAGAAATAGGAGTTATGATTATCTTAGAATTTGGGAGTGGGGAGGGGAGGAAGCTGATATACTATTACTCCATTATCTCTGTGTGATTCATTACTCTTTACTTTGCAATGTCTACATTTTAAACATCTTTGCAAATGAAATATGTCTTTCTGATCTCTGGAACACATTTAAAATTAAATTTTAGTCCTCTAACATTTGAAAGTAGAGTTTCTCCTAACTCAGATTCATTACTGACTTTGCTGTGTCTCCTAAAATTTAATTATGAAGATGACACTTTAATCCCAGTGGAACTAGTTGGTTTATTGTACATAGGGAACAAAAATGCCAATAGACAGATCGAAAATATTTCTGGAGGTTTGATTTTCCAACCGAATGAATTATAGTGAGTTGAAAATGCATTTGAAAATAAACTCCAAATGTTTTACTAATAACAGTGGATATTTCATAAGGGCAGTGCTATCTGACATTGTAGTTCCTTTTTAGATACTTAATGAGTTGTTGGATCATGAACCATCATCCAGTTCTCTGTCTTGCACAGGGCCTCCAGCTAATCATTAACTGTCTAGTAAGGAACTCAAACAATGACATTGTTGCCTAATTGGAGTTGCAGTGGCCTGCCCTCCACATATCTACATGAATCCAACATAACTAATGCTAGCAGTTTGTATTATTTCTACTACTTCTAGTAGCCAATATGTTCACTTGATAACTTTGAATCTCTTGCATTTTATAAAAGAAAAAATGTTTTCGAAAGTAGCATTTATATCGCACTCTAAGATTTGCAGAGTCCTTTGCAAATATCTCATTTTTTTTCCTTTCAATAACCCTGGGAAGTAGGTTGCTATTTTTATCCCTTTTTTACAGATGAGAAAACTGAGGCAGACAGAAGTTAAATGACTTGCCCAGGATCTCAGAGCTCATAAGAGTTTGAACTTGGGTCTTCCTGACTACAGGTCCAGCACTTTATTCAGTGCTCCACCTAGCTGTTGTCCAAAAACAAACTGAACAAAATTGAATTGAATTTCTCTACATATTGGTGAAAGTAGGATGAAAGTTATAAGTATTCCATGTGTAGTTGCTTATTTAAAACAGAAATATTGCTAACAAAAGAGAAAGCCCCATGTGAGAGAGGTTTTATCTGCCTCGTTGGCTTAGTTTTTAACTTTACTATATTGGTGATATGTATTTTTCTGTGCATTGAAGCTAAATTAAAATCTCATTATATTAGTGGTAAAACTTTTTTTGTTTATTGTTGAGTGAAAAAAAAGAGAAAACTAAATACTTTTACATCCTTTCTTGTCATAGTAACCCTAAGTAGTTATGGGCTGAAAAAGCATCAGACTTAAAAGTGTAGAAAGACCAGGATAAGAGCCTCAGTTTTGCCCCTTTGAGCATGTCCTCTTCCTCTCTCTGAGTATGTTTTCTCTTATATAATTTTGGAAATAAAATTCCTCTTTGCCAAATTCCAACCTTATATAGGCTTATGGGGAAAAAAGTCATGTTCACCCTTAGGCCAAGAGAGCTAGGGAAATGTCAGTGCCGTTGGATGCCAGATGTGGTGGCAGCAGTGATCATCTCAGATCCAGACAGAGCCAGAGTTAGTGGGCCTGGGGCATCTAACGACATGAAAACTCAAGTGAGAATCAGCTGGGCCCAGAAATTCCCTTTTCTTGGACTTCTCTTGTATGAGAGTGAACTGATCAGAACTGTCATCCTTAGGTGCTCTTCTCTCCTTCTTTTGAAAGGTAGCAGAATCATTCTGAGGTACTCTTCCCTCTCCTTCCCTGTCTATACCTTTTCTACAAAACAGTGGACAACTGGTGTGAATGATTGTAGGGGAACATGATCAGGGTTAATGGGGATGAATGATACCAATCAAGTTCCCCCCCCCCAACTAATTTTTAAGACCTGAGTGAGAAAGCAAAGTAGAAGTGATTGACCATAAGCTAAAGTAAGATTTTGAGCCCTATTGGGAGATTTTGTACTTTCATATGTGACTAGAGACTCAAGGTCAATCACACAGTCCAAACAGTGGATGTTGGTATGGCATAAAGACTGATGAAAGTTGGGAGTCTACCAGGAAGAATAAGAGCAGTCCAAGCAGGCAGCAATAAAAGGTTGCAAAAACATATATCTATAGATGGATAGATATAGGTAGATATATACATATATATGTACATGTATGTATGTATGCACATATGTATGTATATATGTATATGAATGTATGTGTGATATATACATATATGCATATATCACACACACATGCATGCATACATACACACTCATGTACCCAAAGGCTTTGGTGCTTCCTTAGGCATTTTCTAAGTGTAATCACTTAAAAAAAATGGTGCTATTTGCATATCTAGCTACTCACTTTCTGCGTTACATGCATTCTATTCTAGGGAGGTCGCCCATAAGATGCAGATGGACAACATATGGTGCCCATTTTTCAAGTGAAAAAGGCCCATGTACAATGTGTGATTTCTCCTATAAGTCTGACAAATCAATTTGATTTTTTTTGGAGGGGGGGAGAGGATGATTATGATTTGCAAAATTTTCCATTCTTTCCTCCCAAGCCTTATTATCTTTCCCAGAGGCTGGCAGGGGTGGGGTAGGGCATGGGGGTGGTTTTCTAAAAAAATATAACAATCTCTTATTTTTATTCCTTCTACTCTGATTGCTTCAGATCATATTTCTACAGTGTGTGTTTTCTTTATCAAACTTTCTGTCTAATGCAGCAATTGCTCTGTGTACTATGTGAGGCCTTTTATTTCAACCCTTTGATATTTTGATGAAGACTATTTGGTTTTTTTCGTCTCCATGCCAGACATCCAGGAGATCCAGCTGTGGTGATCAATCCATGCCCTTCAACACTGGCAGAAAAGCTGATGATTAAAGATATATTGGAGAGAAAAGGGGGGAGAATCACACTGACTTTAAAATTTGTTGAATGTTCCTCTAGCAAAGCTTCACTACAACTGACTGATTGGAGAAAATGCCAATTTGAATTAGTAAAAAGTATGAGTTTCTTTGACAAGAAATGAAGTCATATTACTTTCATGTTCATAGAGTAACTTAAGTGAACAGTTAAGAAGGATGTTCAAGTAGATGGCCCTCCTGAAAGGGAGAGAAAAATCATATGAGCAGGTTGGACTAGAACCTCTCAAGTCTTTCTGGCTTCAAATTCCATAATGCATTTCTAATTAATAGCCATTTATATATAAACATGGAATATTCTCAATTTCTTTGATTACATTAATAGCATTTTGCTATATTGTACTTGATAGTTTTCAAAGTACTTTGATTTTACTTAATCCTCCAGTAGGTTAAATCTCTCCTACCCCTCTGCAATCTTGTTTACAATATTAAACTGCTTAGCTAACCTGATCTTCATAGATTGTGCAAAGTTGAAATCAAGTCAAATTGTACATTTCCAAAAAGAAAGAGTTCACATTATTAAGATTTTGTAGTGTAAAGATATGTTTTTCTCATTTCTATTTTGATGGTGGTGGTTAATTATTGTCAGGAACCTACTACAATTTCAGCTCTCTTACTACTGCACCATCTGATGCCACACACCTTCAGCCATACATCTCTTATTCTATAGCTACCGTCACCTGGTCACTCATGCTTGTGGATCTGGAGCTCAAGAACAATTCCATGTCAGTAGGAAGTATAAATGGAGGGCCTAATACAAATAATCCCTGCCTGATACTGCTCCTGAATTAGGTCTTGTGACTTACTGGTTTTCTGCCGATTCTCTTATCCTTATGGGACTTTTGACTCCTTACCCCTTTTTAGCTCCAGTTACCCACATCCGCCTTCACTCTAGTTGTGACTTTGGCTTTTGGTCTCTTTTACGTCCTAACAGCAGTCAACAATGATTGCTTGAACTCTTGGTTCCTTGTCTGGTTTTGACTTCCAAAACAAATGTGGCCTTTAACTTCTGGTCATCTTAAGGGCCTCATCTGAATATTTCTGTGGACTATGTCCTACCATGTGCATTGTCTATAATTTTTCATTGTTTCTAATGCCTTCCCTCTCTTGCCTTATTTTCAGAGGCTCTTTAGTGTCATATCCATTAACAGAATAGCTTCAGATTAAGATTCAGGGCCAGAGATAAAGATTGCAGACTCTGAGCCCTTGAACATTTTACATGTGCCAGAGAAATCACAAAATATATCACCTATTTGCTGATTTTACATTAATGTCCTTTTCTCTGTCTTGGCATTCAGAATGGGAAATAAAGCCCTGGGGAACATTGATTGTCAACTACTGTTTTGATGTAAGCTTATTTACTGAGATGTACAAGAAATAGAAAGCCCAGGAGATAGAAAATGAGGAGAAAATAATTAAACATGCTTTTGCAGGTCATGCTTGCTTTCTCTAGGGTATTCAGATTTGTATGTGTGAATAAGTTATTGCTGAAGTCCAAACTCCAGTCTGGGAAATATTAAATCATTGAAGAACAAACACAAATTTGCAACTTCATCGTTAAATTTGTACCACCACACACCATCAACTATTAGCACTTCAGATGTTTGTGAAACTTCTCCCTAGGACCAGTTACTAAGTAAACCATTGCTATCTAGCTTTTGTTCGATTTTGCTTCCAGACGTGTCCAGCTATTGTTAAGATTCATGACCAAATGGTAAAGTTAGAGAGTGTCAGCTATTGTGCTTGAATGTATGCATGGTGATGCTTTCCAGAGGTCTAATTGAGCATATCCAGTATTTATGTGTTTGTATAAATTTGGCTCACAAAGCTGAAAAATGGAAAGGCTGCATGAACATTTTTGAAGACAGAGCTCATACAAAAATTAGTTGTATAGCCAAAATGTTCACAGGCTTCTAAATATATACTTCTCAAGAGCATTGTCCCTTGACTGGCATTGGAGAAGAGGGGGGAGTTTTCTGCCATTCCAGCAGACATCGTATCTTTGGAAATGGACTATATCAATTAGTGTTAGCAGGAAAGCCTAAAACTATTTTGAAGAGAAGAAATGAAGACTGTCTTCTTCAGTTGAAATTGTAAGTGGAATTGAGGACTACTTAACCAGTTCACTAGAACTGGAGGATTCATAGCTAGAATCAAATGGCCACATAACATGCCGCCTTGGAGTATTTCCTTGCTGTGGCCATTCCATGACTTTGTGGAGCCATAAATACACTTGCCACGAGTGTAGCGAAAACTCTGGAAAGTGCATTTATTTCTCTTTCTGCCTTCAGCACTGAGCTAAAGATCCAGTTATTTTTACCCTATAGGATGTATAACCAAACAAAAAAGTGGGTAATTTTGCAATTAGATTTCTGTAGTTGTTTGTTTGTTTTTTTTTTCCTGAAATTCTTTGTATGAACATATACACCTCTCTCACAGAAAGGTACAAGAAAATAGTCCTGGTCTGAGTACTACAGAAAATAACCTCTTCTAACTTGCTGTGCAAAAATAGAAATTCCAGAGGTCATATATCATTCATGCACAAGAAGGGGGAATTATTCAACCTTGTCAATCTTGGTGGATTTTAAAATTTGTTTCTAAACCTATTCTTGGATGGCCCATGAATGTTGCTATTTGACTTCCTTCTTTTCTCTCAGTCTAGAGCCAGTATCAATTGTTGGGAGTTACTATCTAGTGTTTTTTAATATCTTGCTTTTTTTTCTCTCTCTCTAAGAGTGAAGCAATGGGCAGTGTTTTAGTTTTTACTCTGAGGATGACCCTGTACTAGGAAACATGATATCTATCTATCGATCTAAAGAGAGATTAGAAATTAAACCTTTATATTTCTATTATTCTCCTAATGCACAGTGAAAGCTTGGTGAGTTAAAGTGTATAAAGTATAGGCATTCAAGCTCTTCACTCAACAATGTGATCTTTAGCCCATGTCTGCATACCACTTGGTTTGTGAGGATGGGAGTGGAGGAGGGTGGTGGTCAATTACGTTATATTTGAGGTACACTATGTGAACTAACAGGGAGGCAGTATAGAATAGAGGGAAAAAACACTAGATTAAGAGTCAAGGCTGAGTTTCTAGTGCCATCTCTATCACTAACCAACTACGTGGCATCATGCCAGGCACTTCATCTCTCTGTCTCATCTCTAAAATGAGACATTAATTGGCCTTCTACCTCACAAGGCCATTGTCAGAACCACATGAAATCATAGATACAAAAGCACTTTGAAAAATGTCCAAGTCCTACATAAATGTAAGGTGGGACATTTCTATTTTTATTTAAAACAGAGATTCTTAACCATCTTTAAGTGTCATGAACCTCTTTTAGCAGTCTCGTGAAACCAATGGACCCTTTCTCAGAATGACATTTTTAGATAATTGAAGGAAATGCTGTGTTTCAGTTAGAGGTTAATGAAAGTAAATATGGAATTTTTACCCATTCAAATCAAAAGACCCCCTGAAATCTACCCATAGGCTTCTTGGCAGCACTTGGCATCCATGGATCCCAAGTTAAGAACCCTTGATTTAAAGGTAAGAGTCCCTACTCAAGGGACTTGTTCAATAGTCCATTTGCTGTAGCCCAGCAAATTGGCCTAGTATCATAGAGATCCCAGTGATAAACTGAGACTTGGACTTGAGGTTTTTATGAATAAGAGCTGCCTCACAAGTAACACTCCGGTAAGATTCATGTTCTTATACATTTCTAAGCTCTACAAAATATACAAAATCTGTATTTTGTATAAATATTTGTATAACTTACAATATTTCAACAAGTATAAATATATGTATACAAAATATATTCATAAGAATAACTTTTTATAAGAACAAAAATAGAGGAATTCATTCCAACTCTGTTAGAAATAAAGACAATCATACCAAAATACAGAGAAAAGAAAATGAAAACAAAAGGAAACAAGTACAAGAAATAAGCTATCATTTATCTTTATTTCCATTTAGTATTTTATTTTTCCCCCATTATATGTAAAAACAATTTTTAACATTCATTTTAAAAATTTTGAGTTCCAAATTCCTTTCTCCCCTCACCTCCTCCCTCATTGAGAAGGCAAGCAATTTGGCTCTCATTTCTTAATTGACATGTCATACCAGTATGTTGACTCTCATCCATCTCTTTCTTTGTCCCCTCCTTCTTCCCCTCTCCAACTGCCTGTATTCAGCAGTCTTTAAACAAAATCCCAGTGATGATTTTATGCTATTATTGCGTTATTATTCAAGTATTCTCCTCTTACTCTTGTGAAAAATAATCTCCAGTCAGCCTGCCTAGGGCTCGACTAGGGATGATAAAGAAAAAGAGTTGGCCGAGTGGTAAGTACAGAAGCAGAGAGCCCACAAAATCATCAAGCAGAGATGGCTCTGAAACCTTTGCTTCTTCTCCCAGTTTCCCCTAATGCTAGGCTGCAGCAGGAACAGAAGAGATGTACATGTGCCTGGGATGTTACCATACCAGGGGTCCTATGAAAATTGGCATAGGTCAAATGCTGTCCTTTATCTACTTTTAAAAATTATTTCCATATGGCTTCAGAAGATCTATGATTTCATCCTAGTGAGTGCTCTCTCCATTGATAGTAGATGGATTCAGGAGTTGCTGTTCTTCCCCCTCCCAAAAAAAGTCATTATCTAGTATTTAAGCTTCTCACCTTTAGGTGATGAATGACACATAAGCCAGGGTCATATTCAGAACCTATCCAGTTTGATAAGACTTGCTAGGGCTTGTATGTGCTGATGTCTTCAAAAACTCAAGGACATTCACTAGAGGGGGATCTAATGAAAAATCCTTTTTGAAAATATTTTTAAGGAGGTAACATTCCTCAGTTTGATAATCTCCTTTAGACATTTTAATGGCCTGTTTTCTGTCTAGGGTAGTTCTATGCCAGCGGTGCTTGACTTGGGGTCTGGAAACTTTTTTCAAGTATTTTGTGAGCTCTATTTCAATAAAATTGGTTTTCTTTATGATCCTGTGTATTTTATTTTATGCATTAAAAAAAAAGTATGCTGATAAGGGGTCCATCCATAGGTTTCACCAGACTGCCAAAGTGGTCAGGAACACAGAAAAGGTTAAGGACCCCTGTTCTGCAGGTTAAGGAATCTTGTTTAGAACAGGTGACAATATTAAAAGTCAGAAAGGTTAGTAGCAAGCTCTCATACTCATTACACTAGCATGGCAATTTCTTTGTACTTATTGATTAAACCCACAACATTTTCACACAACTAAAAGTCAATTTCTCAAAAGAGAAAAAATGAAGACAAATTCCTGCCATTAAAATTAACCATCTTTCAAATTACAACACTTCTGTTAGAAAAATGTTTCCAAAATCAATAGGCAATGATCACCCAACCACTTTCTATTTGAATTGTAACTGAAGTATTTTAATTAATGCTGCTAAAATAAAGACATCACACCAAAGACAATAGAAAAGCAGTTATTTAAATATTTCCCTGATGATTAGAGAAAGGCCATAATTTTTCAGTCATTACATTGCTAATGTACGTATCATAGCTTAAGACCTAATACTAGCTTGCAGCAGAGAGGAACAATTAGAAAGTGTTTCTGCTCCAATTTCAAAAGGTAAACATTGGTTGATTATAACTTTATACCTTGATCAATGTTAAATGTGTATGAAACTGTTTACTGAAATCTATTCCCTGATGTAAAATGGATGACTTTGTGAAATTCAAATATACTAGAAAAAAATCATATACATATTTTATTAATGATCACTAATGACCTCAATTTCATTAAAGCAACTAGCTTATTTGAATTGTAAATTTCATGGTCAACCAGGAGATGAAAACTCAGTGGGAAGAGCTATTGGTCCAGTTGTTTAGGTAGCAGTGGTAACTGCAAACATAAGTTTACATTCATTCTGGTGTTTGGTGAATCAGCTCTCTTATATCAAATAATTATAGGTTTGAATATATGAATGGAAATCAAGTTTTATAAAATATAACCAGAATATACATGAAAGAAGTCTGATAAAACATGAACATCAGGGAGCAAAAAACACAATGTTAATCCCTTTCTCAACAACAGTGTTAAAATAAGGTTTCACTGGCTATGGTGCTACATCAGTAAGCACAAATTAAATGTTACTCCATTGTCTTTCATCAGGTGACAGAACAAGTTAGAAGAAGTAAAGGCAGAAAAAGACTCAGAAGTGGGATCTTAAGATATAGTGCAAGGCTGTTCATGGTTTTGATAACATTTTATTCCCGCTTGCCACCCCATAGATGAGAATGAGAATGTGTGTGAAATCTGGGCAAGCAATGCACAGTAGTCCCTTTTAGGAAATACTCAGAGCCGACTCCCTCAGTTGGCTGCTTGGCAACCAGGTCCACATGTGGAAAAGCATATTTGTTGAGAGGTGGGTGTGAAAGGCTCATTAGCAGCTATTGAATCAGAAGCTGTGCCCACCATAGAGGAATAAGACCTAACTCCATGTCTCCATGGACTGTTTTCTTTGTTCCCTTTTGCTTATAACGTTGAACCATTTTTCCAACAATCTTACATTCATTATATAAGTGGGGTTAGTCCTAAATTAATCACCCCACAATTATCTCTTCAATAGAAATCAGGTTGGATAATATTGTTCAATTATTTGTGTTTGGGGAGAAGAAGAATTAGGGTAGGGAGAGGTACCTTGCTGTTTCCCCCCCTTCTGGAGGATTTCAGATCACTTTAGAATACTCTCTCCAAACTCTTCCTCCTCTTCAGTTTTCCTCCTTTCCTCTGTCTCCTCTCCTCTTCTCTGTCTTTGTTTCTTTTCCTTCACATTTTAGAGATAGGTGGGTCATGATCAGGATTGAAGTACAGAATAGTAAAGAATTCCAGTTCCTTAATTTCTATCTTGTCTTGATAATCAAAAGAGAATTAGAAGCAATACTGCTTAAGATGTACTAGACAGGGAAGAGTTTCAGTCTTTTGTCTTACTAACATCAGAGCTGCTAAAATGAGTTTGTAATCCTCTTAAGAGGGCTGTATAAAAGGGATGCATTTATATAAAGATTTTCTTTTCTTTATTCCACTAGTCTTTCATGGCTAGACTAATGTGTCCTCCAGGCCATGAGGCAGTTATGGTTTTTGATGACTTGAACCAAGTTAACAGGTGTCCAAGGAAATTTCTCAAGCCTGCCTAGCATCTGTAGATGAACTGGAAGTGCTTTGGGTGTCTTGTGAATTACATATCTAAGGTAGTGATACAATTTCAATATTAATAGTACTTAGAGTATACTTCTATGTACACTCTAGGACAGACTTCTTATCTTTCTTGAGTGAGGGTATCTTCCAGGATTTTCTCTAGATTTCACAGTAAATCTTGAAGCTGCTACTATCTAATAGCCTCCCAGCCACAGAGCCCCCTGATAGTCTAGAGTCCTGGATAGTTTTAGGAAAGTTCTGGAGAGAAGGACAAAGTAACATGAGGTATGAAGTTCTTATTAGATGTTGGATTTTCTCTTGTGCTCTTTATCTCATGTACTTGAGTCTTATCTTCTTCTGTTTACTACATAAATAAAGCACTGCCCTCACTTGGGGCCTGAAATCTAGTGTCTCTGGAAATAGGAAGTTATAGAGAAGAATGGCTAGCTGAAGAAAGATCTATCCCTTTATTTTTTTCCTATTAAACATGTTTTCACATTACTCATGTTGTAAAGAAGAAATAGAACCAATAGGAGGAACCATAAGAAAGAAGAAAGAAAAAAAAAACAAGGAAAAAAAAGAGCAAATAGTATGCTTCGATCTGCATTCAGACTCCATGTTTCTTTCTCTGGATGTGGATAGCATTTTCCATCATGAGACTTTTGGAGATGTCTAGATCCCTTTAGATAATTGGATTTCCTCTTATGTGCTTATGTCTTCTGCCCTTGTGTCTTCCATGTTTCTCTCAGCTAAATAAATTAGTCCTTACTCTCCAAGGGGGGGGGGGGGGATGGAAGAAAGTATCTGGAGTTCAGCTTCAAGGTGAGTGGATCACATCATAATAACATTTCAAGTCTCACATCTCACCAAAACAAAGGTTACTAAAACAGTAAGGCAAATTTGCAAACATACAGAAATCAAAGAACTATGTACTATCTATCATATGAGCAAGTATAGAGAGCAAGAACAATTTTACTAGGGTTTGAAGAGAATGTGCTATATTTGTGTTTCTGTTAGTGGCGTGCTTAGAAAAGGCATTAGTATACATTCTAGAGCAGGAAAGGAAAGGAATTCATTTCTGTTCCCCCAGTTATCAGGGAGGATGAAATGTTCCTTGAAAGAATGGAACACGTATTTCAAGGAAAAGGCAAAGAAGGACAACTATCTGAAGAGATATAGGGAAAATCTTACCTGCATTATCAAGTCCAGGGGAGAAGGATTTGACAAAAAGCAGGGACAACAGAAAGACCACTGATCATTTCAAGGCTCTTCCTGTAGAAGAGAGCACTGGACCCTTTCTGAAGTAGACAGATGGTTGTGCTCCAGAGGATGATGTGGATCCACAGGTGCCATCAGAGGGAGAGAGGCCATCTAGTAAGGGCCAGAGGAAGAAGTGGATGGTGGTGGGTGTTGGATTTCTTCTGGAAGGTGTGAAAACAGTTATTTGTTCAATGGACATAAAGAACAAGCTTTACTGTCTTTCAGAATATGTATCTAGAACATGACAGAGATCCTTCCATGAAGTGTCTAATTTAGTGCTCACTGACCACTTCTAGTGATTCAAAGGGGAACCTAGAAATGATTTCTAAGGATTATGAAGTCCTAGTCACAAAACTGAAGACTTTGGGAATTCAGATGGTCTTTTTGTCACTACTGCTGATTTAAACTAGGAGAATCAGGAGAGAAAGGCAGATTTGGGATGTAAACAGCAAAGAAGAGAGGTAGAAACAGGATTAGAACAACTGGCTTAAAAAATAAGGATAATTAGGCCTTCACCAGGTGGAATGTGCAAAACAAGGGCCGGTAAAAATATACTTCAGCAGAAGGAAAGATGAGATTCTGTGGACTAAAATTTTACAGGAGAAACCAACCCAGGAAGGATATAGAATTCTCAAGAATAAAATACTAAAGATGCAAAGGAACACAATTCTAATAAATAGGAAAAGGGGAGCTATCTAAAGGGGCTAATGTAGATATACAAGGAACACACAAACCAACTTAGTTTTTTTTAAAGATATGTAGAGGAATAAATAGGCTTTTGTAAGCAGTTTTGAAAATAGACAACTTTATGATTTCATAATTAACTGAAAGATATAGAAAATATAATTCCTCCATGCTTATTACTTCTTACCAACAAAATTTTTAAAAAAGAACATTTGATTCACTAGAACAAATTACTGCCTTAGAGATTCTTTAACAACAAGATGTCTCCTATTAATACATCGGAATCATTCAAAATTCCTGGAACAATGCAGCAGAAATCATCCAGTTCATTGACCCTCTGATCATAAATGTCAAGGAAAGCATAAAAGAGTCTGAATTAAAGAAGAATCTCCTGGTGGAATTTCCAGGTTCTCTAGATTCCACTGTTTGTAGATGATATAGTGCTGCTTGAATCAGCCCCAGGGCATTTTAGAAGAGATCTTCCTCACTCAAAAGAGTGGCGTATTCATCCATACAATAAAGACTAAGTGGGTGAAGAATGTCTGTTGCCCACATTACAACTTGCTCAGTAGGGATTCTTTAAACTTTTTGTGGATCATGGATCCCTTTGGAAATCTGGTTGGAGCCCATGGACTCCTCAGAATAATAGTTTTAAATAATTTGAGGAAATGCTAAATTTCAGTTAGAGATTAGTGAAAATATTTATATTTTCCCATCTATACTAATGGACCCCCTGAAATCTGTCCACAGACTTACCCCTTTTTAGTAACCTCCCCTGCCCCTTTGTCTTGATCCTCAAGTCGCATGGCTAATTGGAAGCATGGTCTCCCTAACCTAAAAAGTGTCTTGTTTTAAGAGGCTGCTCATTTTGCAATCCTTGCTGGCTACTGCTGAAGAAAAAAAAATCAAAGACAGTCTTTTGGAACTACCAGGGTGGTGATTCAATATGCAGAATTGTACCGGATTATTTTTTTTTCTTTCTTTTTTTTTATTTTTAGTTTTCAACATTTACTTCCACAAGATTTGGAGTTCCAAATTTTCACCCTAACTTGCCCCTCCCCCCACCCCAAGATGGCATGCATTCTGAATACCCTTTCCCCTAGTCTGCTTTCCCTGCTATCTCTCCCCACCTTCCCCTTCTATTTTCCTGTAGGGCAGGATAGATTTCTGTACCCCATTTCCTGTATTTCTTATTTCCCAGGTGCATGTGAAAACATTTTTTTTTAAAACATGTGTTTTTAAAACTTTGGGTTCAAAATTTTCTCCCTTCCTCCTGAAAAGGCAAGCAACTCAATATAGGCTATACATTTGCAGTTATGCAAAACATTTCCATAGTAGACATTGCTGTGAAAAACTAACTCTATTTTGCTTAATCCTATCCTGCCCCCCCATTTATTCTATTCTTTCTTTTGACCCTGTCCCTCCTCAGAAGCATTTGTTTCTGATTACTCCCTTCCCCAATCTGCCCTCCTCTCTATCATCCCCCTACTCTCTTGTCCCCTTTCCCTCCTATTTTCCTGTACGGTAAGACAGATTTCCATACCCAATTGAGTGTGTATGTTATACCCTCCTTAAGCCAAATCCTATGAGGATAAGATTCACTCATTTCCTCTCACCTTCCCCTGGTTCCCCTCCACTGTAAGAGCCTTTTCTTTTCTGTTTTTTTTTTGTGAGATAATTTACCCCATTCTACCTTTCCCTTTCTTCTTCTCCTAGTATAATCCTCTCTCACCCCTTAATTTTATTCTCCAGATATGACCCCTTCATCTTCAACTCACCCTGTGCCCTCTGTCTATCTATCTACCTATCTATCTATCTATCCATCTATCTATCTATCTATCTATCTATCTATCTATCTATCTATCTATATACATACATATAATTTTTTCCCTCCAACTCCCCTAATACTGACAAAGGTCTCATGAGTTACGAATATCATCTTTCCATGCAGGAATGTAAACAGTTCAACCTTAATATGTCTCTTATGATTTCTCTTTCCTGTTTACCTCTTCATGTTCCACTTGAGTCATATTGGAAAGTCAAATTTTCTATTCAGCTGTGGTTTTTTCATCAAGAATGCTTGAAAGTCCTCTATTTCACTGAATGACCATTTTTCCCCTGAAGAATTATACTCAGTTTTGCAGGGTAGGTGATTCTTGGTTGTAATTCTATCTCCTTTGCCCTCTGGAATATTATATTCCATGCCGTCCAGTCCCTTAATGTAGAAGCAGCTAAATCTTATGTTATCCTGATTGTGTTTCCACAATACTTGAATTGTTTCTTTCTGGCTGCTAGTAATATTTTCTCCTTGACCTGGGAACTCTGGAATTTGGCTACAATATTCCTAGGAGTTTTCCTTTGGGGATCTCTTTCAGGAGGAGATTGGTGGATTCTTTCAATTCCTATTTTGTCCTCTGGTTCTAAAATATCAGGGCAGTTTTCCTGGATAATTTCTTGAAAGATGATGTCTAGGCTCTTTTTTTGATCATAGCTTTCAGATGGTCCAATAATTTTTAAATTCTCTCTCCTGGATCTATTTTCTAGGTCAGTTGTTTTTCCAACGAGATATTTCACATTGTTTTCTAATTTTTCATTCTTTTGGATTTGTTTTACAGTGTCTTGATTTCTCATAAAGTCACTAGCTTCCAATTGCTCTATTCTAATTGTTAAGGAAGTGTTTTCTTCAGTAATCTTTTGGACTTCCTTTTCCATTTGTCCAACTTTGCTCTTTAGGGCATTCTTTTCTTCATTGGCTTTTTGGACCTCTTTTGCCATTTGGGTTAGGCTATTTTTTAAGGTGTTATTTTCTTCAGTATTTTTTTGGGTCTCCTTTAGCAAGCTGTTAACTTGCTTTTCATGATTTTCTTGCATCACTCTCATTTCTCTTTCCAGTTTTTCCTCTACTTCTCTTACTTGCTTCTCAAAATCCCCTTTGAGCTCTTCCAAGGCCTTGGACTGATTCATATTTTTCTTGGAAGTTTTGGATGTAGGAGCTTTGACTTTGTTTTCTTCTTCTGGTTGTATGTTTTGATCTTCTTTGCCACCAAAGTAAGATAATGTAGTCTGACTTTTTTTGCACTGCTTGCTCATGATCCCAACCAATTACTTGAGTTTTAAACTCTTTATTAAGGTAAGGGTCTGTTTCCAATGTGGAGAATGTACTGTCCCAAGCTTTGGGGGTTTGTACAGCTGTTTTCAGAGATACTTCTAGGGACCTGAAAAGTGTCAGTTCTTCCAAGGTGCTATGATAAGGGGCGAGGTGTTTCCTGTCCACCACCACTACAAGTTCCACCACATCAGTGCTCTTCCTCGCCCCAGGACTAGCATGGGCAAAGCAAGAGATTCCTGCCTCAGCCCTGGCAAAGAGATCCTTGCAATCCCCCTCTGATCAGCCACTGGATTCCCCCTCAGTCTGTGGGCTGGAAGGTCAGGAAACAGCCACAGACCCGGGGGTGGCTGAGACCTAGCTTCTTCTCTCACCGCAGTGACAGACTTTTCCCACTGACCTTCTAAGTTGTCTTTGGTGTTCATGGGTTGAGAAGTCTGGAAACCACCACAGCTGCCCGCGATTCAGTCCTCTGAGGCCTGCTCCAGGGCTGCTGTGGCCTGCACACCCACGCCAAACTGTGCTCCCCTCTCAGCCTGGCGCGATATACCTTTCCAATCAGTCATCCAGGTTGTCTTGGTCTGGAAATTTGTTTTACTCTGTTTTTTTGTGGTTTCTGCTGCTTTAGAATTTGTTTAGAGCCATTTTTGTAGGTATTTGGAGGGGGAGACCTCTAGCAAGTCACTGCTTTCCCTCTGCCATCTTGGCTCCCTGGATTATTTTTTTTTTTTTTTAATCTAAGGTATATGTCAAACTATACAGGCAATTCTCCTCGATCGCAAATTCTAAGATAAAATGAAGACTTTTTCCTAAGGTTTCCATTATTTCTACTTCACCAACTCCTTTGTCTTTAATGGTCTGAATTAGTTCCAAAACTGATTCCCTATTGCATTTCCTCCACCTTTAGAAAAATGAAGTCATCGTTAAGGGAAGCCAAAAATTTATTAGATGTTCTGCTTTTTTGCAGAAAGAGAGCTCCAACAGATGTCCAGCTATTTGAAGCCACCAACCAGTATTAGAATTCCTCTGTACCAGGCTTGTGATCCATTTCTTGAAGTCCTTATCCATTTCTTCCTTCTATTTAGGTGGCTTCTAGGATACTCCAATGAGTACCTGACACTAGCTGTGTGAAGCAGGTGCTTCCTTCATAGGACTTCCAGCTCTCCTTTCTCTGGGCAAGTCACTTAACCCTGTTTGCCCCATTTTCCTCATCTGTGAAATGAGCTGGAGAAGGAAACAGTAAACCACTCAAGTAACTTTGCCAACACAACCTCAGATGGAGTCAGGAAGAGTTGGAGATGACTGAAATAACTCATTATCAATAACAACAACAACAACATTGCCTTTTTAGTATGTTATCTGTCTTTATCAGATTTACAGGCCTCAAAGGAAATATATTTCTATCTGACCTTGGTAGATGCACTCCTTTCCTGGTCAAGATGTTATCATTTCTATATTTTAAATTGTAATCCAAATATCCAGATTTCATTTTTAAATATGCTCTTCTTAAGTACTTCCCTAATCTTTCTCTTTAAAAATCCTTACTTTCACTTGGCATCCATGATGAAAATGTACTCCTCAGATCTTAGACTTCAGAATTCCTGTTAACATTCTCTAGGTTCAATATAAAAACTATGTACATCACCAAAGGCAGCCAGATGGCACATTGGATAGAGTAATGGACATGGATTCTGGAAAACCTGAGTTCAAATTCAGCCTCAGATACTAATCGAGCTGTGTTAACCTTGACGAGTCATTTAGCCTCGGTCTCCTTAACTTTCCTTATCCATAAAATAAGGATAATAAAGCACCTATTTTCCAGGTTTATTGCTCAGATAAAATGAAATATTGTTTGTAAAGCGCTTTGTAAATTTTAAACCAACATTTATGTGCTGCTGCTACTACCACTACTACCACTACCACTACTACTACTACCACTACTACTACTGCTGCTGCTGCTACTGCTACTACTCGCTTGATAAGGCTCAGGAGGATTTGTGTCATATGTATGACCCTAGAAGATAGGAGACTCTTTTTTTAAATTAAGTTCAACAGTGAATCACCAAAAACCACTACTCCCATTTGATTCCTCTGATACTTATATGCATATGTCTAGAGACAATTACAAGCACCTAAGGATGAATCCTTAGCATTATTTCTTGGAGCACAAGCAGGTGCTTCTTTCACAGGAATGCCAGGTCTCCCTTCTCTGGGTAGAGCCTAATATCTGTGAGTTAGCTGTACATATTTAGTGACCTTAGATTAAGACCTGGGCTCAAATCTTGCCTACAGTACTTACTGGCTATGTGACTCTAGACAATATTTAAGACTGAGATACTTAAGAGTGATCTCACGTAAGTCACTTAACCAGAGTTTCATTTTCCCCATGTGTAAAATGGAAATAAGGAGACCTTTAGTACCTATTTTGCAAAGTTATTGTAAGACTTAAATGAGATAATAGATGTAAAATATTTTGTAGACTTTCAAGTACTATGTAAATATCCATTATATTAGTATAACTATCTTTCTTGTTCAACAGTCACATTTCTTCATTCTCCAACTTCCTGACACAAAGCAGAATTCTCTTCTTCTTCTTCCTCTCTTTTCTTTGTTTTTGCCTTGAAGTCCTTTTTCCATTATTTTAAGGAATGTTTCATTGTTCTTAATTACTGCAGGAGTGTAGAAGCCTGTCTCTGTCACATTTATCTTTTGTTCTTGGAGAGAAACCAACCTGTGCTTTCAGTGTAGATATCAATTACTTGGCCAAGAAAGAAAGAAAAATATTTTGCCCACAGCCTCTCATCACTCTCCATACTTGTTGAGAAGGAGATCCTTAGTCTTCAGTCCTTTACCATTCTTGCTAGTAGCTCCCAAGGCAAAGGATTGTGTCAAACTGCATATTGACCATGTGAGGTACTTTAATTATTTCAGTCTTCCCTTCTTTTCTCAAGAGATAAGATTAGCTTATTCAGCTTTCTTAAATTGGCAGTTAAAAGTTTCCTGCCAAAGTCCTAATGCAAATAACACTTAAGCATAGTTGATTTGTTTGAGGGTTTTTCTAGCTGCACGTAGTCACTTTGATGCACTTCCTCCTCCAGCCCTAGTCCCTTCCTCAGAAAATCTTCTCTCTCCATTGTAGTCTTTGCATAAAGTTGCATTGTCTGGGCTCCATATTCTGTGCTCCATATACCTAGTTTCCATCTGGGAACATATCCAGGCACTGCCATTAAAAAGTCCACTTGTACACTCCATGTCTATCATTTGACAGTGCTTTTGAGCTAAGCTCGAACTTCCCACATTATCTTTACATCTGTTTATTTGAATTTGGTGTCTCAAAAATGTATTACTAGTGCTTTAATTAATGTTTTTGATGATTCATAGTAATTATATGGTGTGTTTTGCATCCTTTAATTATCCCCTGAATGGGTTTAATGATGTATTGTATAAGCTGGTGATTTCTAATTGCAGTGCCAGGGTGTGTTTTTCACGTATGTGAAGATATGTATTTGTAAATGGATAATACAGCAACTTGTTTTTCTAATACCCCAAATACTTTTTCTTGTGAAATCTTTCCTTGTTATACCTTTGCCAGTGGACTGCTCTAGTATTTCACTGAATTTCTTCTTTTTGAGGGATCATGCTTGTGAGTCTCATTGGAAACTCATAAAAAGCCCACGTGTCAAAGAGAATGCCCTGGGGAGATAGAACTCATAGCTTCCATTTTGAATTGATTGGAGGACATCACCCTTGCAGCAGGGTTGTAAGCATAATATGGCTCTCTATAGACAGTGAAAAACATCTACCAGCCAGTGTTTCTGTAGGAAACAGAAGCTTCCATGGTAAAATTCATAAAACCTGCATTTTTGGGGGTAAATTTAGATACTAACTTTTCCATATTGAAAGAATAATAACAATCTGACACTTCAGATCAGTATTTTACAGTATCTTCAATTATTTCAGCCCTTGCAATTTGTTCTCTGTGGTGGTTGTGATAAGGAAAATGTCTCTGTCTGCTGTATGTGATCTGTCCTTTCTGTCAGCTTGGAAAATTATGTTCTAATAGGATACATAGAGCCTCACTATGCCTAATAGCTTGCGGTGTTTACCAGGTACAGCTTATTATGGGATGGCAAATTGGCTTCATTCAACATGCCGTTTTAAAAAAAAAATCATTGTAGAGCAATTAGCCTGTCAGATGAGAAGACTTCTGTCTGCAACCAAGAGATTTGGTTATACCCATAGCCATCACCTATTTCTAAAGGAAGTCTTTGCAATGGTATATTTCTCCTAAGGTATCATTTACCTCTTACTAGTCCCTTAGTTTATTTGACTGAGAAGTGTGTAAAACTTCAGCATTCTGTTTTAATTTAGCTGAAAATGACTCTCTTCCATAACCTACCATGGCAGTGAATTTCACAGGTCGACTATCTACTGCAAAGAGTCAGTTCCTTTTATTCATTTTAAATTAACTGCCTTTCAGCTTCATCAAGTATCTTCTTGTTTTTGGGAAAGCTACTCATGCTCCCAAGAAGCTGTGGATACTGACATTCACTGAGTTCTTAATTATTTGCTAGGCCCCATAAGCTTTTTACTTTTTTTAAGCATTGAAATTTGTAGTTTCTGGTCATATTGAAGTCTGGCCAGGCCTTTAATTATTATTTTTCAGTCCCCTACATGGTACTCAGTTATTTCTTTCCCAAAATGAAGGGAAGAAATATTAACCATAATACGTACCATGTTCTCAGTGTCCTGAAATGTAGACATTTTCTGGGCATGGCATTTTAAGCATGATTTTCAGAATTTAAAATTATGTTCTGTTGCTTTTAATTATTTATGGGACCCTCAAGTGACCTACTTATGGTCATCTCAAACCAACCAACTGCGTTGCTAATCCCTTTCTCTTCCAAGGTGTATTAGACAACTTCTCATCCCTTTGTTCAAGTGAATATGCAATCATATGAACAAGTTTTGCAAAGGAAAGCAAATATTTAGGTAGTGGTGGTGCAAATACATGAGTGCTATAAATGTCAAACAAATATGACATTTGAGTTCCAGGCTGCTGATCTGGGAAAGGAGAACTATTTTACCTACCCCATGAGGTTATTGTGAAGATAAAAACATCAAAAATTGCATGGTTATTGTTGTTGTTATCATTTTGCTTAAACTACCAGTAATTATTGGCAAGGCAACTACACAATTTTATCTTTCTTAGCCGTTATATACACATGTGTCACAATGAATGGTTATTGCCACTGTCCATTTGTGGTTGCCCTCTCTTTTTCTCTCCTTACTATGTGTACCTTGAACTTTTCTCTCTCATTCCATTTTTTTCTTCTCCTTTTGTTGGTCCTGCCTTCTCCTATTTTCTGCCCTTCTTTCCTCTCTACCATTTTATCCCCCCACTCTCTGAAAACATTGCTCCTCAGGAATCCATCCTCATCCAAGTTACTATCATTGAGTTCCCTGCTCCATCTTTTTGCCTTCCCCAGGTCAACCAAAACCAGCTCTATCTGCTGCTTCTCTACCTTTATTTCTCTAGTCCTTATTACTGTGTTATTGAGACAGTATGACAAACGAAGTCAACAAATGTCCCTTAAACATCAACTATGTGCATTTTGAAAATGTTTGCTGCTGTTGCTTCCTATCTTATGTCCTTACAAACAAAGATGGAGACTTGGAGCTTGCCTTTTGGTCTTCAGCATTTTAGACTTGGTGTATTTCTATGGACCACCGTGATATAACAAGCCTAAAGATATTTGAAAATACTAATGAATTATATGTGTCCAGTCCTTTCTATCCAAGAATTAAATCTCTCAAATCTTTTAGGGATATTGTACTAGTTGTTCCTAGCAATCGACACTGTTAAAGTATTACTCTTAGTAATAAGCCTTAATCACTGAGTGGGTGTTGCCTCAGTCAAACTGAGACTTGTTAAAGACCTAACCTTGAAAAGACCAAGGTCCACCACTGAGTCCTGGGCCGTCTTCAGTTGCCCTGATCTGTATTTGGACACTGGAGGATGGCTCCAGAGGAAAAAGTGAGGCTGGTGACTTTGCACAGCCCTCCCTCACTTAAGTCCAATTCACTTGCCTGTCGTGGCATCACCTCTCTGATGTCATGATCCTCTTAGAGAATGAATGACAGACAGCAACAACCCAAATGCCAGGGCATTTACTTTGGAGTTAGTAAATTCTGACTGCCGGCCTCAAAGACAATATTGGTTTATTGTTGGCAATGGCTACCTGCCCCAGGGTTTTGGGTAATGAGTTTGTGTTGAATAAATTAATTACTCAAATAAATACCAATCCCAAATTTAGGGGGACATTCTAGAGTTCTCATATACAGAACTTTTATTTTGGACATTCTTTATCATTTCTGGTTTAAAAATAATAGTAGTACCATGCAGTACTATTATACGTGTTATACATATATACATAAATGCGTATGTAAATACACTTTATGCTTATTATTTTAACAGCCTTTACTCCTTTGGTCCTCATGGAAATCCCATGGGAAGCATTATCATGTAGTGAGGAAAATACCCAGACTTGGAATCAGAGACCAGGGTCACTGCTCTGGCTCTATCCTGTTACCCTTATGACTTTGAGCAAGCCCTTCATCTCTCTGGGCCTGAGTGTTCATCTGCAAAATAAGGCTGATCATATTTATATCATCTACCTCACAGAATCATGACGAAGAAAGAATTTTGTAAATTGTGTAGTTCCAGAGGAATGTAAGCTCATATTATTGAGCAGAAATGCTGATCCCCATTTTATAGATGAGGAAGCCAACATTGAAAGGCCCAATGAGTTGTTTATGCCACACTACTAGTAATCAATCCATAAATATATATTAAATACCTACTATGTGCCTGATACTGTCTTAAGTGCTGGGGATACAAAAAGACCAAAAGACGGTCCCAGTCCCTGCGCTCAAGGAGGTTGTAATCTAATAGGGGAGACAACATGCAAACAAATACATACAAAGCAAGCTATATACAGGATAAATAGGAATTAACAAAGGAAAGACAGTAGAATTAAGAGGTGTTGGGGAAGGCTTCCTGTAGAACATGGGATTTCATTTGAGACTTGAAGGAAGCCAGGGAAGTCAGTAGGTGGAGCAAAGGAGGAATAGCATTCTAGGTATGGAGAACAGTCAGAGAGAATGCCCAGAGCCTAGAGATAGAGTGTCTTCTTGATGAAACAGCCAGGAGGCCAGTGTCACTGAATCAAAGAGTACATGCTAGAGAGTAAGGTATAAGAATGGAAAGGTAGGAGGGGGGTTAGTTTATGATGAAGGCCAAATAGAATATTCTGCTTTTTATGCTAGAGATGATAGGGAGTCACTAGAGTTTATTGAGTAGGGAGGTGATATGATTGGACTCAAACTTTAAGAAAATAATTTTAATGGATGAATGGAGGATGGTTTGGAGTAGAGTGAGACTTGAGGCAGGCCAACCTACCAGCAGACTGTTGTAATAGTCCAAATGTAAGGTGATTAGGGCTTGTACTCAAAGTGATGGCAATGTCAGAGGAGAGAGGGGGGTATATATGAGAGATACTGCAACAGTGAAATCGACAGGCCATGGCAATAGATTGGATATGGGGAATGAGGAGTCCAAAATAACTCCTAGGCTGCATGTCTGAGGGACTAGGAGGATGGTGCTGCCCTCTACAGTAATAAGGAAGGTTGGAGTGGAGAAAGGATTTAGGGGAAAAGACAAGTTCCATTTTGGACATGTTAATTTTAAAATGTCAGCCAGACATTGAGTTTAAGATGTGTGAAAGACAGTTAGAAGTGTGAGATTGAAGGTCAGCAAAAAGTTTACGTCAGGCTAAGTAGATTTGAGAATCATCAGCATAGAGATAGTGATTAAATCCATGGGAGCTGATGAGATCACCAAGAAAAGTTAAGTGGCACAAACTAAACTGTTAACCCATACTTGGCGCATTGCCCCAACACAGGAATTGGTATCTCTTAGAAGGAACTAACACAATTCTGGTAATATCTTGAAAAAAAACTCGAAATATCTCTTAGTTTCTGAAGTTCTTTCACTTAGTCCCTTCAGAAGGTCATCCTGTTCTTGTCACCTGAGAGATAAATATGGTTTGCTTGCTGTGTCACAGAAGAAGTCAGTTAGCTCTAACTGCCTATTTTAAAACATCTTCTGCCTGCTTCCTAATATGGTTGCCTTTTCAGAAACTACAAGCATTATTCAAAAGAACGTTGTGTCTTGATTCAGTTGATTGCTGTTCTTTGTTCATGAAAACAAAAAAGATGGTCAGAGATTCAGCCCTCTCTCAGAAAACGATTTTTTCTAACATTTCATAAGTCAGAACTGATGAATCTCATTGTCATACATCCAGTACAACTACTGTGTGTGGGTCTCTGTGTATGTGTTTTAACTATAATACAACACACTGAGGGATATATAATGAAGCCCTGTAAAATTGATAGTTAGTCTTAAGTTATAAAAGCGCTAGTTCCAGGGGAAGAAGAAAAATGTTTTGTGGTATCAAAAAAAATCCTACTCAGATTGTAAGTAAAGTGAATTCTAATAGATATCTAAAAGGGCTCTTCGTCTATGGTAACTACATGAAGTTTTCATTAAGCAATCAAATGAAACTTTGACCTTTCCTTTGCAAAATAGCCTGACTTCGTCTATTCTTTATTTCTGGAAATTAGTTTTGAAAAATAATGCTTATGGGTTGTATGGTTTTCAATCTTAAAAATAATGAGATTTGTATGTGTTTTCCTACCTATGAAAATTATGTAATTTCTTATATTTTAAATTCATGACCTCATACATACCCTTTATTATATTTGGATTGAATAGCCACACACACACACACACACACACACAGTTTCTATTTGCCTTTGAGAAAATTTTTAATTCTGTCTAGTGAATTCCCTATTTATTTCTCTATTTCTTTTCTCTTTCAATTTCCTCCTTTGTATCTCCCTGTACCAATGAGTACTAGATCTTCATGCAATGAGATCTGGTCTATGCTTCCTTTGGATCTTCTGCCCTTTTCCATATTTTGCTCTACCCATCATTGGTCTTGGTAATCAGTTACATCTGGAGGGTTTTTTTTTTATAGCATCAGACTAAATTTCCTTGAGCCAGTCTCATGATTTGTCCTCAGATGTCACAGCCAGTTTTTCTTCAAGCTCCAACTTCAGCTTTTCTTTTCTTTTTCTGCAGTTTTTGTGGGTCTGTGGTTTGGAAAGCATAGCTTTTTAGGATATATGTCTTAGGGAAATTGATTATGGCTTAGCTCCAGAAGCTGTTGCTAATTAGATATGGAATTTATTTTGTATGTTTTTTGTCTGTGTGTGTGTATGTATGTATGTATATTATATACATACACACACAGACACACACACACACACACACACACATATATATATATATATATATATATATATATATATATATATATACAATATACATATATTAAAGTATAGGGTCCTCTAGGACAAGTACTATTTGGTTTTTGTCTTTATGAATCCAGCACCTAGAATACTGCTTGGCTTATAAGAGGTGCTTAATAAATGCAGGTTGGTTGCTTGATTTATTGATTGATCGTTGAATGAAACTAGGAGGAAATAATAAGTCATGAGTAGGCAATTGAGAAAGCCAGTGAGAAAGGAAGGAACTGTAAAGGAGTGTGAAGAGAACTATGGAACTCTAGAGATAGTATAAAGTTGCCATTTTAGTAGAAATGGAGAGGACTTAGGCAGAAGAACGATGTGGGAACACTGAAATCTAGTCCGATGATGAAGGATCCTTACAAAAATGCATATGGAAACCCCATGGTTAGAAGAGAGAGATTTTTATACTCTACTGTGTCGGAAAGGTAGATGCAAATTTTGAGCAAATCCCTTCTACTGCAGGTTAATGATTAAGCAACATAAGTAAATCCTTCAACCTTCCCCCATGGGGCTAACCCCAGGCTCCTAGGCCACTTCCACAGGGCAGCATTCCTATGAATGGAATTAGGAATGATAGCTTAGGCCTAGGAGGTGCCACTTTAATGCATGTACATTTCTAGGTCAGTGAACGGGTTAATTGCATGCATTCATCTTGCAATGCAGAGATCCAGTGTTTAAACTGAGCCTTTTTTACACTATTAAATCCATCAAGAAATCCCTTGGTTACTTTTGTTGTTGTTGTTGTTGTGGTTGTTGTTGCCGTTTTCAACTGTGTAAGGGTCATTAACATTTTATAAGCGAACAGAATATAGGTATCATTCCTGGGTTGAAGTCAGGGTAAGTGCTTATTTTCCAAGCTCCAAACTGTAAATATAGATGGTGAAGATGCAGGAGATTCAAGTTTTTCAAAGCTCTATGTATTGCTCCCGCCCCCTTTCTCTAGCTATTGCTAACATGGGGACTCTCTGATCCATGGCTGGAAGATTATGGTGGAGTCAGGGTCAATTGAAAATTGTCTCATCCCTTCTCACCTCAGCTTTTCCCCCTCCTGCCTCAGTCCATTAAGTTATCCTATCACCTGATGTACCCTAGTACATCTGACCCAGCCCTGATTGAAACACAAATATAGCTTTGTGGTAATAGCCTGCATCATATAGAAGTCGTCTCATTTCGAACGTGAGAATTCAAAGTTGGGTAGAAATTGAAGTCACTATTGAAAATTAATACATAATACATCTTCCCAAAGCTCTTTGGTAGGGAACAAATATAATCAAATTTCACTGTATCTTTGGGGTAGTGTTGTTTTTTTCCTCTTTTACTTTTTAGACAGCCAGTCAGAAAACATTTTAAAATAAATAATTTGGGTGATAACCACACACAGAACAGAACTCTTCGCTGTGACTCAACAGTCCCCCAGAAAAGGTACATCTGTAGTAGCATGCTTGAAATTTGGAATTAAAGATGTTATCTTTATCCTCCTAATGCACAGCATGTTAAATTTTCCCATTTTTAGCTAGCATACTAAAAAAAAGTGTGATGTTTTCCAGCAGGCTAGAAGCTCTGCAATCTGGCTAAACTCAGAGTATCGGATTTTAGCTCCCTGATGGTAGTAATGAATTGAGTTGAATGTGGAAATTGAGGGACATCTAAGTAAAGCTATTTGTCACCTCAGCACTGGTTAGACTGTTTATAGGACTGGAGAATCCATCATGTTTGGCAGTCAGTTCCAAAGATACTTCCAGATATTTGCTTTATCACCAGAAGATTTCTGTCTCAACAGTATATTACTGTAATATCCTTGACTACCAATGCTTATCATGTGATGAGTTATCAGCATCTCCTAAGAAATGATGATGATGATGATATAACATTTATGGACAACACTGAGTAGAATAGGCAGATGCTGTGTCTTCCTATTAGATGATAACCTTCTAGAGGGTAGTGATTTTATTTTTTTAATCTTTTTATCTCTCATGCTTAGCATAGTGCCCTGAGCATAGTAGCCCTTAAGTAAAGGATTTTTTTTTGTATTGAATTGAAATTCAGATCAAACTAACTTTATTTCCTTTTTTGGGCAAGTTAGTAGATGGGCAAATCAGGAGAATACTGGAGATAAAATATAGCTTAACTTTACTAAGGTGTGGACAAATTGCAGTGGGGGAAGAATGAGACATGTTACCTAAATTGTTTCATTTTCATGACATTCTTATGGACAAGATGGAAAGATGACTGGATAGTTAGGTGGATTCAGCACTGGTGGAATAACTGGAAAGAACATTGATGTTATTTTGGCAGGAAGGATCTACTGCCTTCCCATGAGCTGTGTCCTCTTCAACATTTTTAATGACAAATGAAGACATATCACATGTTGATCATACAATGGCACAAAGTTGGGAAGGATAGAAAATATATTGGATAACAAAATAAAGATATTAAAGATCTGAACAGGGTAAGAAAATGAGCTGTCCTTGTTCTCTGAACATTAGGTAGACTTGTTCTGTGAAGTTTGGATTCAGTCAAAGGGCTACACTTGAGGACTAGACGGCTACATGTGACTTCAAAGCTGCAGATTCCTCACCCCTAAACTAGAATGTATGGCTGAATAATACAAATCATCTAGTAATGAGGATAAATGTAATATTTTCCACTCTGGTTCAAAAAAGCAACTTTACACATACAGGATGGGGGAAGGTATAGTTATCCACCTATTTATGTGCAAAAAAAATTTTTTAAGGCAATTGGGGTTAAGTGACTTGCCCAAGGTCACACAGCTAGTAAGTGTCAAGTGTTTGGTCTGAGGCCGGATTTGAACTCAGGTCCTCCTGACTTCAGGGCCAGTGCTCTATCCACTGCCCCACCTAGCTGCCCCCCCAAAATTTTTTTAATTTTTTAAAGGACTTTCATAGTTTTAAAGCATTTTAGGGTTTGTATACGTCACCAGTGTGAAAATGGCTAATGTCTCTGTGTTGTGTTTAAAGAGGATCAAGATACAAAATGGAGCCAGTCCTTATCCCATTGTACTTTGTTCCAGACAGGCCACGTCTGGAATAATATGTTCAGTTTGGACTGCCACATTGTAGGACAGAATTAGACAAACTGGTGTGTATCTTCAGTAGATAGTGACCAGAATCAGGGAAAGGATATGAAGATGAAGTTCGATCAATCAATAATCAGTAAACATTTGTTAACCTCCTAATATTTGTCAGGCATTGTGCTAAGTACTGGAACTAGATAAAAGGAACTAGGATTATTTAACCTGGAGAAAAGAAGCCATAGAGGAAACCTGGGAACTGTCTTTGAGTACTTAAAGGTAGGATACGGATTAGTGTAGATTAGCCTTCTTTTGCTTGGCCTGGAAGGTGAACACCAGGACCAGTATGTAGAAGTTGCAGAGAGACACATTTATGCATAAATGTAAGAAATAAACTTTGTAGCAGAGCAATCTGAAGGTGGAATGGGTTACACTTTTTGATGTCTTCATTGAGGAGTTGAATGACCTCTTGTTGAGGATGTTGTTGGATAATTATGGATTAGATTTCATGGCCTTTGGGATCTCTCCTAGCTCCTATGCTCTGAGATTCTGTAATTCTTGTGCCCTTTAAATCTCATCCCTTTCTACCACCCATAGGATCTCATCTCATCATTCATCCCCTCTTCTGCTTCTTAAATCTTTCCCTATTTACTGGCTCCCTCAGCACCCCTTTAAACACTCTAATATCTCTTCTAGCCTAAAAATTCCCCACGTTCAGCTGACCCTGCTTTGCCCTCAATCATCCTTTATTTTTCTTGACTTTCAGAGTCAGACATCTAGAAAGAAAAGTCTGCATATTCCCTTTCCACTTTCTCACCACCCACCATTTCTCAACCCCTTATAATGTGGTTTCTATTTCCCCTGTCCATCTCCAATCTACTGAAACTGCTCTCCCATAGATTACAAATGCTCTTTTCAATGATAAATTTGATGACCTTTTCTCCGTTTCCATCCTCTGCAACCTTTTTTTTTTTTTTTTGGTTCCAATAATGCACAACCTCTTTGTAGCTTTGAACACAAGTGACCAGATGCTATCTTCCCATGCATACCCTTCTCCTTTGACTTCATTCCTCTCCCTATCTGTTCCTTTTTGGTCTTCTTTGCTGCAGCATCATTCATCTGTCTGTCCATAAGCAGGAGTGGCCCCAGTGGACACTCAACTCTTTCTGCACCCCCTTGGTATTTCATCTGTTTCCATTGGTTTGATTACCACTTCTACTCAAATGGTTCCAAATTCTACACATTCCATATAAATTTCTCCTGAACTTCAGCCCCGTACCTTCGACTTCCTGCAGGATCTCTCCATGTGATTGATTACCCCAAGATGTTTAAACCTGAACTCATCCACTTCTCCTCCAACCCCACCCCCTTCCACCATCTTTTCTGTTTGTGTTGAGTATACCACCGTCCTCCCAGTTACCTAGGTGTGTAACCATAGAGTAATCCTTGATTCTTCCCTTTACCTCATCCCTCACATTCAATCATTTGCTGAATCATGTTGGTTCTATCACCACAACTTCTCTTGTACCTGTTCCCTTCCCTCTGGCCATTAAGCTACCACCCTAAGTTCAGACATTTATCACTTCTCACCTGAATAATCATACCAGCCTCCTAATTTATCCACCTGCCTCTGTTCTTTCTCTCTACCCCACATTTTCCACATAGCTGCTGAAATCATCTTTCTAAACCACAGTGCTATATCAATTCCCTGCTTCAAACTTTCAATGGCTCCCCGTTGTATCTAGGATTGAATACCCATTTCTCAGCCTGACATTTAAGGTCCTGTAGAATTCAACTCCAATTTACCTTTTCTGCCTTAAATTGTATTTGTATTTCTGCCCACCATATAATATACATTACAGTGAAACTGGGCTATTAGATGTTCCATCCACTGCTTCCGTGTATTTGAACTTGCTGTCTTTCATTCTAGAATGCCTTCTCTCCTCATCTCCTCATCTTTGCCCTTGGGACTCTTTATCTCCTTTAGTGTTCATTCCTGGTACTTTCTCCAACGTGAACCCTTTACTGATTTCCCCTGTTTGTTGTTGTTGGTTTTTTTATTTTTTTAAATTTTTGCTCCCTCCTCCAATTACCTTGTGTTATACTTATTTATGTATGCTTTGACAATCCAATGCCATATATACAACAGATATTTAATAAATTCCTACTGAATTGAGTTTCATTGAATTGAAATGAATCCTTTCCAGCCTGAATATTCTGTGATTCTCTGAAAAGGACATTGAATTTGACAATAAGGATGTCACTGGTGACCTCCAGGAAAGCAGTTGCAGGAATGAAGGATTAGATTTCTTTTTCTGTAAGTCCAGAGGGCAGAATCATAGCCAAAAGCAGAAAATTATAAGTAGTCAAATCTCAGTTCATAGAATTAATATAAGGCAAATATTTCTATTCATTAGAGATGTACCAAAATGGAACTAGGCCTCAGTGATGGTGAACATACCCATTAATGGAAGATAGCTGCTTGATGATCACCTACAAGATGGGTTTCAGTGGGGGTTCCCCCATAGCTTGGACTAGTTGAACTCTATGATCCTTTGCAGGTCTCTAATGTATGATTCTCTGATTTTATTTTTTCAGTGCAATTAGGAACAAAACGGGGTCAGAGTTAATCAGAGTTCTCTGCCCTAATCACATAGTTTGTTGTCTGACAGATGTTGACTACGGTTTAGTTTTCTACTTTGTGGCACTCTTACCAGTGAGAAAGAGTGAATCCTTTGCCTGAATTCTCACAGTTTTCATTAACACTAACTCCATTAACAAAAAGATTTGTGATTCCAAGTTTTAAACTACTTACAATCCTATATGGTGCTTTAATTGATGATGCTGATCGATAGCACCTGGGCATGTGAATTCATATCCTGAAGGCTCTTGATTTATTTTAAAACTCTAATAAATCCTAGAGACACTTAAAAAAACTCTGCAATAATCAACTTTCTTTGAATTATTATGGAACAAATAACTACTGGCAGGTAAATTATTCAGAAGAAATTAAGTGGTACCAGAGAATTTAAAAAGACCTTTGGTTTTACTTGCTGTAAATTTGCAAAAGAAATGCAACTGAGGAATTGGAAACAAAATGTGAATACTAATACATTATTTACCCTTGTGCTTCCAGGGAAAACTCGCTCTTTGTATTTCCATGCATGCACCCGCTCACCACCATTAGAGCTCCAATCAGGGGGAAAATAATTCCTCACCATGTATGGAGAAAACACTTTAATTGGCATCAGGGAAAATATTTGAAAAGTAAGTTGCTTTTGCTTTGCACTGTGTACGATTATTCAGTTACTTAATATTAGTCTGTGTGTGTTTTCCCCCTGCCACCCTCTTCTCTCCTCCTCCCCCTCCCTGGCCCCATACACTAAACTATAGTATTTAGGTACATAGTATACATATTTTAGTCCTTCAACAGAACCATGATTTCCTTGGTGCAGTTGCTCTCTCTGGCCAAGCAGATTGCAATCCTTCCAGGCCTTAAGAAACATTCATGGGAAGTTGCCAGGGCCCGAAATATCACTACTGTCTGGCTTCGAAGAACCCAAAGGTTTTTTCAACAGCATAGTGAGGAGGCATCAGATAAGGACCTGATGTGATTTCTCCCACCTACTTCTAACCAAGTCTCTTGTCAGTGCTCCACTCTTTAGACCTCTCCTCTATTTTTTTTTGTCCTAGACCCTATTCCCTGAGAGCCCTGCTATCTTAAGTGATGGTTCACTAATTTACTTAAATAAATGTGGCCAAACTCTGGAAGCAGTGCCTCCAGAGCTTATGAGGTAGGTATGTCTGAGGCTTTCAGCATCTTTGAATCCCATCACCTAGCTGACTCGATGCTTACTTTGCCTAGTAGAGGGTCACACCTGTCTCCATGTAAGGAGCTGATGTGAAGATCAGCCAGATGTTTTGGGCTACTCTCTCCTAAGTACTCCTTCCTTAATCTACTACAGTACTTCTTAAACTGTGGGTGGTGACACAGTTTAAGAAGTGCTGAAGGGGTCGCGAGTGGAAAAAGTTTAAGAAGCCCCATCTACTACATAGCCCTTTTGCATCTCAAGTTTGAATCATAGGATCACAGACTCGTCGTGTCTAGCCCTCTCATTTACAGAGGAGGAAACTGAGGCCCAGAGAGGGGAAGTGACTTGCCCAAGGACCCACATAGGATCCTAGCCCTAGAGCTGGAAGGCACCTCAGAGGCCATGCAGTGCAGCTTCCCTCATTTCACACATATGGGAGCTAAAGCCCAGAAAGATTAAGGTCACAAAGCTTATACATGGCAGAGCTGGGCTCAGGGTTCAAGTCTCCTGACTCCCAGTCCAGAACTCTTTCCACCAGCCACAATGACATGTCTTAGATGTCTGCTCCTTTTTTGCTCACATATTCCTCAAGAGATGCCTGAAAAGGAATGGTAACTTCTAAGCCCCTAGCTCCAGGATCTCCTGGCCAATGGCTTAATGTAGCAGACGAAGCCAGATGGTTCCTTCAGCCCCATCACCAGCCCCTAAAGGAATGTGGCTCTATCCAAAGCTGAGCAACTGAATGGTTGCCGGAGAAAATTCCTGACCAAGATGCTATAGGATGTTTCATTTTCCTGGCTGATCTTTTCCAGGGTGATCAAGAGGCTTTCATTTAGTGAATACATTTGCTCACTCAGTTTTGGAGAGTCGCCCTTCATTTATTCTTTCCCTTTGGAAGTACTTTCGAGTGCAAATTACTGCTATCAGAAGCCTTGAACTGAGAGGCTATTATTCTCCTTGCTCAGATTAAATTAATTTTGAACAGTTTAATGCAGCATGTCCAAGCTGCAAGTCCAAGTGGTGTCAAATCTCTTTCTCTGCTTTTTTAAGCTGCACCTTCAAGGGCAGTGTGATTCATGGGGAATGTGTTCTTCTAATGTCTTTTGCTAAGCGTTATTATTTTCTTTCATTTGCAAGTCATGAGGCTACAAATGTTAACCATTCTCCTCCTAAAATTGTATAAAGAATGCATGATTTAAAGCGGGCTGATTTTCCAAAAGGGAGCTTATTACATTTACTTGCTTTACAAATGAAATAAAGAAAAAATACGCTAGATCAAAGCGAGAAGTTTAATGAAACATTAGAAAGAGAACGGCTTGGAGGAATACTGCAACATCCTCAGTGTTGTGTTAAAAAGGAATTATCTTGTGTAATAAAATAAAGGGGTTTTAATGATTGGCTATATAATTCTGTTTGTGTTTTTGCAGAGTTGCAGAAAAAAATTTCAAAAAAGGCATAAATCTACTTATCTTTTTTCCTTCAGCTGAGGCAATCTACTGTCTCTCCAGTATTCATTCTATCTAAAATATCACTGAAATGTAGTAATGAAGTTTTCTCTGTTATTGTGGAAGAAACAGTCAAAAGAATGCCAATCAATTAATGACAATGGAAGATGTGTTTCAAGCACTTAGAGGCTTCAAAAACCTAGCAGCCTTGTGTCTTTGTAAAATGCTTGAAGTGTTCAGGGTAGGGCAATCTCTTCTACAGTTGTAATCATCCATCTTAGCAACTAAGTAAATTAATGTTTTTAAAGGTCTCCGAGGAAGATTGATTAACATATCAGATTATGATTTTCAAGGTGAGGGGGGTGAGGATGGCATGTGAGCTATCCTCTTAAAAGTTAAATAAACAAATTGCCTTTGACATACTACAGGACTTCTTGAAAAAAGATGTTTAATAGAAGAAACAGTGCATGAACTTATTCTAGTTCATAAATATGTAATTCTCATGGGACATCAGGACTATCCACATAGCCACTCTGTAAGACTCCTCTCCCATTCTTAACTACATCTGACACCTTTGTTTTATTCTCCATTATACACAAGGTTATACAGCCTCTGAAAACATATCTGGACATTAATGTACAGTCCCACTCACCACGCCTCAAGAAAATGGCATTGGCAAGGGCCCTGGAAATGGCAACTAACTAAAATTTATCCGGAGTTCTGTCTAAGCTAAAAAGATTAAGATTTTTTTTCCGTTGGGAAATATAAGACTAAAACCATAGTCTATAAACTAATGAGAGTGGTAGAAAAAACACAGGCCTAGTCACTTAGTTCTTGAATATTAATATAATGGGAGACTTAACAATGAGGACCCAGTCCTGGGAGCATAGACAGTTGGTAAGCCTTCTTCTGCAAGTACGTGATCTTATGGAATGGAGGAGTCTGTCTTTACTCTTGAGAACATGTGCAGGTATTATGCAATGGTTTCCTTTCTGTATGCTACATGGTTAAGAAAAGGCCTTCTGCTTGTCTGCTGACCCATAACTAAGAGTGCCTATGAAAGGCCCCAATGGAGAAAATTGCTGGCTGTGAGTTATAAGAATGACTCTCTGACCTCCAGAGGACTGGGCAGGGGTAGGATTGACTTTCTCCCCACCAGGCCAGCCTATGAGCATATGTTTTCCTATGCAAGCCCATGTGTTGGATAGGGCCACTCTCTCCTAGGACACCATCTCTCTCTAACACTATTTTTTAGTGATCTTATCAGATCCTGTGGATTAGTGTTACCTCTGCTAAGTTGACTCCTAAATGTGCATATCTACCCCCTAATTTCTCTCATACATTATATGATCATAATTTAGTGCTGGAAGGGATTTTGAAAGACCTCAGTCCAACCCTTCATTTTACAGATGAGGAAACTGAGGCATAGAGAAGCTTGCACAGAGTCTCATACCTTGTGTCCGAGATGGGATTTAATCTAGGTATTCCTTTCTTCAAGCCTAGTTCCCTATCTGCTATGTAGTATCCAACTCAAGTAGAAACTTTGGGCTACATATTGACTTAGAAGACCACAAATTAACATTATCTATGCTTTAACGTATTTTTATTTATTTTATTAAAAATTTCCCAGTTATATTTTAATGTGCTTCAGTCTTTCCCTGCATTTCACATCTCTGCAGGTCACCTTGCTTTCCTCATCTCTTGAGTTCCACTCCTGCATCTCCACCTGCTTGCTTGGCACCATTGCCTACTTGTTTATGGGCATCTCACATTCACTATGTCCAAAAATGAACTTCTTATCTTTCTCCCTAAAACCACCCCTTCTGCTAACCTCCTCTTTTCTTACAGGCAACCCAAGTCATACTTGCCTCTTCACTCTCCCCCACACCTTGAATCTTATCATTTCCCAAGTCTTATTTGGTCTCCATGCCTTTCCCTGTATATATTATTCAATCTCCTGCCTCTGTGCTTTTATAAAGGCTGCCACCCCCGCCATGGCCTGGAATGCTCTCCCTCCTTAACTCTGCTTCTTGAAACCTTCAAACACCACCTCCTTCAGGAAGCTCTCCATCATTCCTTTAGGTGTTAGTGCCCCTTTCCCTAAAATCACTGTGGATTCATTTTGTATCTGTCTTGAATTTGCTGATCTATAAACATGTAGTATATGCCTTGTTGAATTCAAGCTTCTTGAGGACAGGGACTTTTTCACTTGTACATTTGTATCACCAACACTTAGCATGATGCCTGGTGTGTAACAGGCACTTGACTGAACCACCAGAGTCAGTATGATATGGCAGCTAAAAGGTTAATGTCATGTGATATTACATCAAGATACACCTGGTGTCCAGCACTAGTCAGTGCATAGTTGTGCTGTACTCTGCCTTACTGAGACCACTTTTGCTTTGGTTCTAGGTGCCATGCTATGCTGAGGATTTTCACAAGTTTGAGAGTATAAAGTAGACAGTGAAGGGCCTAGGGTTCTTGCCAAAGGAGGATTTATTAAAGGAATTGAGGGTATCCACAATGGAGAAGAAAAGACTTAGGAAGGTATGGTAGCTATGTTCAAGAATATGAGGGGCTGGCATGTGGAAAAGGGATCAGCCTGGTCCCAGAGGGCCCAACTAAGAGCCATGGATGAAAACATCCAAGAAATACATTTCCTGATGTTTGGAACCTGCTCACAGAGTCATGGGCCACCTCCCTCGCTGAATGTCTTCAAGCGGAGGAAGCATGAACACTTTTCAGGGTTTTTTTGTTCAGTTCCAGGTTGAGCTAAATGGTCTCTCAGATCCCTTCCCATCCTTCAATGCTGTGATGCAGATGTCAGACCATCCTTTGTCTTTGATCACATTGAAACGTATTTGTTCTTCCTTCACCCCGCCACCATCCTGTAAGTTCCTTAAGGGCAGGACCTGTGTCTTGCCTAGCTTTGCATCTCCAGCATCAAATGTAATGCCTGGGACATCATGAGCATATGAAAATAAGTAGTGTTTCTTGAACTGAATGGATTTGAGGAGAAAGAAGCTGAGAATGCAAATAGCTTCAATAGGGCTCCGGTAATTACATGGATGCCAAGAGCCTAATGGATTGTTTAAAGAAAATTCATGGAGATTTTGGCCCTTACCCTAGTCAGTCGGTAGGTAGCCCCTGGAGTTTATTAAGTAGGGGACTAGCACTTTAGGAAAATCATTTTGGTGACTGAATGAAGTATGGATTGGAGTGGGGAAATAATTGAGGTAGGCAGACTCACCAACAAGCTACTGAAGTAGTCCAGATATGAGGTGATGAGAGCCTGGGGGAATGGTAGGATGGTGGTGCTCTTGACAGTAATAGGGACATTAAGAACAAGGAGGATTTAGAAGGAAAGATAACAAGTTCCATTTTGAACATTTTGAATTTAGGCTGTTTACTGGACAACCAGTTTGAGATGTCTGAAGGAAAAGAGCTAGTATTTCCCTATAACTTTATGTATTACAGAGTGTTTCACATACATGTGATCCTTACAACAGCCCTGTGAGATAGGTTTTGCAACTAGTATGAGCTCCACTTTATAAATAAGAAAATTCAGGCCCAGAGAGCTTGAGACCTACCAAGTTCACACAACTATTAAAGGGCACCGTTAGGACTTAAATCCAAATCTTTTGCTTCCAAGTCCAATTTCCTTCCACAAGTGCCTCTTAACCATTGGGGCAGATGTCAAGGAAGTCATCTCATCCCGACCGTACAATACAACCGTTGGCTCCTCTGTGAGAGAACAGACACTGAGCTGGACATACTATACGTCTGAACCACTGCAGCAAGACCTAGTCTTTCTTCTTATCATCAACTATTTGACTCACCATAAAAGATAGGATCACTGTTTGCTTCAACAGGTATAGAAATGCACATTGATGGCTAAATACCCTTTAGTCTGAGGCTGTTGTGAGGAAGGTATGTCCACAGTGATTCGTTTATTCAATTCCATTATATGACAAACATTTACTAAGCACCCGCTTCCTGTGGAGCCCTGTGCTCCAGGCAGAAGGCAACTACAGAGGTCACATAAACTGCACAATAAAATACAATATGAGTTCAGAAGATGCCTTGTTCTCTCAAAGAAAAGACTTTATGTTTCTGTGAAATACTTCACACTTTATGTCGTAGGTGTACATTCTAGATGAAATTGGGTATAAAGGAACACCTGGTTTAATATGCTAAGAGAGCATGCCATTTAAAGTTGAAACATTTTGTAAAACGAAGAATGACTTTATAAAATGAGTCATCATCCCCTTTACCAGTCCCACACCCATTTATCTTCTTTTCTAAACTTGGGTTTTCATTTATTGAAATTGCTTAAAATGGAAGCATACCTACATATTCTCATCTATAATGAGTTGAAATTCATTTCTACAAGTGATTTATTAGCCATGGTTATTTGGAAAACTTCATCAGTTTTCTTATAGTCTTTGTAGGTAAGCATTGCAGATAGAGGGAAAATGAGAAGGCTCAGGCAAAACATCATGCTCACCACCCTCTGGCCCCTGGGAAGATAAATCAGCTGTTTCATAAAATAAACAGGAAACTGTGGACCTGTCAAAATAAAGTCAACACAATGACTCTTGCTAAAATACATTTTAATAATGTCTTCTGTTTTTCTATTACCTACATCTCTTAGTGTATTCCCCTCAAGCCATGCATTATAATAAAAAAATTAAAAGGGGAGAAAAAAAACTTCAGCAAAACCATCCAACATGTCAAAAATGATAATACTACAAGCAGGGTTCTATGCCTCTAACCCCCAACTCAGCAAAGAAGTACACAGATGTGCCTTCTCATAGTTTGAAAACTTTTGTTTTTATTTTAGTAGAATTAAGTATGAAGTATTTAGATACAAAGCAGGGAAGGAGGGCATGAGCAGAATAGGCTATGGGGAAAAGCTTCACCTAGAAGAGGATGAATGAGTTGAGTTTGAAGGAAGAGAGGGATTCTATGAGGCATAGGGTGAAGAGGGAGAGCATTCCAGTATGGAATTATTATGCATTGTTGTAGTATTATAATATTTTGTATAATAGTATCATAATACATTCTTGTCATTATTGGACCACATTGATGCTTAACACAAGTTCCAGGAAAGAAGTCCCCTTCAACAGTATGTTCAGAACTTGAAGCACTTATGTGAAAGAGAAAAATGTTGCTTTTTTTTGTTTTTGAATCAGTCTCTAACTCTTAAAATTGTTGCATAACTTTATTAAAAGAAAATGCTTGGGGCAGCTAGGTGGCACAGTGGATAGAGCACCAGCCCAGCAGTCAGAAGGACCTGAGTACAATTCTGGCCTCAGATATGTAACACTTACTAGATGTGTGACCCTGGGCAAGTCACTTAACCCCATTGCCTAGCCAAAAAAAAAATGCTTGAGCTATGTTTTTGCCTATTTTATATTGCATGTTACTAGTTGATAAGTGTTTGATTGAATTGATGTGCCTGTATAAATGACCTATCATTCTCGTAATCTATGCATATATGCATATGCACGCATATTTGTATACATGTATGTACATAAATGCATATATAGATAAATGCATGTATGTACATACACAAGGTATCCCAAAAGTCTTAATGCACTTTTAAGTTTTTATAGCTTAAATAGCTTAAAATTACACTATTTCAGGACATCCCATGTGTAAATATGCATACATGTTATTTTTTTGAAAAAAAAACCTTAACAGAATGGTAACTGACTCCTCTTGCAGGTAGGTCAACTTCTTTGGGTGTGGTTGGTTTGGAAGTCTCTGATTGACTAATTTCAGGTGAGGAAGGCTTGATTGCTTCTGGTTCTGGAGGTACTGCTAATAATGCCTCTAAGGTAGACCTTCTCCTTGGTCCCTTTGCCTCTCTTTCTGGAAATTCACTCCAGAGTGCTTGTCCCACATGAGTTTTTCTATTTATTGGCCATAGATATATTCTCTAGAAGAGCACTCACTGGCAAAGCATACAATGAGTTAAACATAAATGGGCCACATATAAGATTAAAATTCTCAGAACTTTCTTGGGTAAACCAAAAAAATATCTAATTAAGCCTCTGAGGGATAAGGAATTTACAACTTTAAGAAACTTCTATTGGTAAAGGAAATATAGCTGATTTATAGAAGAGTAAATAGCTGAAGACCTAGTCAAAGCCATCACATATGTGGGAATGTAAACTATGTCAGTCTTTCAGTCCTTTGCTTTGTAAATAAGATACCATTTTCCCTTTGCATCAAAAGATGGTACGTTTTAATTTTTGTTTTGTTCAGTTTTGTTTCTCATTTTCTAGGTCTAAAATTACACTCATATTTGAAAATGCCATTGTTACCCATGGTAGATTTTGCTGAAGCTGTTACTACTAAATTAATTTATTTGTGAATGACATTAGCTGTGATGTCGAGGAAGGTGGTGTGGTGTAGTGGAAGGAGCATAAGCCTTAACATCAAGAATTCTAAATCTGAGCTCCAAATTTTTTTAGAAATGGATTTTTGGGTAAGACACTACCATTCTATGAGTCTTAATTTCTTTATCTACAAAATGGGGCTAATACTATTTGCACTTAATATCTCAAAGGATTGTTGTGAAGAAAAAACTTTGCAAACCTTGAAGTTCTATAGAAATAGATTTTCTCTAGGAAGGATGGATAGATATTCATCTCCTTTGTCCCCAGATCTCCAACTGTGGCCTCATCCTTTTAAATGATTTTTTCAAGTGTTACTAGTAATTTTCCAAATGACACAGCATCTGATGAGCTTAACCAATTTTCTTTCACATGATCGTTTTAATATTGCATGTTTTTATGTATTTTCTTGGAATACCAGCTTTTATAAATGCTATACT
The DNA here is from genome assembly GCF_900497805.2 of Vombatus ursinus. Lineage (NCBI taxonomy): Eukaryota > Metazoa > Chordata > Mammalia > Diprotodontia > Vombatidae > Vombatus > Vombatus ursinus. Next base: position 3,385,968 of record NW_020944374.1, on the reverse strand, counting down.
GTGCCACTAATATAATATCTGCTTCTCAGTTCTCTTGGAGTCCAGTGCTGTGCATACAGAGATGCTTAATAAATACTCGTTGAATAAATGAATGGTCGCCAGTCATTTTAAAGTTGCTACGAGGTGTTCTTTCCAGTGAAAAAGCTATGTGGAGTCATCTGTTCATTGGAAACCAACAAACGATTATAGAATCATAGGTTCATAGATTTGGAACTAGACAAGAGCTCATAGGTCAGCTACATCAATACTGCAGCAAAAAGAAAAAATAAAGAGTGCATCAGTAACTGTTCTGCAACTATCATCAATTGCAGAGTAAACATTCAACACACAGAATACTCATTTATGTTAATCAAAGAATGAAAGGACCTTTCCATAATATGATAAAACATATATCTGAAACCATTAGCTAATTATATAATGGAGAAACACTAAGAGTGATGATTAGAAGTTGCTAGGAGACAAATTGAGCCTCTGTATAAAGGAAAACTTCCTAATAATAACTGATGCAAAAGTGGGATGGGCTACCTTGGGAAGCAGTGGGTTACCTCTCACTGGATGTCTTTAAATATAGGGTCTGTGACCACTTGTCTTGTATGTTATAAAAGAATTTCTTTTGCAAATATGAGTTCAACTAGATGGCCTCAGAGGTCCCTTCCAACTCAGAAGTTCTTTGACCAAGAGCATTCTCATTAAAAACAGGTGTTAAACAGGGATGCCCACTCTTGCCACTGCTGTTCAACATGGCTTTAGAAATCTTAAAATCATGGTAGCAATGAGGGATGAAAAAGAAACATTTGCAACAAAGTTAAAATATCGATTTGCAAACAACGTGATTTTCTACTTTGAAAATCTGAGATAGTTTTTTTTTAAAGCCCACTACACACAAAAGCTGTTTTTTTCTAAATCTCACCAACAACATTCAAAAGAAACTGACAGAAAGTGAAATACCGTTTGTAATAATGACAAAGTGCATCAAATGTTTGACCATCAACTTATTATAACATACAAAGGCCCTGTGTATGAAGAGAACTTAAAAATGAAGCCAACAGAGGTCACAGCTGCATACGATATTTGGACCTTGGAATTGCTGATGATCATATGAAAAACCAGTGAGACCTTGGTCACAGCTGGGATGAACATAATGAAAGAGAAAGCTGAAAATGAGATGGAAAGGCTGAATTCTCAGCTATTAATTTAGCTACACTCTAGCTAAGGTTTTGGGAGCAATGTTTCTGTACGATAACCTTCCCCCTCCTCCCATATAATATCATTTAAATTCAGCCAAGGTAAGAGACATTTAAAAAAAAAAGTGATGAATGGCATGGAAGGGAAAGAGAAACAGCCACAATAGGAGACCACCATCCTTTGACAGTCGGAGACAGAAAGGCTGATGTGGGTATAAAAGAAAATGAATAATGCTAATGGAGACACCTTTGGATATTTATTATCTTTAATATACTTTGTACAAGATGTGGGCGGCATCTAAGTTTTTGACACATATATGAGTTTTCCAAGAAGTTAGATATTCCCATAAAATTCATTTACATTATTCTGATAACTGATTATCAAGAAAAATAACATATGATACAGTAGGTAAAGCGAAGAAATAAAAAGTTTTTTATGAGTTTGCTTTATGCTAGACTTTATTGTGACAATAAATTCTCTATATACATATTACATTATATTATTGGAACCTTTTAAAAATGCCTATCTTTGTTCCATTCACATACTCCTTGAGGTTTGTAGCTAGCCTTACACTGGCCACACTTATTTTGATGAATCTAATTTTTAGAGAGTTTCTAGAACTTCCCTGTCTACCTATTTCTCAGTCTCTGTGAACTCGTTTAGTTAACTGTAAGGACTGATAATTTGCTCAAATGGTATCTCATTGTATAGTCCAGAGATTTAACTCATGCACAAGAGAAGATGCTACATTCCAGTACTGTGAAACCTGTGAAAGGTGCCGTGCTCTGATTCACAAACCCTGCTGCAGGCATTAGCTGGTGTGCACCTTCTCTGCCTCTTGTTTAATAGCTAGTATTTGAATAGTGCTCTAAGATTGACAGAATGCTTCACAAATTATCTCATTTTATCCTCACAGTAACTGTAGGAGGTAAGTGTCGTCATTATCCCCATTTTACAGCTGAGGAAACTGATGCCAGCAGAGGTTAAGTAACTTGCTGAGGGTCATACAGCTAGTAAATGTCTCAGGCCGTATTTGGCCTTCCTGATTCCAACTGTAGTATCCATTGTATCTATCACCTACCTTCCTGTTTCTCATCATTTGGAAGGAGAAACAAATAGCTACGTAAGTCTGTGCCATAGTTATGAGAGACATTTCTTCCTGATCCCACTGGTGATCCAAGGATATATTTCAAAATTCCAGAATTAGTAGCCATAATCATTTTTGAAGACTCTAGTATATTTACCACCCCATTTGATAAATAACCAGGGACTTTTCTTTGGCCTATTTATTAGAAATAATTATTTGAGTTTTCCTCCTCTTACATCTCTTTTGCGGCTTCTGCCACTAAAGCTTTTTAAAAATGTCCTTTGCAACTCCCTTCTGTAATCTAATAATGACCTTTTTCTGTTCTCTTCTTCTATTTCTGCCCATTATTTTTTTTATTAACCATGTACCGACTTTAGCTGTTGGCCATAAAGTATCAAAAAATCATAAAAGGCAAATTACTATGAATGGCAATGTGATAGTAGAAAGAACAATTGATTAGGTGTCAGAAGATTGGGGTTCAAATCCCCACTCTGTTTCTTATTAGCTGTATAAACTCAGGGAACTCAGTCTCCCTCTCTGTTAAAAGCAAGGGGTTAGACCTAATGAGTACTAAGATTATAGTTTTAAATTTTGTGTGGTCATGTTAGTCTAGATTTTAGGAAAAAAGCACAACACTTTTAGTTCCACATTACCAAGTCCAGTAAAGTACTGAATGCTTTAGCGGATCTGATTATTTTCTATTGAAGGAATATTTGAACAGCTGTATGTAGATACCAACACAATTTATTTCTACACATGCTAGAAATCACTTAAATGAGGCATATCATTTTTTATGTTATTTCAACAGAATTCTATGCTTGAAAACTATTAAGATAGAATGATGACAATCAGAAATGTTTAAAATATTGCTTTGGCTACATTGTGCCGTCAAACCAGAATGTAATATTCCAAGGGAAGGTCTTCTCATGATTTACATAAGCAGCATTATACCATTTCCTGGGTTATTGTCTGGCTCTGTAAATTCAGTCTAGCATTATCTTGTTCTATGTTATAACTGAAGCTGTAGACAGAACAGATGTGTTAATTGAGCTCCCCACAAAGACAATTGACTCTTTTCCCCCTGTAATGATACAACACTGTAGTACATATTCCAGTTCCATATTCATTTTAGCTTCTTCCTTTCAATTTTCATTACCTGGCTCTTCTCAGTGTTGTCTATTCAGGCATTATTTTGACACGCCACCTACTTTTATTAGGATATCCTGCTTGGCCCTATAATCTTTCTGATTATCACCAAATCAGAGGAGTTGCTGCCTCTATAACTGCCAGACAGTGATATCGATGTGCCTCACCGTAGAGAAAGAATGTTTCTAATAAGTTGGTTGTAAAATGAATTTCTGCAATTTAAATTACATTTTCTCATTGACCTTCATTAGGTTCGTTCCCACAAGGAAAAAGAAATGTTGCCTGAACAAAGTATTCACCAAGTCTTTTCATGGAAAAATTATATCAATTATTTTACAAATATACTATCCTGATAGTGTCACTGTTTTTTTTTTATAATTTTAATAATGATGACTTAATAATGATAATGACCTGAGTTCAGATTCTGCCGAAGATACATACTAATTGTGTGATCCTGACAAGTCACTTAACTTCTCTCAGCCTCAATTTTCTCATTTGTAAAGTTGGGATAACAATAATAGCTACCTTTCAGAATTATTGTGAACATATAAATGTTACTTGTTATTATTAATGATATATCAGATTCACAAATGTTATACTAAAATTATTGTGCCACAAACTGTGTTTTTAGAAAAGATTTCTAGATTATATTTAAAAAATGTTACTTCAGCAACTCTCAGCATACATAGGCAAATTCAATTTGGTGCTATAATTTTGTCCAAAAGCATGTAATTATTCTTTATATGAATTCCTTCTGGGTTTTATAAATATTTAGACATACCCATACACACATATAGTGTTGTTTTTAATGTGTATTTATTTTGGTATCTTTTGTAAGTTCCTAGTAATTTGATGAGTATGACAGTAATCTGTCCAATAAATTGAGTGCTATTCTCATTTGTATTGTATTGGTATTGCCCACCCATGAACAATGAATATTTCTCCAATAATTTAAGTCATTTTAAAATTTCTATAAAAATTGTTTTGTAGCTATTTAGCATCTTTATCCATGACTTAATAAACATAATGAATAAAAGCATAAATGGCATGCTTAACAAATAAAACAGGGAAACTTCCAAGAAATTTTGTATACAGACAACAAAACAGTGATTAATTAAATCCCAGGACTTCCTCCTGAGAAAAATCTGTGCTTTAAACTCCAGCACACAGAGTGATTTAATTTCATAATTTTAATATCTAACAATACATTTTGCAAGTATGTGCCTGGCTAGGCAGAAGGCCTTCAGTAATGAAGAAAAGCCAAATTGGATAATTCAGAATTACTCTGCTGTCATGAGAAACTAGAAAAAAGAATGGGATAGGATATTCCAATCAGTATAGGAACTCAGGCTCCAACCTAAAGTAACATATTCTCTAAAATTAAGCCTCCTCATCAAGGAAAAAAAAAATATGCCTTCACTAAAAGAGAGGTGTTTGAGTCATTTAGCAAACATTTGACTTGCAAACATCTGAGCTATTAGAAACACAAGAATGGTAGATAAATACAGTTATCAAAAAGAGACTATGAATGGGAGAGGGGGTGAATCGCCCTTGTTTATCATCTATTCTTTTTTTTAAAGTATTTGAACTGAAGTGAATGAAAGAACAGAAAGACAACATCAAGGAACAAAATGAACCTAAGAGGCTAATAATAGCTAGCATTTGTATAGTGCTTTGAGGTTTGCAAAATATTGTACATGCATTATCAAATTAAAACAACTCTGTGAAATAGGTATTATTTTTCTCATTTTACATATGAGGAAAATGAGACTGAGAGGGTAAGTGACTTACTTTCTAGTGTAACTAGGAACTGTCTTAGGCAGAATTTGAACATAGTCAATGAAAACTTGATTGAAATGGTTGTAGTAAAATAATATTACTTAACCTAAGAATTTTCAAGGTCAGGATAGGGGAGAATTTTTAACTACTCACTTATTTGGATAAAGTGGAGGATCAAAACTAGGGGAGAAGATATATAAAAAGAAAGGAAGCTAAAATGGCAATTAAAATACACTCAAGGGACTCAGAATTGTGCAGGTAAATGGAATCTAGGAGGTGTGCCTGTAGGAATGCATTAGAATCAATGTATCTTTTTTTTTTTTTTTTTTGGCTAGGCAATGGGGTTAAGTGACTTGCCCAGGGTCACACAGCTAGTAAGTGTTATGTGTCTGAGACCGAATTTGAACTCAGGTCCTCCTGAATCCAGGGCCAGTACTCTATCCACTGCACCACCTAGCTGCCCCCGAATCTACGTATCTTAAGCAAAACTAATCACAGAGACAAAATACTGACTTTAAAGAGGAAGGGGCAAAAATCAGTGCAAAAGAAATAAATGGAGGAAAACACAACCAATCATAACCATAAATGTGAATATATTAAACAATATAGTAAAACAAAGGAAAGTGACATGATATATAAGACACCAAAATGCCATTTATGATTGACGTAAGAAGAAGATTTTAAAAATAAGCATATATAGATTGAAAATGACTTAAAAATTTAGGAGTTGGAATCATGTTACCAGTAAAGCAAAAATAAAAATTCATAGTATCAAGATAGATAAATATGGAAACTACAATTATGCTTCAAGTTGTCATAGACAATTAAAGAATATCAATATTAATTGTATTTGCACTAAATGGCATAGCATCTGAACTCATAAAACTCAACTGCATTTTAAAAAAGAGACATAGATACTAACAGTAATCATAGGAAACTTGAATGTCCTTTTCTCAGATCTGAATAAATTTAACAAGATAAGCAAAAAGGAAAATGTGGACCTAAAGACTGTTGCAGAAGTTAGATTTTTAAAAAAAGGTTTATGGTGTTTTCTAAATATAAACATTAAAAATTGAATGTATATTTGAGCATCATATGATACCTTTACCAAAAAAAAGGCCAAATGCTAGGGCACAAGGAAACTATACTTATATGTAAAATGCAGAAATGTTAAAACATTCATAATTCACTAAAATGGTGATAAATGCTAGGAATACAAGGAAAAAATACCAACTTAAATAGAGATAATATTGACATCCTGAATTCTTATACAGAACAAATCACAGAAACAATTAACTCCATGAAAGAAAATGGACAGAGAATTTATTATGCATTTTCTATGGGACAGAAGAGTGATAACTTTGAGACAATATGCCAAAATTTCTGTGATAGCTGAAGGAGTCCTCGAGGGAAAAATAACACAACATAACAAAGTAAAAAAAAAAAGATTAATAAGCTACATAATTAATTAAAATAGATAATTAACAAATATATATAATAAGTACAAAAGAGAAACTCTTGAAAACAGAAGAGATATAGATGAAAGAGAAAATAAAGTCACCACAGAAGTGATAAGCAAATTTAAAAGATGATTCTTTGAAATAATTCACAGAAAACTGATAAAACTTAACCTGATCAAGAGGAAAAGCTAATTACCAAAATTAATAAAAAATAAAGTGAATTCACAACGAAAAGGAAATAAAAAGACTTACCAGAACCTGTTATATACAAGTGTATGTTAAAAAAACTGAGAATTTAAAGAAATTGATCATTACTTACAAAAAAAGGATGAAAATCAACAAGATATGGGAAATAAATCTTAACACAATCTCACAGAAGTGAAATTGACCAAGCCATAAAAGAATGACCGAGCAGCAACAACAACAATAGTTCCTGCTCCAGAAGGATTTGAAGGTGAATCGAATCAGATATGTAAAGAGCAGTTGTTACTTATGCTACAGAAATTATTCTCAATGATTTAGAAAGCACCTTATCAAATTACTTTTATGAGACAAATATACCTCTGATGCGTAAATCCAGGAGAGATAAAGCAGAGAAAGATAAATATACATAAGTATAATTAATGAGTATTGATATAAAATCTTAACAAAATACTAGCAGAAATACCACCGTATTTCAATAATATTATTCATTCTGATGAAGTTAGTTTTATACCTGGCATTCTGAGGTGGTTCAACAAAAGAAAATAATTAAGCAATTATATTAAAACAAAAACAACTAGCCTATATGATTATATCAATAGGTATAGGAAAAAATTTCAAAATATAAAATTTATTTATACTAAAAAACTAATAAAATTATAGCCAAAGAAACTTTTTTGATATGATATGTGTGTATGTTATATGTACATACATATATACACACATTATATATATATATTTTTTTTTCTCGAAAAGCTAACATTATTCTTGATGGGGAAACACTAGAAGCTTTCCCAAAAAATGCAGCAGAAAAGTAAGGATGCTCTTTCTTCCCACAATTATTTGAGATACATTTAGAAATTCTAGCAATAGCAATAAGAAAAGCAGAAGACATTAAAGATATGAATAAAGATAAGATTTGAAAAGAAAGAGATGAAATAATCCATTTGAAAGGGCAAAATGATTGACTTAGAAAATCCCAGTGAATTAGCAAATAAATTGAGAAAATTAATAGCACCAATAAAATAGCAGAATGACAGATATATCCAGATAAATCATTAGCATTTCTTTTTTGTAAATTTAATTTTTTCAAAGAAAAATATACTTATCTCTCCCACTTTTCTTCATCCCCACTGAGAAAGGATGAAAAATAAAATCCTTGTTACAAACATATATAGACAAGCAAAACAAAGTCCTTACTTGACCATGACCCAAAAGAATCATATCTCAATCTGTACTCTGAATCCAGCACCTCTGTCTCTGGAAATGGGTAATAAGTTTTATCATCAGTCTTTAGAAATAATGGTTGAATTGATAAATGGTCAAAGGATATGAATAGACAGTTCTCAGGTGAAGAAATTAAAGTCATCTATAGGCATATGAAAAAATCGCTTTAAATTATTATTGATTAGAGAAATGCAAATCAAAACAATTCTGAGGTACCACATCACGCCTATCAGATTGGCCAACATGACAAAACAGGAAAATGATAAATGTTGGAGAAGATGTGGGAAAATTGGAACACTAATGCATTATTGGTGGAATTGTGAAATGATCCAACCATTCTGGAGAGCAATTAGGAATTATGCTCAAAGGGCTATAAAAATGTGTATACCCTTTGACCCAGCAATAGCACTTCTAGGGCTATATCTCAAAGAGATCATACAAATGGGAAAAGGACCCACATGTACAAAAATATTTATAGCAGCTCTTTTTGTGGTGGCAAAGAACTGGAAATTGAGGGGATGTCCATCAATTGGGGAATGGCTGAACAAGTTGTGGTATATGAATGTAATGGAATACTATTGTGCTATAAGAAATGATAAACAGGCTGACTTCAGAAAAACCTGGAAAGACTTGTATGGTCTGTTGCTGAGTGAAGTGAGAAGAACCAGGAGAACATTGTACACAGTAACAGCCATATTGGGTGATGACTAACGTTGATAGACTTAGCCCTTCTCCGCAATGCAAGGATCTAACACATCTCCAAAGGTCTCATGATGGAAAATGCTATCCACATCCAAAGAAAGAACTGTGGAGTTTGAATGCAGATCGAAGCATACAATTTGCTATTTTTTTTTCTTCTGTTGCATTTTGTTTCCTCTTTCTGGGGGTTCTTCCTATTGGTTCTAATTCTTACTTACAACATCGCTAATGTGAAAATATGTTTAATAGGAATGTATATGTATAACCTATATCAGATTGCATGTCATCTTGGGGAGGGAGGTGGGGAGGGAGGGTGAGAAAATTTAAAACTCAAAACTTTATGGAAGTGATTGTTGATAATTCAAAATGAATTCATTTAAAAAAAGAAATAATGGTTGGTCATTACATTTATCAGTGTTAAATCTTTCAAAGTTGTTTGTTTTTGCAATATTGTTTTTGTTGTATAAACTATTCCCCTGGTTCTGCTCATTTCACTCTGCATCCATTCATACAAGTCTTTCTAGGTTTCCCTGAAATCATCTTCTTCATTATTTCTTACAGCACAATGATGTTCCAGTGCATTTATTTATCCTAGCCTGTTCAGCCATTCCCCAATTGATAGACATCCCATCAGTTTCAAATTCTTTGCCACTATAAACAACTTTTGGAGGGTAAAAATCCAGTGGTGATATTGGTGGATCACAGTTTAATAACTTTAGTGTATAATTCCAAATTGCTTTCCAGAAAGGCTGAACTAGTTTTTATTTCCACCAATAATGCATTAGTGTACTTGTTTTTCACAGCCCCTTCAGCATTTGTCATTTTCTTTTTTTTTCCCCTTTGGTCAATTTTGCCAATCTTATGGGTGTTTAGTAGAACTTCACAGCAACTTTGATTTGTATTTCTCTAATAATTAGTGATTTAGAGTATTTTTTTCATATGGCTATTGATAGTTTGGATTTCTTCCTCTGAAAACTGCCTGTTCCTATATTTTGATCATTTTTCAAGAGGAGAATGACTCTTATCCTTATAAATTTGAATCAGTTCCTTATGTCTCAGAAATTAAATCTTTGTCAGAAAAATCTGCTGCAAAAATTTTTCCTTCACTTAATTACTTCTCTCCTAATTTTAGCTGTATTGGTTTTGTCTTTGCAAAACCATTTAAAAATGTTATGTAATTGAAATTATCCATTTTGCTTTTTGTGATTCTCTCTATCTTTTGTTAGGTTGTGACTACTTCTACTGTCCATAAATCTGAGAAATAGTTTCTTCCTTGCTTCTGTAATTTGTTTATGATTCATTCTTTATTTTTGAGTCATGCACCCATTTAGAGATTATCTTGGTATACAGTATGAGATGCTAGTCTGTACTTAGTTTCTTTCAGTCTACTTTGTATTTTTCCTAACTTTTTTCAGCCCTTGCCCCATAACTGTACCTTTTCAGTTTATCAAACACTGGACTACTGTGTTTGCTTCTGTATATTGCATACCTAATCTGTTCCATTGATCAGCCTCTCTATTTCTTAACTAGTACCAAAGAATTTAGGGCTTTCTAGATAGCCATTTGTCAGGCTATTGTTCTATAGGAGACTTTTGTTCACCTGTTTGTTGGACTAAAAGACCCTTGAGGTTGTTTCCCCCTCAGAAATTTTGTGATTCTCTGAGACCCTGACCTTTTAAACTTTCATAATTTAACAATATCTGTTTCCAAGAGATCTGATTCTTAGAAAACAAGCCCCCACCCTCACTCCAATGTCTAAGGTTACAAACCTTTTTTTTTATTATAAATCCTTCAAGTAAAATGTTTTTGGGAGAGGTCACAGTGGCTAGGTCACACTAATCTCAATGAATATCAGAGGATTAGGACATCTAACAAGAACTTCTGAATCCTGCCCTGTCTACATGACAAGGTTGACATTAAACCACTTAAGTCATCATCCTTTCTTCTAATGTGCATATTGAATATCCTTTAACTGGCATTCTTAATAGAAACTCATAGTTTCCTAGTGCTTTTCATTTTTCACAGCAATTTCCTTACAACAAATTTGAGAGAAGGAGATTACAAGTAGTATTATCACTATTTTACAGCTGGGAAAACTAAGGTCCAAAAAAGTTAAGAGACTTGCCTAAGTTCCTGTGTCTTCATAAGTAACAGAACTGGAATTTGAACCCCCACTCTCTGAATATAAATATAGTGTTCTTTCCATGCCCCTAGGAGGTTGCAGGAATTCTTTTAGGTTAGTAGAAATTGGGGAACCTCTAGGTATGGCATGCCATGTCTCCAAATGATCCTGTAGTAAAAGGAATGAAAAAGAGGTAAGTTCCTGACTGAAGACCTTGGCCTTGCTCTTGTCTGCACATTTGGAGTTACAGGCTTTGACCCTGCCCATTTCTCAAAATGTAAGTCATCTAACCAAATGTATCTTCCCTTCCATGTCGGGGATTTGATTGTATCATTCCATGTAGGAACTGCAGGAGAAACGCTAGTTGTGAGGACATAATTAGAGTTCTGTCTTCCTCTGCATTTAGTTATATCTTTCCATTATTTTCATGGACACGATAATTTCATAGGCATTTAGTAGACAAAATAAACTGTAGAGTTATATTTTAAATCCATATCTCCAGTACTGCAAAATTCTGGTTAACCTAGAAATGCATGGGTGAACTGGATTCCACTGGAAATGATGGCTGGAGAAGGTAATACCTTGCTTCCAATTGCCTTCAAACTGAGATTTTGTTTTGTTTTGTTTTGTTTTTCATAGAACACAGAAGTCTACTTTTCACTTAAATGTGACAGCACCTTTCTTTAATGACACATATGATTGAAGACCAGTAACATCCACACTTCAAACCTCAGGGAAAAGAAATGAAAGGAAAAGTTTTCCAAACCCAATTTGATTAACATAGGTTTTTTTTTTAATTTTTTTAAAAAGAGGCTGTCACATTCCATAAGAATTTTTTTGCATGAACATCTTACTGGGGAAGCTGATGAGAATTTGAAAACACCAAAGATCAAAGAGCTTTAATTTCATCAGTTCCCTCTTTTTAACTTAACAAGTACATCCCTATTCACTGTTTTTCAATGTATTCTCCAGCAATTGCACTTGAAAGATAATATGATTATGTAGCTTAGCTCACTGTTGCTGTAAGAAGTCTCTTTTTTTTGAGCACACACTGGTCCAATTCAATACAATTTACTCAACTAAAATGGATGATTTTAAGGAGTATGTTTTATATCATTTATGTAATGCATTTTTATTAATATGTACTACATTGTGTAACTTCTTTTAAAAATGTTTTTGGAATACTACATTATGTCGTTCCTTCCCAAATTTAAGCACATTAATACAATTCTAAAAGATTCCTCAAAGTACATCACTACGATTGATTGGAGAGGCAGCTTGTTCTAATGGAATGTGCCACTTAGTCAGAATATATGGGTTCAAATATTGGCTATGCCACTTCCCCTCTATGTAACTGGGAGCAAGTCACCTATTCAACCTGCTTCTCAGTTTCCTCAAATATGAAATCATGAAAATTCTTACTCTATCTTTCTCATACCCATAGGGTGGTTATGAGGAATGCACTTGGAAAACTCCAGAGCAAAATAGAAATGTGAGTTATCATTTTTCAGTCTGGGATTAAAATTTAAGTATTCTCTGAAGTCAGATGTAGCAGGATGCCCCTACCCCATAGGCATAGAAGATAAATTACATTTTTAAGAAATTAGTCTCAGGTGTAGGTCAAGTGTTTTTTCCAGTATTTATTTTGTCTATTACTGAAATCCACATGTATCTTTTGAGATTTCCACTAAATGTTTGAGTATCATGGAGAGAGCTTATATTGTAGTTCGTTATTCAGCATTCTTATTTCATTAGTGGATAGAAACCTCTGGAAAGCCCGAGACTAATGTAATATCTATGTTGACATTATCCCAGTAATATGAATTTGTGATGCGGAATCATTCAAACTAAATACATTTGGGTAAAAATAGTCTGAAATGTAGACAGTTACTGTCTGGAGGAAACAGCAAAGCATTAATGCTAAAAAGAAAATTAGGATGTTTGGGGGGGATTGAAAATTAGATATTAGTTTACTGTGATAAAAAAGAAAAGAAAGGCAAGCACTTTAAATTTTCTTTTCCAAATTTGGTAGTAGCAGTCTCTGTTCAAGATACTGGTATGGTTTGTGTAGTCACTGAAAGAAATACATGGGCAAAGCTATGGAATTAGAATCAGAAACTGTGTCACTATTTCTGTACAAAATTAGCCTCTGGACAATTAAGTTAGCTTTTGCTCTTATAAGTAGGGGGCCATGCCACTGTTCAGAAATGGAACTTAATAGTGAAAGTTGGAAATTTTCATTCTCTCCATTGTCAAGAATAGTAATACCCTGGGATATTGAGATCATATTATCAACTTTACTTTATTCTAAACCATTTTCCATAAAACACAGAGGTCTATGTTGAATCTCTATCGTATCCTAAGTGCCACATTAACAGAAGAATCTCTGGTAGCCCCATTTAAGTATTCAAATGACTTAGGGTTGGCAAAAATGATAAGGAGAATCATTCTCCTTTACCTCTTTCCCCCTCCCTCTTAACACCTCCTTTACCTTTCTTCCCTGCCAAACTGTCCCCTTTTTTCTTTCCAGAGAGGTAGAAACACAACATAGGGAGTTTCAGAAAGGTTTTCACTAATAGCTATGTAGTAAAATGGAAATAAAGAGAAATGCTGTAATGCCATTCCCGACCTTATCCCAAAGCTGAGCTATATGTAGTCTCAGTTACAAATTATGTAAATTTCTAAGACAAATGGAATAAAATGGAAATAGTTTAATTTAATCAATAAATCTGTATGTATGGGCTTAGGAATTTTTCTGTAATACTATAGATTTGTTTCATTCAAATTTATGTAAGTGACCATAGTGCCGTTTGAACATCTAAATTTGGACTAATCATTGAGTAGTGGTAAAGTTAGAAGATATATGTCTTTTTATAATTGTATTACCTAACATTTTAAAATTGACTTAAGATGAATCATAGACTTACTGAAATACATATTTGAGATACATACATTCATGATTATTTATCGTCCCTCACTCACCCCATCATTATGAACCCTTTATCTCTCTAAATTGGCTACTTTATCTCAGCCTACAAATTTGCTTAGGTCTCTTCTATCTTTTAAAAAAATCCCTTAACCCTATTCCTCTTTAAAATTGTTATACCATCTCTCTTCTTGTCTTCATATCCAAGCTTTTAAAAGTAGTTTATATTCACTATCTCAACTGTCTCACCACCCACTCACTCCTCAAACTTTTGAAATCTGGTTTATGTTTATACTGCTCTACTGAAACATCTCTAAAGTCACTAATGATCTACTTACCAATAAATCCAGTGGCCTTTTTTGGAGTCCTGGTACTCTTTGGCCTCTCTCTAGCATTTGATATGAGGTGCCTTCCTTTCCTTCTAGATTCCTCTCTTTACTTCCATACTATACTCTTAAAATTCTCCTCCCAATTCTCTTGACTTCTTTTCTTTCTCTTTTTCTGGCTCCTTATCTTAGATATTAGATGGCCTCAGATGTTAGTGGCCTCCAAATTCCTTTGGTGATCTCATCCACTTTCATGGCTTCAAGTATTACTTCCAAATGAATGACTCTCAAATTTGTATCACTAACTCCAACTCCTCCTAAACTCCTGTCCTGTATTTCCAACTGTCAGATGGACAGCTCCACCTAGTTGTTCTTCCAGCACTTCAAATTAAACATACCTAGAACTACTCCCAATCTTTATCCTCCAAACTACCCAGTTCTTGCGGTTCGTGACCATAGAGTTATATTTTATTCTTCCTTACCATCCTGACTAGTCATTAAAGCCTGTCAACTAAATTCACCAATATTTACTTTCTACCTCCTCAGTGTCTTTTTCATCTGGCTCTTATGTTTTCTTCCCACTTCAACTTAATCAGTTCCTCTGAAATTATATTTATATATGACTTTATGCTTTATATGGTGTTCTACTTATGTTATTTTCAGGGTGGGAGATGATTAAGGGAATCCCAGTTCCATCTGATGTGTTTCTCAATCAAATTGATGAGATTATAAGGTGTGATCCTTTGTTTGATGGTGTCTAAGGAGCACATCCTCAAGGAATGTGATTATACTGGACCATATTGATTGGACTTTAGAGATGGGCCTCCTCCCAATGATTGGCTGCCTGAGAATTCGCTGACATTCCATATGGTGTATAAAAATATTTTGAGTTTATTCTCTCCTGTTTTTTTTTCTTTCTGTATTTCCTCTTTGCTTTTTCCCTGTATACTTTTTTTCTGAAGAGCTACAAGGCATAGGAGTTTCCTCTATCCCACCTACCCCCCACCTTGGTGGGAGTTGTTGATGTCTATTAGTAGAAGTACATGGCAGTGGTAGACATGTGTTTGTACACAGCCTGAGAGGAGAGAGCTTGAGAGTAGGTTTTCCACCTTAACAGATGATTGTAACTGGGACACTGATAGGTCTCCTGCAGAAGCAGTTGCTCATGCCCACTTAGCTGGAGAGGTTACTTCCAGCCTTGCCCATGTTCAAGAATTGTATTTTGAGCACCTTCTACACAAGAAAATTACCTGATACATTGTGCTCCTTGGAGAAAGAAGAGGATAGTCCACCTATTTCCTACGAAGTGTCCTAGTTGGATTTACTTATACATTGCAGGCCCAGAAGAAAGGGTCCCAAAGTGTGTTTACCTTTCAGAGGGGCAGTCTAAACTCTAAACCATATAATGGTGCTATGAGTTTGGAAGGAACTGTTAATGATACTGTGAGATATCACTGGCATATCTTAAACTTTTTCTGATGGCAACTCTGAGTTAAGTTCCCTTTGTGGGGGAAAGGGGAGTTCCTAGGCTCTTTGAGTATTTAATGGGTTTCCATTGTAATGAGCTTCTGGCCTTCTACAGGTCCTTTGAGCCCCTATTTTTTTTCTGGGAAGAAACAAAAGGCTGTTCCTTACTTGATACTGGTACTGAAGTGCATGAATAAGGACAGTGTTCAGATTTTTGAGAAAACCTGTACATGAGCCAAACTGTAAGCATCTTAGAAGATTTTCCTGTAGCAGTTCTAGGTAGGTTCTTTTTTTAAAAAAATAATTATTTTTAGTTTTCAACATTCACTTCCATAAGCTTTTGAGTTTTAAATGTTCTTCCCCTCCCTCCTCAATTCCCTCCCCAAGATGCATGCAATCTGATGTAGGCTATACATCTACATTCCTAATGAATATATTTTCACATTACTCATGTTGTAAAGAAGAATTAGAACCGATAGATGGAATCACAAGAAAGAGGAAACAAAACAAAACAGAAGAAAAAACATAGCAAATACTGTGCTTCAATCTGCATTCAGACTCCATAGTTCTTTCTCTGGATGTGGATAGCGTTTTCCATCACGAGACTTTTGGAGATGTCTTACATCCTTGCATTGCTGATAAGGGCTAAGTCTGTCAATGTTAGTCATCACCCAGTGTGGCTGTTACTGTGTACCTTGTTCTCCTGGTTCTGCTCACTTCACTCAGCATCAGTCCGTATAAGTCTTTCCAGATTTTTCTGGAGTCCATCTGCTCATCATTTCTTATAGCACAATAGTATTCCATTACATTCATATACCACAACTTGTTCAGCCATTCCCCAATTAATGGGCATCCCCTCAATTTCTAATTCTTTGCCACCACACAAAGAGCTGCTATAAATATTTTTGTATATGTGGGTCCTTTTCCCATTTTTATGATTTCTTTGGGATACAGCCCTAGAAGTGCTATTGCTGGGTCAAAGGTATGCACATTTTTATAGCCCTTTGGGCATAGTTCCAAATTGCACTCCAAAATGGTTGGATCATTTCACAACTCCACCAACAATGCATTAGTGTTCCAATTTTCCCATATATTTTCCAACATTTGTCATTTTCTTGTTTTGTCATGTTGGCCAATCTGATAGGTGTGATGTGGTACCTCAGAATTGTTTTGACTTGCATTTCTCTAATCAATAGTGATTTAGAGCTTTTTTTCATAGCTTTAATTTCTTCATCTGAAAACTGCCTGTTCATGTCCTTTGACCATTTATCAATTGGGGAATGACTTGGATACTTATAAATTTGACTTAGTTCTCTATATATTTTAGAAATGAGGCCCTTATCAGAGACATTGGTTGTAAAAATTCTTTCCCAGTTTTCTGCTTCCCTCCTAATCTTGGTTGCACTGGCTTTGTTTGTGCAAAAACTTTTCAATTTAATGTAATCAAAATTATCCATTTTGCATTTTGTAATGTTCTCCATCTCTTGTTTGGTCCTAAATTCTTCCATTCTCCATAAATCTGACAGGTAAACTATTCCTTGCTCTCTCAATGTGCTTGTAGTATCAGCCTTTATATCTAAATCATGTACCCATTTTGACTTTATTTTGGTCTATGCCTAGTTTCTGCCATACTCTTTTCTAGTTTTCCCAGCAGAAATAATTCTTTAGAGTTATCCCTTATGATGAGACTCAGGCTTTATAATCCCAGAAATGTGATAGGAGTGTCTGGGCCATAGGCTATGTAATAACAATGATGGTGATGCTCCATTTATAAAATATTTAGGTTTAGCAAACTATTTAAATACTTTTTTGCTTATTTGTTTTTTGCAGACAACGGGGTTAAGTGACTTGCCGAGGGTCATACAGCTGGTAAATGTGAAATGTCTGAGGCCAGATTTGAACTCAGGTCCTCCTGACTCCAGGGCCAGTCCTCTATCCACCACACCACCTAGCTTCCCCTTAATTTCAGGGAAATTAAGTAACTGGCACAGCTAATAACTCAAAGGGGTGGGACTTAAATCCAGGTTTTTCCTGACAGTGTGTGAAAGATTCTTTCTACTGCATCTCACTCCCTAATGATCTTTGCAGGGCACTGCTCTGATCATGACATTCTTCTGTTCAAAAGCCTTGCTTTCATCTGTTGTCTCATAGTTATTTGTGTAGATTATTTAATTTCGTGTCTATCTTCCTGATTAGGCTCTAAACTCCTTCAGCATAGGTTCTGAGTTTGTGGCCCCAGGGTCTAGTGCAATCATTTGCACATAGAATACATTTAATAAATATTTGTTGACTTGTTCTTAAGAGTTCTTAGGAGTTGCATTAATGATGGAATAAAGTAGAGGATGCAAATCAGAATTAGAAGTTCTGACCTATCAAGTATCAGCCCTGAATCGAAACACAGAAAAACATAATGGATCAGACCCACAGTATGTCTGCTTAGTACTTGTTTTATGACATTAACTCCAAAACATTTTGGGGTGAAGAAAATGGTAGATGCCCTTGAGCATATCCATCTCTGAAGATTTATATATTTCTGACATATTCTTGGCGTCCATTAGTGATACTGATTTGAATCTTTTCATCTATGAATTTATCTAAAACTGTATTGTGGACTTTTTATAGTTTCATTTTGTGTATCAGGCACTGAGATTTATAAACTACACCTTGAAACAAACAAACAAACAACAACAACAACAACAAAACTAGTCTTTTTATCTTCTGCGTATACATTTTGCAGAATGAATAAATCCAGGTATCATCCTCTTCCATAAATCATAAAGATTACATTTTAAGACCATACAAACTCCGTCAGGCACTAAGAAAGATGACACATAACCTTGACAACTTCATTTTCAAATTAATCATTCATTCTCAGTGATTTTGATATGTCAGAACAACATTAAAAAGTGTCTGTTAGACTGAACAATGCCCCTTCAGTCCAGACTTTTGCCTTTGGTTACCTCATTCTTCTTGTGAAGAACAGTGAGTTCTATATGGCGAATATGCTGTTATGAAGCTTCTGTATCTGTTTTGGTTAGGGAATGAGTTTTGGGGCCAAAACCATGATTTCACTAGTTATTCATCTCAGAGAAGGAGATGTGTTAGGGTAAATATGCCATGGAATAATATGCTTAATTTGACATATATTAATTTCCAAAAATGAGAACATAATACATGATAACTTTAACACTGAAACAGAACTAAATACAATTTCACCTTTATTTGATGAGTCAGTTAACAAGCTTTACTTTATTTACATATAACATATTATATACAACATATTACATATTATATATATGAGAGAATAGAATAGAATAGAATAGAATAGAATAGAATAGAATAGAATAGAATAGAATAGAATAGAATAATTTATTAAGTACTTTCTATGTGCCAGGAACTGGGCTGAGAGCTGGGAATACAAATACAAGCATGAAAATAAAAGACAATTTCTGCCCTCAAGGAGCTTACGTTCTAATGACAACTCATGAAAGAAAGCTAAAAAGGTACAGAGAGTAGGAGCATGGTGGAGAAGTTCAAATTGCAGCCTGATGAGAAACGAAGACTTGACTGGCCTAGGGCACCCTCCTTAAATGGCATTTCTGGAAGGATCCATGCAGTCATAAGGAGGGGTTACAGTGGGGGTGGGAGGTATTTCAGAGGTGGGAATTTCAGGAAAGAAGTATTTTTTCAGGATGTAGAAGTTTCTGGGGCATGATAGAAAAATCCAGAGTGCAGCTTGGCAAGAAATGATGGGTCAACAGATAACTCTGCTTCCTACAGTGCCAAATGGTCATTCTAGGTGACAGTTATCAGTGCCCCATAGATGTGTAAATTTTGTAGACAAGAGAGAGAGAGGCAGAGACAGAGACAGAGAGTTTAGTGTAACTTGATGTTTCACACTGAGCTCTGGAACAGAAAAGAAGGCAAATACTTTTTTTTCTTTAAGTGAAGGTTCACTTTATTAAGCACAATTCATCTTTGCTTTTCTAAAAGTTACATTTTCTGTAATCATTTAAAATACAGGAAATGAGTGGTCCATCTGTGAAACAGTTGAGTATTCAGATTTTGTGATTAATGCCATAGCTATCTGGCACAGACAGATCCTTGAGCCTCCAGTGAGGCCACAAGGCAATGTGCCAGGCCTGCAGTCCTCTGGCCCCCAGAAATAAAGTGAACTGAGGTCTGCAGAACTCACTTTGAGCAAGTGTGAAAAAGTGCCATGACCAAGATCTACCATATCTAAGCATCTGCTTTTTCTGTAAAAAAAAAATGGATGAGAATCCCCCTCCTAGAATGACAAAGCAGATCCAAGAAAGCTTCTCCATTCACCAGATTATCAAGGAGAAGAAAGTGTACCTTGAAAAAAAGTGGGGAATGGACTTCAAGAGAAAAACTAAGAAGCAAAGAAGATCTGAAGAGAATAAGGGGATTTTCATCTGTGTCAAGAGATTAAATAGTGAGAAAATGGAGCCCAAAGGAGAAAGAGAAGGAGCACTAAATATTTGGAGCTAAGTAACAGATTAGAGGGCTGGAGAGGGCAACATTCCAGCCCCTAAAGAGGAACCAGCTGCTAATTCTCTGAGGAATGATGATGTGGACAGACCTACATTGCCATCAGGAGGGATGGCAATTCTACTAGTAAGAGGGAGAGGAAGAAGAAATGAGCAGTGACAGTTGATGGCTTGGTTCTGTTAAAGTACCAAGGCAGCTATTTTTATTTCCTTTTTTTTTCAGGTCAACAAGAATTTATTAAGCATCTACTCTGTGCCAAGCATTATGCCAAGTGCTGAGAATACAAAGAAAGGTAAAAAGAAAAAAATAGTTCCTGCTCTCAAGGAGCTCACATTTTAATGTGGAATACAACATGCAAACAGCTGTGTACAAGATATTTACAAGATAAATTGGACATTTGGTGATTTTGAACCAAAGACAGAAGAAAATATTTTTTTTTAAATATTGGTATACCAGAATTCCCAAGATATTAAAATATCAGATAAAGGTCTCTAGTACACTGGGCAGATCCTCAAAGGAAAGGCATTGATAAGAACTGCATAAGAATAAAATGCACAGAGGGGTTGTGATCTGTATTGGTGGGGAGAGTACCCCCAATAATGAAATCATGAATCTACCATCAAAAGGTCAATTTAGTAAGACTACAAAGTGCCCTGTAACTATCCAAAGTAAATTCAGTGGTTTTCCTGATCTGAATGATCACTTTTTAAAAATCCCTCAGTATGGGAAGTCCCTAATTTATAAATGATTTTGTGTCTGAAAAAGGTATTTTGTAAATTGGTTGTTTGGAAATAAGAATTCCATTCCATGTTACTTGAGGGCAAGGACCATGATTTATTTGTCATGCTGCTAGCCCCAGCAACACAACTGAAAAAAAGGAAGATATTTAGAATGTCCTTGCTTCATTCATTTTATGGTGTAGCTTCATCAGAGCTAATTATCTGTATTTTAAA
The DNA here is from genome assembly GCF_900497805.2 of Vombatus ursinus. Lineage (NCBI taxonomy): Eukaryota > Metazoa > Chordata > Mammalia > Diprotodontia > Vombatidae > Vombatus > Vombatus ursinus. The sequence continues at coordinate 3,364,878 of NW_020944374.1, read as the reverse complement.
AACAATTTTTATTTATTTATTTTTAACATTCTTTTTTAATTTTAAATTTTTTAAATTTTTAATTAGAATTTTTAATTTTCTCCTACTCTCCTGCTCCTCCCCCAATTGAGAAGGCAAGCAATATGATATCATTTATACATGTGGAGTCATGCAAAACATATTTCCGTTTTAGCCATGTTGCAAAAAAAGAGCAAGAAAAATAAAGTGAAAAAAGTATGCTTCAGTCTTCACTCAGAGTTCATCAGTTCTCTCTCTGGAGATGAATGGCAGTTTTATTCATCCATCCTTTGGAATTGCCTTTGGATCATTGTCTTGAACAGAGTAGCTAAGTCTTTCATAACTGATCATCTTTACAGTATTGCTACTACTGTGTACATTGTTCTCCTGGTCCTGCTCATTTCACTTTTATGATATAGTTTGAAATCTGGTGCTGCTTGGCTACATTCCTTCACATTTTTTTATTCTTGACTGTTTGTTCTTCCAGATTTTTTATTATTTTTTTTCTAGCTCTATAAAACAATTCTTTGATTGTTTGATTGGCATGTCACTTAATAAGTAAATTAATTTGGTTAGAATTATCATTTTACTACATTGGCTTAGTCTACACATGAGCAATTAAAACTTCTTCAGTTGTTTAGAACTATCTTTATTTGTGGGAAAAGTGTTTTGTGATTGTGTCCATATAGTCCCTACGTTTGTCTTGGCAAGTAGACACGTGAGTATTTTGTAATGTCTGCAGTTATTTTAAATGGAATTTCTCTTTTTCTCTCTTCCTGCTTGGTATGGTTGGTAATATAGAGAAATGGTGATGATTTATATGGGCTTATTTTATATCCTGAAACTTTGCTAAAGTTAACTGTTTCAACTAGTTTTTTATTTGATCTTGTAGGGTTCTCTAAATACGTCATCATATTATCTACAGAGAGTGATAATTTTCTTTCCTGGTTGCCTATTTTTACTCCTTCACTTTCTTTTTCTTCTCTTATTCCTTTGACTAGCATTTCTTTTTTCCCCTTTTTTATTAATTTATTTTGATTTATCAACAATCACTTCCACAAGCTTTTAAGTTTTAAATTTTTCTTCCTCTCCCTCCCCACCTCCCTCCCCAAGACAGCATGCAATCTGATATAGGCTATACATATACATTCCTATTAAACATATTTTCACATTAGTGGTATTGTAAGGAAGAATTAGAATCAATAGGAGGAACCACCAGAAAGAGGAAACAAAACATAACAGAAGAAAAAAAAATAGCAAATAGTATACTTCAATCTGCATTCAAACTCCACAGTTCTTTCTTTGGCTGTAGACAGCATTTTCCAATATGAGACTTTTGGAGATGCCTTAGATCCTTGCATTGCAAAGTAGGGCTAAGACTATCAATGTTAGTCATCGCCCAATGTGGCTGTTACTGTGTACAATGTTTTCCTGGTTCTGCTCACTTCACTCAGGATCAGTCCATACAAGTCTACAGGTTTTTCTGAAGTCCATCTGCTCATCATTTCTTATAGCACAATAGTATTCCATTACATTTATATACCACAACTTGTTCAGCCATTCCCCAATTGATAAACATCCCTTCAATTTCCAATTCTTTGCCACCACACAAAGAGCTGCTATAAATATTTTTGTACATGTGGGTCCTTTTCTCATTTGTATGATCTCTTTGAGATATAGCCCTAGAAGTGCCATTGCTGGGTCAAAGGGTATGCACATTTTTATAGCCCTTTGCGCATAATTCCAAATTGCTCTCCAAAATGGTTGGATCATTTCACAACTCCACCAACAATGCATTAGTGTTCCAATTTTCCCACATCTTCTCCAATATTTATCATTTTCCTGTTTAGTCATGTTGGTCATTCTAATAGGTGTGGTATGGTACCTCAGAGTTGTTTTGATTTGCATTTTTCTAATCAATAGTGATTTAGAGCATTGTTTTTTTTTTCATATAACTATAGATGGCTTTAATTTCTTCATCTGAAAACTGCCTACTCATATCCTTTGGCCATTTATCAACTGGGGAATGACTTGTATTCTTATAAATTTGACTTAATTCTCTATATATTTTAGAAATGAGGTCCTTATCAGAGACACTGGTTGTAAAAATTCTTTCCCAATTTTCTGCTTTTCTTCTAATCTTGGTTGCATTGACTTTGTTCGTGCAAAACCTTTTCAATTTAATGTAATCGATGTTATCCATTTTGCATTTTGTAATGTTCTCTTTCTCCTGTTTGGTCATGAATTCTTCTGTTTTCCATAAATCTGACAGGTAAACTATTCCTTACTCTCTCAGTTTGCTTATATTATTAGCCTTTATATTTAAATCATGAACCCATTTTGACTTTATTTTGGTATATGGCATGAGATTTTGGTCTATGCCTAGTTTCTGCCATACTGTTTTCCAGTTTTCCTAGCAGTATAACTAGTATTTCTAATACAATATTGAATAATAATGTGATAGTGGACATCTTTGCTTCACTCCTGATCTTATTGGGGAGACTACTAACTTATACCTATGGCAGATAATATTTGCTCTTAGTTCTAGATAGATACTACTTATTATTTTAAGAAAGGCTCCAACTTCTGCTTCCTGGGAGCCAAGATGAAAGAGTAAGAGAAGAGTTTCTCTTACCCTCCCTTATTAACCCCTGAAAGCCCAGAAAATATCATCCCAGGAAAAACCCTGGAACAGCTGAACCAGAAGAAAGATGGGGTGCAGCAGTCCAGTTGCACAGGTAGCTTGAGGGATTAACTTGAAAGGCCCCTCTTATTCTGTGGGAAGGGGAGCAGTACAGAATGGGAGGCATCCCAGCAAGCTAGCAGAAAGCCCCCCTCAACATACCAGGAGGAGATGCTGAAGCCCAGGTGGTGGAGCAGGCCAACACCAACACCTGGACCCCCAAGTGGCCTCACTGAGGGCAAGGGAACTGGTGGAAACCAGCTCAGAAAGCCACTACGTCCCTCGGCATTCTAAAACAATCGGCTCCCCGGTGCCTCAGCAAAACTAAGGGAAGCAGCGCTCCAAGGGGCCCTAGGCAGATAAACACCCTACAACAACCATCTGAAACGAGCTGAAGAAAGCAAAAAGGAAGGAAAGGCCTGGGTGAGCAGGAAATCTCCAGGAGCCACACTGCCCAATCCTACCCCTAGAGTTCCAGTGTTGCTGATTCCAGCCCAACACCAGGTAAGCTGCCAGAATTCTACAGCCTCCAACTGCCAACGTTGGAGCCCCCAGCACACAAAGCCAGTGACCAGGCCCCAGGCTCCCAACACAAGAAGCTTGGGTCAGTGCCCTCTGCTCCCCAGCAGGAGAGCCCAATCTCTTTAAAGGCCAGGAAATAAGCAAACACCATGAGCAAAAAAGAAACGTACGATAGATTCTTATTATGGGAAGAGTGAAGATCAAGGCAGAAATTCTGAAGAAGACAACATTGTCAACAAACCCACATCTGGAACCTCAAAAGGGAATATGAACTGGTCTGAAGCCCAAAAAGCCTTCTTAGAAGAGCTCAAGAAGGATTTTAAAGGTCAAATGAGAGAGGTAGAAGAAAAAATGGGAAAAGAAATGAGAGGTATGCAAGAGAGAGTCAATAGCTTGGAAAAGGAAGGACAAAAATTAACTGTAGAAAACAAGTCCTTAAAAAATACAATGGGGGGGGGCAGCTAGGTGGTGCAGTGAATAGAGCACCGGCCCTGGAGTCAGGAGGACCTGAGTTCAAATCAGTCCTCAGACCAAACACTTGATACTTACTAGTTGTGTGACCCTAGGCAAGTCACTTAACCCCAATTGCCTTACCCCCAAAAAAATACAATTGGCCAAGAAAAGTACACTGAAGAAAACAAGTCCCTAAAATATACAACTGACCAAATGGGGAAGGAGGAACAAAATCTAATAGAAGAAAACAATTTGTTAAAAATTAGAATTGAGCAAATGGAAGCTAATGACTCTACGAGAGAGCAAGAATCAGTCAAACAAAAACAAAAGAATGAAAAAATAGATGAAAATGTAAAATATCTCATGGGTAAAACAACTAACCTGGAAAATTGATCCAGGAGAGACAATTTAAAAATTATTGGTCTACCTGAAAATCACGATGAAAAAAGGAGCCTGGACAGTATCTTTCAGGAAATCATAAAGGAAAACTGCCCTGAGGTCCTAGAACCAGAGGGTAAAATAGCCATAGAAAAAATCCACCGATCACCTCCTGAAAGAGATCCCAAATTGAAAACACCAAGGAATATAGCAGCCAAATTCCAAAATTACCAGGTCAAAGAGAAAATACTGCAAGCAGCCAGAAAGAAACAATTTAAATATCATGGAACCACAGTCAGGATTACACAGGACCTTGCAGCTTCTACATTAAAAGACCATAGGGCGTGCAATATGATATTCCATAAGGCAAAGGAGCTAGGATTACAACCAAGGATCAACTACCCAGCGAAAATGAGCATGATCTTTCAGGGGAGCAGATGGATATTCAGTGAAATAGGGGACTTCCAACCTTCCTGATAAAAAGACCAGAGCTCAACAGAAAATTTGATCTTCAAATATAAGACTCAAGAGAGACATAAAAAGGTAAATGGGACAGAAAGAAACAACATGTTATTAATAAGGGTAAACTGTTTACATCACTACAAGGGAAGATGACACTTGTAACTCTTGAAAAATGTATTGTTATTACACCATGTTAAAGGGGTATACATAAAGGAGGTGGGTATAAATTGACTTTCATGTAATGATGAAAAAAATCTAATCAAATGGGTTAAATGGATCCAAGTAAGTGAATCAATCTGATCTAACTAAGAAAATGCACTGAGAGAAAAGGAAAGGAGGAGGCAGACAAGGGTAAATTACATCACAGGAAAAAGCACAAAAACCTATTACAGCACAGGGAAAGAAGGAAGGGAGATGAGCATTGTTTGAACCTAAGAAGGGAATAACATAATCAGGTATAGAAATCTAACATGCCCTATAGGCAGTAGGAGGGAAAAGGGGAAAGAAAAGGGAGGGGGCTAATAGAAGAGAGGTGGGACTGAGGGAAGGCAGTGGTCAAAAGCAAAACATTAGTGAGGAGGGAAAAGGAGAAAGGAGAAAGAAAAGCATAAACATGGGGGTGGGGGGGGAAGGATAGAGAGAAAGACACAGCTAGTAATCATAATTGTGAATGTGATATATGAATGTAGTGGAATACTATTGTGCTATAAGAAATGATGAACAGGCAGACTTCAGATAAACCTGGAAAGACTTGTATGGTTTGATGCTGAGTGAAGTGAACGGAACCAGGAGAATGTACACAATAACAGTCACATTGAGTGATGGCTGACTTTGATAGACTTAACCCCTCTCAGCAATACAAGGATCTAAGACATCTCCAAAAACCTCCTGATGGAAAATGCTGTCCATATCCAAAGAAAGAACTATGGAGTTTGAATGCAGATCAAAACATACTATTTGTTATTTTTTTTCTTCTGTTGTGTTTTGTTTCCTCTTTCTAGTAGTTCATCCTATTAGTTATAATTCTTACTTACAACATCACTAATGTGAAAATATGTTTAATAGGAATGTATATGTATAGCCTATATTAGATTGCACACCGTCTTGGGAAGGGAGGTAGGGAGGGAGAGGGAGAAAAATTTAAAACTCAAAAGCTTATGGAAGTGATTGTTGATAATTCAAAATAAATTAATAAAACATTTTGGAAAAAAAGAAAGGTTCCATTTATTCCTGTGCTTTTTATAGTTTTTTAATAGGAACAGGATTATTTGTCAAAAGCTTTTTTGGCATCTATTAAGATAATCATATGATTTTTGTTTTTGCTATTGATACAGCCAATTATGCTGATTGTTTTCCTAAAGCTAAACTAGCCCTGTATTCCTGGTATAAATTCCACCTGGTCTTCGTGTGTGATCTTTGTGATATATTGCTGTAATCTCCTCACTAGTATTTTATTTAAAATGTTTGCATCAATATTCATCAGTGAAATTGGTCTATAGTTTTCTTTCTCTGGTTTTCCTCTCCCTGGTTTAAGCATCAAAACATATTTATGTCACAAAAGGAATTTGGTAGGACTCCTACTTTATATATTTTTTTCAAATAGTTTGTATAGTATTAGGATGAATTTTTCCTTAAACATTTTGCCAAATTTACATGTGAATTCATCTGGTCCTGGGGATTCTTTCTTAGGGAGTTCATTTATGGCTTCTTTAAATTCTTTTTCTAAAGGAAGTTTATTTAAGTATTCTATTTCCTCTTATGTTTATCTGGTTCGTATTTTTGTAAATATTCATTAATTTAACTTAGATTGTCAGTTTTACTGGCAGATAACTGGGCAAAATGACTACTAATAATTACTTTAATTTCATCTTCATCAGTGGTGCATTTCTCCTTTTCATTTTTGAGACTGGTAATTTGATTTTCTCTTTTTTAAATCAAATTAACTGGTGGTTTATCTAGTTTATTCTTTTTTCATAAAATCACCTTTTAGTTATATTAGTTCAAAAATTTTTTAACATTCAGTTTTATTAATCTCTTCTTCAGTTTCCTAGATTTCCATTTTGGTATTTAGTTGAGGATTTTTAATTTGGTTTGTTTTTTCTATTTTTTTTAGTTGCATGCACAATTCTTTGATCTGATCTTTCTCTATTTTATTCATGTACACATTTAGAGATATCAGTTTTCTCCTAAGTACTGCTTTGTTTGCATCACACAAATTTTGATATGTTGTCTTGTTTTTGTCATTCTTTTTAATGAAATTGTCGATGTTTCTATGATTTGTTCTTTAACCTACTCATTCTTTAGGGTTAAATTATTTAGTTTCCACTAAATTTTTAATCTGTGTTTCTTGAATATAGTTTTTATTGCATTAGTATTATAGTCTGAAAATGTGCCTTTAATATTTCTGCTTTTCTTCATTTGCTTGTGAAGGTTTTTTTCCCCCCTAATACATGGTCAGTTTTTGTGAAGGTTCCATGTATATCTGAGAAATTCAGTTTTCTTCTATCATATGTAACTTTTCCAAAAATTCTGTATATCTCCCTAACTTCTTTCTTATTTATTTTATGGACAGATTTATCTAGCTCTGAGAGGGGGAAGTTGAGGTCCCCTCCCAGTATGGTTTTACTATCCATTTCTTCCTGTAACTCACTTAATTCTTCCTTAAGAATTTTGATGCTATGTCACTTGGTGCATATGTTTAATATTGATATTACTTCATTATCTATGGTGCCTTTAGAAAGATGTAGTTTCCTTGCTTATCTCTTTAATTAGGTCTATTTTTGTTTTGCTTTGTCTTAGATCATGATTGCTACCCCTACCTTTTTACTTCTGTTGAAGCATAATAGATTGTTCTCCAGCCCCTTTTAATTTTATGTGTCTCCCTATTTCAAGTATTTTTCTTGTAAACAATGTATTTTTGGATTCTGATTGCTAATCCATTCTGCTACCCACTTCCATTTTCTGGGTGAATTCATCCTATTCGCATTCACAGTTATGATTACAAACTATGCAGAACTGAGTCACTCCCATACCTTCTATCTTTGTAGAGTCCTTCTAACTACCCTAGTGCTGATAGTGTTCTTAGGAATTATAGGTATTATGTTCCTATATAGGAATGCAACCAGTTTAACCTGATTGATTCTCTTTCATGATGACCTCTTTTGCTTCTCGAGTCTTGTATTTGAATGTTGGATTTTCTATCCAACGCTAGTCTTTTTTTCAGGAATGCTTAACAGTCCTCTATTTCATTAAATATCCATTTTTCCACTAGTAAGATTATACTCAGTTTTGCTAGATAGGTTATGCTTGGTTATAATCCCAGCCTCTTTGCCTTTCAGAATATCATATTCTAAGCCCTCTACTCCTTTAACATGGAAGCTGCTAAAATTTGTGCAGTCCTGACTGTGGCTCCACGATATTCAGATGGTTTCTTCTGGCAGCTTTCACTATGTTCTCCTTGAACTAGGAGCTCTGGAATTTGGCTATAATATTCCTGAGATTTTTCATTTGGGGATCTCTTTCAGGAAGTGGTTAATGGATTCTTTCAATTTACATTTTACCCTCTGGTTCTAGGATATCAAGCCAGTTTTCCTTGATAATGTCTTTAAATAGCTCTAGGCTCTTCCTTTGATCATGGCTTTCAGGTAGTCCAATAATTCTTCAGTTATTTCTCATCAAACTATTTTTCAACTCAGTTGTTTTACTGATCAGATATTTTATGTTTTATTCTATTTTTTATTCTTTCGACTTCATTTTATTGTTTCTTGATGTTTCTTAGAGTCATTAGCTTCCACTTGCCCAATTCTAAATTTTAAGGAATTATTTTTTTCATCAAGTCTTTGTACCATTTTTTTTTTATTTTCCCAGTTGTGCTTTTTTTTTTGGCTAGGGAATGGGGTTAAGTGACTTGCCCAGGGTCACACAGCTAGTGAGTCTTATTTGTCTGAATCTGGATTTGAACTCACGTCCTCCTGACTTCAGGGCCAGTGCTCTATCCACTGCACCACCTAGCTGCCCCCAGTTCTGCTTTTTAAGGAGCTCTTTTCACTAGTGATGTTTTGTGCCTCTTTAAGGATTTGGCCAATTCTGTTTTTAAGGTATCATTTTCTTCAGTATTTTTTGTGCCTCTCTTATCAAGATATTAATTGCCTTTTCACAATTTTCTTTCATCACTCTCATTTCTTTTTCCAATTTTTCCTTTGCTTCTCTTATTCTTAAATTTTTATTTTTTAAGCTGTTCTAGGAATTCTTTTTGGGCTTGTGTCCAATTCTCATTTTTTCCTTTGAGGCATTGGTTGTAGCTGTTGTGATATCTTTGTCTGCTTCTGAGTTTGTGCCTTGATCTTACCTGTCATCATAGCAGTTTTTTATGTTCAGATTCTTTATTTTTTATTGTTTGCTTATTTTCCCAACATTTCTTGACTTTGAACTTTATGTTAAAGTTGGATTCTGTTTACTGAATGGGTATAGGAAGTCACTGTCCCAGGCTTCAGGCTTTTTCACACTGTTGTTTTTAGAGGTAGTTCTGGAGGTTTAAAAGTTTCCAGTGCTTCCCAAGTGGTATAATCTGGAAAGAGATGTTGTCACTGCTTTCCTGGTCTATACTCTGGTCCTTGCCTCAGAAGGACCCCTGTTCCTGTGTAGCAGCAAGTGATGCTGCTCCTTAAGGCCCCTACTCCATTTGGACCAAAACAATACTGCTCCTTAGGGCCCCTGTTCACTTGGGACTGCAAGGGATATTGCTCCTCAGGGCCCCTGCTCCTTTGTGATTAAAAGTACTCCTTTCTGCCCTGGAACTGTGACCCAGAAGTAGCTGTGGTTAATATAGTTGCCAGATAGCACCTTGCCTTGCACCCAGTGCTAGCACTTGTCTTCCCTGTAATCTCTTTCTGACCAGTTGCCATCTCTGACTTGAGAGCTTCTGAAGCTACTGCTGCTGCTGCTCCAACCTCTAAGGCCTATAGCTGGTGTTGCTGCCAAATGTGCTCTGGGCCAGCCCCTACCCCAGTGTCACAGACCTAACTTTCGGACTTTCTAAGTTTCCTTAGGCTGGAAAATTGTATCACCCCCACCTTCTGTAGGCATTCATGCTCCAGAACTCAATTTGAGGCATTATTTCAAAGTTGTAAGGTAGGGAATGTTGAGAGAGCTATGCTGCTTCCTCTATTCCACCATCTTGGCTCTGTCTTCAGAATTCAAGGCAGCTATTTTTCAGCTTGACATTAATAATAAAGAGCTTTCTTGAGCATGTATCTGAGATGTAATGGAGGGGCTCACAAGACTTTTCAAAACTAATTGCTACCGCCCACTGCTAGTGATTCATATGGGAACAGATATTACCACTAAAAGAATTCTAGAAGGCATTGCTAAGAAATTCAAAGCCCTGGACAAAAAAATCAAAGTCCCTGGGGCACAGGTGATGCTTTCATCATGTCAGCTGCTTCTGTCAGGGCTGTGGAAGAGAAATGCGGATTTGGAAAGTGAACAGCTCATTGACAAGACAGTGTCTACAAATAGATTTTGATTTCTGAGCCAGAATTTAAAATATAGGAATCATTAGGTCTTTAGAAGGGCTCGAGTACAATTAATGGGGCTGGTCAACATATATTTGCCTGTAGTCTTTCAAATCTAATCAAGAGGGATTCAGTCTGGAAAGGAAAGGAGAAGAGAATTGTGTTTATATTGTTACCAAGCCAGATATTATACAGCTACACCAAAGAAACAAAAGTAGCAAAGTCCCAGTAATTCATAGGAAATAATACACAAGAAAGGAACCAGCAGTAAAATCTATGCCCTCACGCATTAAGGGCTTGTAGCAAGCAATATATACTTGAGCTCTTATGAAAGGAAGACAATTTGACCTCATAGGTATGACTAAAAGTTGGAAAATGTTACTTGTTAATAGACTATGGCTTCACCAGGAATAGAACAAATAAGAAAGAGTACATTAATCCTTGTACATTAAGAAGCTATACTAACATAAGAGTACCTAGGAACTGCAGATTAAAGAGAATTAAATGAGCAATATTTGGCTAAACATCAGTGGAAGAAGAAAAGGAGAATTGATATTGTCCTTGGATTTTATTATTAATCACCTTGACAGAAGGATAAAATAGAGGAGTAAAATAGGAAACAAAAAAATTAGCATTGAGCCATAACATTGTAATAATGGTAGCCTTTATGAATTCTCTCTTTCTCTCCCCCCACCTTCCCTCCCTCTCTCTCCAACTGTATTGTTGATTGACTTTAATGATTGCTTACCCTTAATGAGGCAAAGAGAGGAAAAATAAGAGAAGTGTCATTTGGGACTGGATTTTGATTAGTAAGGAGGAATATTTAGTTAAAGTAGAAATGATAGGGATCCTGAGTGGAAGTGGCCATGCCATCTGTCTTTGATTTGTGATTTAAAAAAAAAGAAAAGTAGGTTTAGTCAAATATACTTCTTAGATTTGGGGACAGTTGATTTTAAGGGGTTAAGGCAAAGGATAAGCAGAATCCTGCAGACTAAAATTCTCCTGGGAGGCTGACTGACAATGGATGGAAATCTATGATTAATGAAAATTTAAAAATTAAAACAATCCCAAGAAAGAAGAAAAGGGAATATTGTCTAAAGAGATGAATATAGATGCATATCAAACTTACTAGCCAAATGAGATTTTGAAATGACATACATAGAAGATGGAAACAAGAAAAGTAATAGAGAATATATACAAAATCATAGCACAGGTCAGTGAGAATAGATTAGAAATGCTGATACTCAGAGTGACAAAGGGGCCTTTACAGCTGTTGTTGCAAAAAAGAAGATAGGCCTTCTGCTCACAGAGGATGGGGCTATGATAACCAACAGTGGACAATAGACAGCAGGCAGAATTATTTGATTGTTTCTGCTTTCTCTGCCAAGAAAAAATGATCTCTGAATTGTAAAGGACAGAAAACAGAAAAGGATGGTTAATACTGAGTTGAATACTAAGATAAGTAAGGAGATACTAAAAGAGTAGCTGCCCTCTATGAGTTCAAGTCAACAGACTTAGATAAATTAAATTGCTAGGTACTGAAATTATTTGTGAGTATGATGACTGAGGCACCATCAGTAGTCTCTGAAAGATTAGGGAGGTTTGGAGAAGTGTTATGATTCTAGAGAATAGCAAATGTTCCACCTTAAAAAAAAAAAAAAGAAAAGAGAATAGATTCTGCAACCTATAGGATGGTGAGCCTGACTTCAGTTTCTACCAAAAATTTAGAATGCATTGCTAAAGGGATACATTTGTGAATATCAACAAAGGTTAAGTAATGATCACTAAAAGTTACCATGGCTGTTTGGAGATATGCCTATGTTAATTTTACCTCCTGGCTTCTTTTGATAGGATAATTAGCCTGTTGGATCAGGGGGATTCCATAGACATAATTTGCCTATATTTTTAAAAAGCATTTGACAATCTCTCTCATATTACCCTTGTGGGCAAGATGGTGAATTATGGACTGGATGATAATGGAATTATGAAGAATTGATTGAATGACCAGACCCAAGGAGTTAATGGCCCAGTGTCAATTTGGAGCATGTTCTCTATGGTGGAGTATCTCAGTGATCTGTCCTTGCCCTTATTCTGCTAAAGCTTTTTATCAGTGACTTGGATAAAGGTATAGATGGAATTCATATCGAGTGTGTTGATTCGCTTCAACAAACATTTCCACACTGCCTACTCTATGTAGGCACTTTACATGACTACAGGTGTACAAAGACTAAAACAAAAGTCTCTATTTTCAAAGATGTTAAATTCTGCTTAGGGATGCAAGATGTACACAAAGAAGTAAATTTCAAGTTATACAAAGCAATTTCAAGAAGGAGTGAGCTAATTCACTCAGCTAACTTGGGGTGTCAGTAAAGGTCCTATAGAGAAGGTGACTTCTTTAAAGCAACAAAGCTGGGAGTGAATGCTAACAATGTGAATAGAAGAATCGGTGTCTGAAAAGATTGTGACAAACAAGAGCATTTGGCCTAATCTAAAGCCACACGATTTATGAGAGAAAAATGTAAAACTTTTTGTTGATTGTTGAATTCACAACAGCAAAGCAAATTAATTCTTCTTTGCTATTTATGTTATGGTTTAGAACAATGGTTCTCAAACTTTTTGGTTTCAGGATATCTTTATATTCTTAAAAATTGAGGACCCTTTCCGAAGAACTTTTCTTTATGTGGATTATGTCCATCCATCTTTACCCTATTAGAAATTAGAACATCTTAGTATTATTATGAAAATAATTTTGGCCTCATGAAACCCCTGAAAGGGTCTTGGGGACTTCTAGTGATCCTTGGATCACACTCTGAGACATGCTGACTTAGAACATTCTAGAGAATCATCAAAGATTCTAGTTGAGACAATTAATAGCTTCTGTACAGTTGCAGGCTACAAACTAAACCTACAGAAAATCAAGATTATTTTAATATAATATCAACAATATCAAAATGGCAAAAATAAAATGGAAAATCTCATTAAAAATAATTACAAAATACATAAACATTTGGGAGTCAATCTACCAAAGCATAATTACTATTTATATATATTAACTTACACAATGCTCCTTAAAGAAATAAAGACTTTAAGAACTGAGGAATACTTATGACTAGGTTTTTCCAGTATAATGAAAATGGCAATACACCCAAAATGAGTTCACAATTTTAATGCTATACTAATCAAACTATCAAAGGAATACTTTACAAAACTCAGTAAAATGATAAAAAAAAGTTTTGGAGAAATCAAAATCTATTATGTCAAGGGAAATTATGACGAAAGGTAAGAATGAAGGAGGGGTAGCATTTCCAGATGTTGAATAGCAGTGCAAAGCAGCAGTGATCAGACCATTTAGCATTGGTTAAGAAAATGGGTAGATCAGAGAATAGACTAGATAGAGGAGAATCAGGAACAGTGGAACTGAATAACTCACTGTAAAATAAACCTAAAAATATAAATTATTTAGGAAAGAATTCTCTATTTGATAAGAACTTCTAGGGAAAATGGAAAACAGTCTGGTGGAAATTAGAGTTAGGTCAACATCTTGTATTGTTCTACAATGGAGTTACAATGGATAGGGGACTGGAATATTAATGACAATATAATTACCATAGGGGCAACTAGGTAGCATAGTAGATAGAGTGTCAGGCCTGGAGTCAGGAAGACTCTTCTTCCTGAGTTCAAATCTAGCCTCAGGCATTTATTAGCTTTGTGACCTTGGACAAGTCAATTAACTTTGCCTCAGTTTTCTCATCTGTAAAATGAGCTGGAGAAGGAAATGGCAAACCACTCCAGTATGTCTGCCAAGAAAACCACAAAATGAGGTCACAGAAGTGGGACACAACTGACAAGAACTGAACAACAACGAATGACAACAAATAATTACCATAATAACATTACCATAAAAAATTAGAGGAGAAGCAGATCATATGCCTTTCATAGCCAAAAACTATGGCAGGTGAAAGATGAAATGACTGAGAAAACAAAGGTTTGATCTTCCAAGCCTTTTGATTTATTAAGCAATGCATGCCAGTTGCTTGATAAATCAGACCGAGCCCCTTCCTTATCTTAGGGCCAGTTTCTGAATACAGGGGGAAACATATTTTTATATATCAAAAATCATTGCCCAGATAAAGTCAATTAATTAAAAGAAAACAATACATTAGGTAATCTGATTTCTAATTGGATGAAAAATTAGGGAATTTCCAAGTTGGGAGGGGGAGAACAAACAGGTGCAATTCCCTGAATTCAGAAAAAAAGGTGTCCCTCTCCTCCTCCCTTCCCAAGTGTCTGTAAACAATTCAGTGAACATGGAAATAGTTACTGATTAATCAGTACAAGGCCAATTTTCCAATAAGACATATGGGCTTCTTGAGATGTATAATTGTGAGAAAACTTCATGCATCAGTCTTAGGATCTTACTGGGTTTTTGGTCAGCAGAACCTAGAATGGAATGAGGAACCTGCGGCCTCGAGACTACATGTGAGACTCTACGTCCTTGGGTGCAGCCTTTTGACTGAGTCCAAGTTTGACAGAACAAATCCTTTTATTAAGGGGATTTGTTCTGTGAAGTTTGACTTCAGTCAAAGGCCCTCACCTGAGGACCCACAGGGCCACATGTGGCCTTGAGGCTGAAGGTTCCCCACCCCTGGCCTAGGCCCTTAGTTAAGCTTCTCTAAACAGCAGGTCGAGAGCTTTACAGCCACGCAGGGCTAGATTCAAACAATACAATAAGGTTTTCTCCCAATTCCTACAATTGAATAAAGTTTTCTCATAGGACAGAAATTGGACTAGACCCATAAAAGAATAGAAAAGGAACTGAGCTAGCTCCAGAATTGAGTCACAAAATGGAGTCAGCATGGTTCACTCAGTTCCCACACTTAACCACTTGCTGTCCTAATCCTCTCAATTCCCTCATAGGAGATGAATTCATAAACAAACAAGGGGTAAAAGTAATTCCAAATAATAAATTTAGGTTACATTCAATTGAAAAGCTTCTGCACAAACAAAAATTATTCATGTAAGATAAGAAGGAAAGCAATTGACTAGGGAAAAATTGTATACAATTTCTGGTATAAAGGTTTGGTATCCAAGATATATAGATAACTAATAGAAACATGTAAGTTCAAAAGCCATTACCCCAATGGTTAATTCCCCAGTGGTCAAAGAATATGAAAAAAATTAAGTATATTGCAAGCTATTAATATACGTATAAAAATGTTTTCAATCACTAATATTAAGAGAAATGCAAGTCAAAACAGCCCTGAGGTTTCACCTCCCATATTGCCAGGGATGACAAAAGAAAGGCATATCTCAGCTTGAAGTAAGGCCAAGCTTCCCAGTCATTAGAACTGGCCTAAAGTAGAAGGGGAAGGTACCTCAAGGAGATGCCCCATCACTGGTGATCTTCAAATGAAAGTTGGATGGGCACTTGGTGGGTAAATGGTGGAGGGGTTTCTTGGTCAGGACTAGATGACTTCTGAGCAACATTCCAAGGCTGTGGGTCTATGACTCTGTATTTCTTTTTTGTCTGGGAATATCTGACTGTTTGACTCATTGCCTGGGACTTAGATTTTCAAAAGAAAAGAAAAAATGACAACAATAGAATCCTCTCTCTATCTAGTAGAATTCATATTCTTTTCCTGGCATTTAAATCCCTTCATGATCTGTCAGCCCCCTTCCATTCCAGCCTTAATATCCAACTCAGTCCTCCATAAAACCGTATACTCTATTCCAGTCAAACCAGCGTTGTACTTGGGAGCATCTGTGCCTTTGTCCCCCTTGTTCCCTATGTCTGCAATACCCTCTTTCCCTTTCTTCTCCTGATGAATTTCTAACTACCCTTTCTGATACAGATTAAAGCCTACTTATTCCATGAAGCTCTCCCTTCTCCCCCCATTCAGTAATGACCTGTCTCCCCCTTGGACTTCACATAGTACTTTGTATCACATATGTGCCCCCATGATGCATTAGTTATTGATGTGTGTGTTTTATTTCCCTACTGGAATGTGTATCCTGGGAGGGAAGAGACTGGTTCTCAGCTAAACTGTGTATCTCTTTCAGCACCTAGCATGAGGCTTAATATACAGAAGGTGCTTTGTAGATGTTTGTTAAATTGAACCCTGTGGCACATTTGTTATGTGGTTGCCTAGTTAGTGACAAGTAGATTCCATTATTGAATACAAAACAATTTATTTTTCAGGTTCTTTTTTTCTTTAACATTTAAAATTTTGTTGACTTGATCATGTCCATTTCACATGGTGCTTAGCACATAGTAGGCTCTTAATGAATGTTTATCAACTGACTGATGTACATTACAAAGACTTAAATTGTAAGGAATTGGCAGTCACTAGCGTTGTGATGTTTTGTACTGGGGTCATAAAAATCCTCCTTGCAGCATGATTCAGTTGTCTTTTTTATGTTACAGATACTTCAGCCCCTTGTGCTCCTGTGGGTTGGATTGTGTGCTTGGCCTAAGAAGCTATTTTCTCACTAGATTAAATATTGAGAAATAAAACCAAAATATGTAAATATAATATACCCCAAAGCAAAAAATTAATTTTCAACACAGATGGGTTTCAGGAGGTTTAATGCCAAAGATTTTAAAAATCTTGTGCCGGGGGGACTTTATTTGCTATGGAGAGAAAATACTTCTTGTATTACCCTCACAGAATTCAGAGTTTCATTCCCAAAGAAGCCATTTGAAATAAAGTGAAAATCTATGAGCTTCTGATTCCTTTTAGCCCCAACAGTGTCGTGAACTCAATCTGTCCTTCCCCCCAAATAAAAAGAAGAGATGGTAGGTAGGAAGGTAAGTAAAGGCCTTTATGATGTGTTTTTTTCCTTACAAATATAAATAAATCACCAAAGGAGATTTCTACTGCTTTTATTCAGTGACAACCCCATATGAAGTCAATAGGAGTTGAATCTGAATAAGGACAGCCCAATTCCCATTCCATATGGTGAACCAATATCAATAAAATTTTGGTAGTGAAGTTAGCCAATATGATACTCTGCATCCAATCTCTCTCTGTCTCTCGCTCTCTCGCTCGTCTCTTGTTTCTGTCTGTCTCAACCAATGAGTGTTCATTGAGTGCATATCAGTATGTAAAGTACTTACAATGTCTATTAAATTATAGAGCCAAACTATGCCTTCAGGTAGCTGATAATCTATTAAAGACATACACAGAATACTTAGAAGCACATCATTATAAAATCATTAATTTGCAAGGCAGAAAAAGAACATGTCAAAGATTGTGTTGATGTGTTGGAAAATGGGTTAGATCTACTTTGAAAGGTTTCTTGAAGAAGATGGATCTTGGACTATGATTTAAAGGAAGAGAGGGGGATGCTACTTTGCATAGGAGAAGGAAGACTGTTTTTGGAATGTAAGATAATTTAGATCAAAAGCCTTTAAAGTGAGGGTATGACAGCCTAGAGCAGGGAGTCTAGAAAAGTATAATTTTACTAGTGCAGAAGTGGATTTTGGCAGAGCTTATTGACGAAGAGCTCTAAAAGCATAATTTTCTCTGCCATTTCTTCATGGAAGGTTCTTCTTGTGGGTTTGCTTTTTGATCTTGTCACTTCTGTGCAAATCTTCCTAAACAATATACAGATCTCCCCTTGCAGACAAGATAATTGTCGATTGAGGAATTGAATCATTCAGTGTAGGACAGGTCAGAAAAGGCATTCAAAGAATTATCATAGAGGTGATGTCTCTACTTACCTACAAGAAGGATCTTGATGTCCTTCCTATTTAAGTGAACCTCCAAACATTTTATCCTTCTTATTTTTAGCTTCACTCCCAGTGTATATCAGAATGCCAATTATTTCTCCAATACAACCCTGACAATTCAGTCAGAGAAATTATCTGGGATGATATGTAGGCCTGGAATGGACATGTGCTTTTGAATATAATGTCAAATTGGGGATTGGTATACAGTTACATTTTTGTGGTCCTTGCATGCATATGTGTGTATATATATATACACATATGTGCATGTGTATAACACATATATGTGTATTATATGTATGTATATATGTGTATATGTATATATATATATGCATGCATTGCATGTTTGTGTGTGTATGCCCCTAGCACTTAGCCCAGTGCCTACCACAAAGTAGGCACTTAAAAATGTTAATTGATTGATTGATTGATTGAAAATGCCCTTTCCACAGAGGAGTACTTAGAGTTTTAGGACCATTTAGGGAGGGCATTGAAAGTGATTTGCTAGTATGTGTCAGAGGCAGGACTTGAACCCAAATCTGCCCAACTTCAAGACCTAAGGCATCCTGCTTCTGTCTATAACACCACATTGCCATTTGTCCAGCAATTATACTCCAGTGGATCTATGATTTCATCGATGTGGGTATTCTCTTTAATAACATGAATCACTACTGATCCATGCCTTCCCCTTCTGTGCAACTCTCTCTCACCGTGTACCTCAAATTCATCCTAAGGAGTGAACCAGATGTAACTTCCTTGAGTGTTTTTAGTATTGCATAAATACCAATTGGGGCATGTCCATTGATTGTCCCTCTTAGTATATGATGTGCCCAGAAATTTTATCCTCAAAGTTAGAAAGCTGCTTAGCTCAAAGAAAAAATTTAAACTTATTAAAAATGTGATCTCTCTTCCTACCCAAAGCAAAGAAAATTATCTCCATAAATAAGTAACACTGATATGGAAATTCATATATTTACAATAAGAAGGTTCATAGGAATGATCTAGTTCAACTTTTATTTGAGCAGAAGCATCCCTCCCTGCCTCCCACATACACATGCAGCGCCTCCCACATACATATGCAGAATGACATATACAGTACAACTGACAAATTGTCTTTCATTCTCTGTTTGAAGAACTCCATTGAGGGAAAACCTTATCCTTGAACCACTACTTGAATGAGAAATAGATTTATTATAGAACAAATGGGACCCTTTTCATTTTAGACAAAACACTCAGTACTTTCAATCCTTTTGTTATCTCTGTACTATATTACTCTCTTCCACTTAAGAATACAGCGCTGGTGATTTTTATTTAATACAAAATAATGAAGAGATTTGGATTGCCATAACTGCAGTATTTAGTTTCTTTTGACCTTGAAAATGCTTATTTTTGCCTTATCAGAAGATCCATGTTCAACAAATTATTCGCTTACGTAGATATTCATATGGATATAGATGGACATGGATATTCACTGTATGCTCTTTAGATAATTACATGTGATAAGTCTATAATTGAATGGCCGTTCAGGAATCTTCACTAATTTCTAACTTTATTTTCCATTAGCTGATCACTCAAATTACTACAGACGTTTCTAAATATAGACCATTTCTATCTGATTATACAACACTAATATAAATCATTGTAATTAGGACCGGGATTTATTAAATTCAGACTTTTTCTACTTCATGCACTTTTAAAAATAGCTTCCTTAATTTCATTGACCAGTTACCCACCAAACTGATGACAAGGCTGAAGAGAACAAAGGGAACATTATTATCCATAATCTATTTGATTACCCATACCATAATACCATAACTTTCTACTTTTTTTCCAAAATCTCCAAAAAAAAAAAAGAAACATAAAAATTTGGACTCTCTAGAAAGTTTGAAGTTGTCCCTCTCAAAAATAGAAGAAGAAAAGTTTACCTTTCATGTGGTCAGAATTCTAGTGATTTTCTGCCCCTTAGGTCACTACTGACTGATTTTTATATGGATTATCATTCAAACATTTGTTGGAGCAGTGAAGAGCAAGAGAAGTTGCTCACCACTAGAGAGTGTCATAGAATATATTACCCTTGAATTGAGAGGGATCTGAAAGGTCATCTAGATCAACCCCTTCAGGAAGAATAAATCCCTTCTACAAAATCATTGGTAATTGACTCAAGTCAACAAGCATTTATTTTTTTTAAAGCATTTATTTGTTTGTTTGTTTTAGTGAGGCAGTTGGGGTTAAGTGACTTGCCCAGAGTCGCACAGCTAGGAAGTATTATGTGTGAGGCCGGATTTGAACTCAGATCCTCCTGACTCCAGGGCCAGTGCTCTATCCTCTGGGACACCTAGCTGCCCCTACAAGCATTTATTAAGCACCTGCTTTGTGCCAGGGTACTGGGCTAAGCGTGGAACTCCAAAGAAAGACAGAAAATAGTCCCTGTTCCCAAGGAACTCATGTAGAAAACTTTGTTCAAGCAAGTACTTACAGACAAGATATATACAGGTTAAATTGAAGATAATCAACAAATGGAAGGAATTAGCATTAAGGGGGATCAGGAAAGGCTTCTTAGAAGGTGAGATGTTAGCTGGGACTTGAAGGAAGCCAAGGAAGCTTGCTTATCAACCAGTTTTCTTACAACATGGTCTTGAATCCCCTGCCCATCCCACTTGTAGCTTTTTAACCCTGTTAGTCTGTGGCCTGAGCATTCCTGGGACCTCACAGTTCCTGTTCTTCTGCCTCTTTGAATAACTTCATTATATCCTGTTGGGAAATCTAATATTATAGCCACTTTTTAAAGAAGTACTCCAGGAATGACAGAGGTAGAGATACATCTCCAAGTTCCTACATTATCTACTCTGTGCATTCCAAATATGAAGGTTCAGATTGGCAACTTAGAGGAGCAATTGCATTATAAGATGAAAGATGGACAATGAATCTGTACAAGGTTGTAATCATTCATTGGAAGGACCCTGCTGACATCATAAACCACGGAAGCACAGCTGGATCAGCTTTTGTATGACAAGAGAGCCCCAAGAGTGATTTGTAACTACTTGGTTATCCATTGTTAGGCTTGATATATAGACAGTGTGCTGGTTTGAACACACACACACACACACACACACACAGACACACACACCATCCTCACTACCACCATCGCCATATGCCATTTTCTTGCCACATTTTTCTTCCTCTTCTACTTAGACACTTTGAATGTTTTTGTGCAGGCAGGAAAATGGGTGTACTCTAATTTGGATGGAGTGTCATGATAATAAAAGGGGGGGTGGTGTGAGGTTATGTCTTCCATTTCAATACCTAGCAACACTGGTCCTTTTGTTTTACATGCAAGCTTAATATATGATTCTCCCACTTTGATAGAATACTCTAATAAATAACTTCACAAATGCAAAATAGATTAGGACAGTTAATTGAGCTTTAAAATGTTAAATTTGGGTTAAAAATCCAATATCTTGTTTGTATGTAGTATAAATAAATGCGCTTAAATGCTGAAGTAGTTTAGGTTTTATATCCTTTAAAACTTACGGTTCCAGTCCTGCCATATTTAGGCACATTCCTCATATGGCATTTATGTGATGTGCTTTTTGCCTCCTATTGTGCCCTATTTGGCCATTACTAAACTTCTTCCTCTTGGTTACTGATTGTGCCTTCACTTTCCAGAGTATGTTTTGCTTTCCAAACTTCTATTCTAAAGGGTTACCCATACCTCCCAAAGGTGGGCACTCAGTAAATGACATCCCTTTGTACTCACTCACATGTAGACTTGTTAAAATAGATATTTCACTATTATGATCCATTATTTGTTCTTCTAGTCAAATGTGGGCAAAGGAAATTAAGGCCAAACAATGAGGTTGAAGTACCCAAATGCAGCAATCTGCAACCCTTTTGTTTATTATTTTTTTGTTTGTTTGTTTTGGCAAGGCAATTGGGGTTAAGTGACTTGCCCAGGGTCACACAGCTAGTAATTGTCAAGTGTTTGGTCTGAGATCGGATTTGAACTCAGGTCCTCCTGATTGGGGCCAGTGCTCTATCTACTGTGCCACCTACCCGCCCCCCCCTTTGTTTATAAAGAGAAATTATAAACAGTATTCAAGATTTATACAGCTAATGTAACACACTTAGCAACTATTTATATGCACATACATGTATGTCTCTCCCCAGAGAGCCAGACTACATATGCCTCCATGAGAGGGCCTTTTTCCAGCAGGACAGAGGAGCTCCCTTGATTATTCCCATTACACATTAATTTACACTATAACTTTTCAGTCACTTCCCCTAAGCCTCCTTCAGGATTCTTGGAGTCTTTGTTCTTCACTTTTCTTGTTCTTTTGTCAAGGATTTGGAGGGGCACTAAGAACAGCCCTTGAGCTGAACGTTAAGGGAAGCTAGAGATTCCAAGAGGTAGAGGGGAGAAGTAAGAGCATTCTAGGAATGGGAGATAGCCCATATAGTGGCATAGAGATGAAGGATGGAAGGACATGTGTCACAAATAGCACAAAAGGCCTGTTTAACAGGACCTTGTTATTTCAAGGAGAAGTATAATAAACCTGGACAAGTAGACTGGTGCCAGACTACGAAGGGCTTTAAATGCCACACAGAGGAATTTACATTTTATTGTAGAAACAGTGGGGAATCACTGGAATTTCTTGAGGAAGGGAATGTTGCAGATAAGCCTATGCTTTAATTAAAATAAATTGGACAGCCCTATGGAGGATGGACCAGAGAGGGGACAAGCTGGATTTTGGGAACCTGATTGGCAGTAGTTCAAGGAAGAGACAATGGGGGCCTAGAGTCAGGGGGTTGTAGTAGAGAGAAGGAGGCATTGCAGTGATTGACAAATAGATGGAGTAAACAGTAGTTGGCAGCTGATTGGATGGTTCAGGGGGAAGGTGAGAGAGAACAAAGAATCAGGAATGACTCCTGCTTTGCAAAACTGATTTACTGGAAGGAAGGATCCTGATTGCCCAGAAGGAGTAATTTTGAGGTCACCTTAACAGAAATAGGGAAGTTAAGAGGAAAGGTGGATTTAAAGGAAAAGATAATAAATTCTGTGTTAGACTTGTTGACATTTCAAAAATTTCTGCTAAAATATGTGAACAAATAAGTTTTATTTTGAAATTATTGGACCATACGATATAGTTATTTTTGTAACTTTTATTGGGAATTTCCAGTCTTCTTGACATCACTGAGTTTCATTGTTTTTAATCATTTTTGCCAGTTCCATTGGTGTAAGTCCATATCTGAAAGTCGTTTTTCTTTGCATTGCTGATTGCTAGTAAGACTGGCCAGATTTGCAAGTGATTGTTCACGTTAAAATCTACAAATACTGGAGGCAGCTAGGTGGTACAGTAGATAGAGCACCAGACTTGTAGTCAGGAGGACCTGAATTCAAATCTGGCCTCAGACTAAGTACTAAGTATTAGCTGTGTGACCCTGGGCAAGTCACTCACCTCTGATTGCCTCCCCCCTTCCCCCAGATCCACAGATATTGATTAAGCACCTACCATTTGCAAAGTACTGTTCTAGATAATGGTGAAATACAGACATTGACTGTCCCCATCCCTGAATATGACTCAACAAGGCATGTGATTTTTCAACTACAACATTATCAAGACAAAGCAAACGTTCTACAAATGTTGAGAAAGAAAAAAAATAAGTCATATTCGACAAAATACAAATTAGAGTAATATCAGACTTTTTTCAAAACACCAAAGGAAAAACATCAAAGTTAGACAAAAAATAAAGGCTCAGGAAAAAAAGATAGGACCTCAGAATTACCCTGTGAACCTGTCCATATTATTTGAAAGGAGAATTCACTTCAAAGAGAAATAAGGTAAAGAAGAC
Source organism: Vombatus ursinus (assembly GCF_900497805.2). Lineage (NCBI taxonomy): Eukaryota > Metazoa > Chordata > Mammalia > Diprotodontia > Vombatidae > Vombatus > Vombatus ursinus. Next base: position 3,341,294 of record NW_020944374.1, on the reverse strand, counting down.
TTTTTCATGAAAAAAAAATCACAACTAAAGAAACTCCTCTAAGAGTAGAAGAAGAAATTTAAACTAAGGAAATAATATGTATACACATATATATACATACACATATTATGAATATATACATATATGGATATGTTACTATAGAAACTCCCTCTTCTAGTACAATTCAGCACCTCCTCTGAAATGTTTAGTCTTAGAGAGCTGGCTGAGGATTGAGAGGTCAAGTGATTTGCCTAGGGTCACCCAGCCAGTGTATTATAAAAGTGAGATACAGATAAATAGATTTATAGAGATAGATTTCATCTAACAAACTAGACATCTTAAAGAGAGTAGATGATTATTTATAAAAAATATAAATTATCAAATCTGAAATAGATAATTAAAAATTTAAATAAACTAGTCTCATATGAAGAAACAGGACAAGCTATCAAAGAATTACCCCTCACCAAAATACCTGGCCCAGATGGCTTCATATCGGGATTCTGCTAAAATTCCCAAGACTATAAATAATCTCTATCTCATAGGTTATTCATAACAATAGAGAGCTATGACATACTCTACAATACCCTTTTAATCAGTGAGTGTTTGTTGTTTTTAAAACTGGCAAAGATAACAGTGAAAGAAAATTGTAGAATAATTTCCCTAATGGGTACACATATAATAATACTAAATTAAATATTAACTAATAAACTGTAATATTATAATTTTTAAACTTGTTTATCATGAGCACCAAGTAGGTTTTATACCAGTTATGTGAGACTGGTTCAAGATCAGAAAATATATCAAAAAGACCTTCAAAAATAGTATTATATTAATTGATTTAGAGGGGAAAATCCTTGAAGAAATCCATTAAAAATAGAAATAGAGGCATTTTTCTGAGCTCTATTAAAAACAAAACAAAACAAAACAAAACTATATTAAGCCTATAGCCAATGTCATGTGTAATGGAAACACATGTGAATTCTTCCTGCTAAAAACAAGTACAAAACAAAGATACCTACATTCACTGCTTCTATTTGATTAGAAATTCTAGTAATTGCATTAAGACAGGAGAAAGATAATAGCCAATATCAAAATGAGAAATGAAGAGGCCAAAATATTGTTGTTGTTGTTTTTTCAGGTGAAATGATAGTATATCTAGAAAATTCATCTGTTTGAACCAAAAAGTTAATAGAAACAATAAATTAGTTTAACAAGATAAGACACAAAATTAACCCTCAAAAATAACTTAATTGCCAAACACAATGGACTTTTTTCAGGCCTCATCCTTCTTTAGCTCTCTGTAGCCTTTGACCCTGTTGATCACCATCACCTCCTGGATAGTCTCTAGCCTCCAGGTTTTTGCTACTTTGGTGCCTCTTGATTCTCCTTCTACCTCTGTTTGATTATTCCTTCTAAGGGTTACCCCATATACACCAACATATTTATAGTAGTGCTTTTTTTGTGATAGTAAAGAATCAGAAACAGAGTAGATACTCATCAATTGGGAAATGGCTGAACAAACTGTGGTACATGAATGTAATGGAATGCTACTGTGCCATAAGGAATGATGTATGTGATGATTACAGAAAAGCATGGAAATGGCTAGATGAAATGATGCAGGGAAGTAAGCAGAGACAAGAAAACAATCTACAAAAAAAGAAAACAATCTACACATTGACTCCACAATATAAATAAAAAGGACAGATATGCACACAAATCCAAAGTGGATATTGCAGAATTATAGAGAATAATCATGGCTCGAAAGAAGAGATATGATAGATCCACAAGTGTTATACATTGCACATATTTTCCATATAATGAACAATTATACTGATTATTTCCTCTCTCTCTCTCTCTCTTTTTGTCTTAAAAAAGGACTATTTGTTATGTGGGATGGCACTCTGGGAAGGGTTGGGAAGAGATACTGGGGAAAACCATGGTGTTGTGAACAACAAAGGATATCAATTAAAAACTTATTCTTTAAAAAGTGAGGCTGTCGCCAGGCACCAGGGTAAAGGTTTCCTTGGACATCAACCAAAATTTATTAATTCCCAGCATTTGGTAACATAAAGAAACCCCTGACATCATCCTGAGTGAGGAAATTGCCTGCCTTTGGCAGTGATCGATCATACTACATTGCCTTAGCCATGTACACCGCTATCTTTGACATGATGTTAGTCGTCTCATTTTTTGGGGATCTCAGTTTCTTTTTTTCTGTAAAATGAAGAGGCTCATCCCAAGCAATCTGTAAATCCCTTTGCAGTTCTAAATCCTATAATCCTATAACCAAAACCTAACTTAAATTTCTCCTCCTAAATGTGTCCTTCCTTCTTCACTGCTTTTTTTCCCCGTGGGGCACCCCTATTCACACAGCCTCCCATTTTTTCAACCTTAAGGTGTCTTTGACTTTTTTTTCCTTTTCCTTACTTGTTATATCCAATAACTTTCTGATATTTTATGTAGGTCTTGTGTATTTCACTTCTGCCAAATCTCTTGCCTCCATCTCCTCTTTTCAGTTCCCATTACTATTACTTAGTAGTGAAGGTATAAGGTAATTGTAAGAGAGTACTCAGTTGAAGTTGCCAGTCTTGGATGAACGACATCCCAGTGTACCAAGGGAGTTGGCAGTTCTTATTGTTGAGCAGGGTTGTCAGTGAGTAAAGAATGAGATAAGTAGCTTAGGATTAGAAAAGGGCAAATGTTGTTATAGTTTAAAAAATACAAATACAAATGGAGAGGGTAGAGCCTGCAAACTAGAGACCCTTGAGTTTGAATTCTATTCTCGGAAAAATTCCAGAACACATTTAATGAATGAGGTGCGTAAACATTCGGAAAGGGATGGATTTGTCACTGCAAGTCAGCGTGGCTTCTTCAAGGACAGGTCCTGTTAGATTAACCTCATTTTTAAAATAAAGGCAAATAGATTAAAAAGAAGATGGCAAGTTTGAGGAAAGCATTTTACAAAACACCTGCTGCTATCCTTTTGGAGAAGGGAGTACCATTAGTTGAATTTCAGATTATTTGAATGGTCTGGATCTAAAGAGTACTCATTAATGGTTTGATATCAGCATTTATACAGGTATATAATGGAGAGATTTTGGCTTGGTTCTGTGCCAACATTTTGATTGTTGGATGAAACAGTATGTGGTATATTCGCCAAATTTTGCAGATGACCCAAAGCTAGGAGAGAGTTAATATGTTAGATGATGGTGGTAAGATCCCAAAAGATCTTATTAGGTTTAAATATTGGACTGAATCTAATAATATGAAATTTAATGGGGCTAAATTTAAAGTGTTGCACTGGGGTTCAAAAATATCAACTTCATGAGAACATGATGTAGAAGTGTTGGCTGGAAAGCAGTTCATGAGAAAAATCTTAGGCCACTAAAAACATGGCTTTATTTGCTAGCTACCTCCCAGTCCAGAGGCAAGTCTCTTTGCCTCTCTGAAGCTTTTTTCTCATCTGTAAAATGGGAAATAATGAATCCAACTTGTAAACTTGTACCACCTACCTCACATTGTTCTAAGAAGGAAAGCCCTCTGCGAAACAGCAAGATGCTACAAAGATTATTATTCACCTTTTGCCAAACCAGCGGCCTTCACACTCATGTGAATCTGAAAGGTAAGCTTCTTGATGACAGGAACTGTCCCCCTTTTTTTTTTTTTTTTGCTTCTTCTCCAGCATCTAACTCAATGCCTGTCACAAGTAGGCAGTTAATAAATCTTGTCCGGTCCATATTTTTTAATCAGCTGTAACTGAAAGGGCTAAAGAAATTCTTCCATACCCTATAAAGTCAAATACAAGATGAAATACAGAAAGTAAATGTCTGGAAGAGTCAGAAAGAAGCTACACCTGAGAAAGAGAATCATGTGGCAATCCTGAGCAATCCTATTTTTAGGAATGTGTTATGTGAAAGGGTGTCAGAAGCTTTACTGAAGTAAGATAGATTAAATCTTTGTTACTTTTCCTTTATCTACCAAGGTCGTCACTCCATTGTAGAAAGAAGTTATATTGTTCTAAAATGAATTATTCTTCCTAAAGCCTTCCTGTTTACTAGAGTACCCTGGGTTCTTGAAGTCACTTACAAATTGATCGTTTAATGATCCAGTTCATGGCCTTGCTAGACATGACTACCTTATAAATTGTGAAGCCAGCAATGAAATTTAAAATTCAGACCCCTTTCAACATGGTGCAATTGGTGGGAGCATAGGGCACACAGAGAAGTTCATCTTTGGAGCTAAAAGCACCAACAGTATAACAACCAGTTTTTTGATATTGTGTATGCAACACCCAATACCATCTAGGCACTACATTTGTCAAATGATGTACCTGCAGACATTTGCCTTCTTCCAAGTCCAGTGGAACTGTATGTTTCTTATTTTCATCCAATTTATATAAATAACACTCTGAGTTTACTAGAGTTCAAGATAAGAGACCATTTAGATAAGCTCCAAATAAACATCAGGCTCATCTCGATGCTTATCAGAAATGAATTTCTGAGCTTAGGCCATTCAGAATTAAATGTCCAATTTTTGAAGAGTCTTACAGTATTCTTAAAAGTGTCATGACGCTAACTTCCCTTGTAGAGGTACTAAACATATACAGATGGAAAGGAACTATTGACCTAAAGGTGAATGAAAGCAAATTAACATTTTAATCCCCAGCCTCTTGCTTGCTAATATGTCTAGGCCTAGGGAAGATTCGCTCCACAGGGCTCTCCATTGATTCTATAAAGGTATATGCTCATCACTGATCCCCTTGGTTACAATTTGGCCCATTTACCCACCTTTCAAAGTAGGGTTTGTCAAAATCAGCTGTCAAAATCAGGTTAGAAAACCGCTCCTAAATGAGCCTGCCTTTGCCCTGCAGTTCTGAAAGAGTCAGTTTCTTCATCAGTCACAGACATACTTGTACAATGCAATAGTCTATTGAGTTTCCCTCACAAAAGGCTATCTTTCCTATCCAATTCACTGTTATTTAAATCTTATACCACCTAATTAGGGGATGAAAATATCAAACAGTACACCTGTCAGTATATTCCCTATGCCATTGAAGGTATGGGCTCCTTATAGTTTCACAATGGCTCTCTCTGATTCTTCTCGTTTTTCGAGTATGGGAGATGGTGGGCTTCCCTTTACATCTCCCCCTACTGGAGGCCTTCGAGGAAAGGCCAGATGACCGTTTGTTTGGGATGCCATTGGGAGGATTGTGTCCAACTATCAGTTAAACTAAATGTTCTCTGAGGTACCCTCCATTTGGGAACAACTGCACTTCTATCATTCACTGAATTTCTTCTATATGATAATTACCTAACTTCCATTCAGCAAACAGTTATTAAACACCTGTTATGTGCCAGATAGCATGTTAGACAATGGGGATACAAATAGAAAAACCAAGTAATCCTGCCATCAAAGAACTTCCATCTACTGGTGAGGTCCAGCATTTATATGTGTAAGAAAATACGAAGTATTCACAAAGTAATGCAAAGTAATTTCAGGAGGGAAATTTGGTAATAATTGAGGGAGGGCTGAGATAAAGAAAGGCCTAATTCAGATAGCAGCCCATGAACTGTGCTTTGAAGGAAGCTAGGGAATCTATAAGGCAGAAATAAGGAGGTGGTGCTTTCACAACTGGTTCAGAGTCAGAGGTGGAAGATGGAATACCATGAATACGGCATGGTTAGCCAGCTAGTTTGACTGGCACAGTGCATGAAGCACAGTCATATGAAGTAAGACCAGAAAACTAAGTGAGAGCATACTGTGTAGGGCTTTAAATCCTAACCTGAGCATTTTTATATTTATCCTAGGGGTAAAAGGGAGACATTGATGATTTTTTGAATAAGGAGATAGAACAATTAGATCTGTAGCAAGGACAAAAATGGAAAACAATCCTTGCCCCCAGTGAGCCTACATTCCAGTGACATTAGGGAATGAATCCACATATTAGTAAATTGTGATATTTATACTTTTATTTTAGTCCAATGAGAACAGCTCAAAGAAATATTAGTGATGCCCAGAAAGCATTGTGATAGCCACTTGTCAAAGACAAATAACAGCAGAAATGGGCCACAGGTTTCACTTAGCCAGTTCAAAATTACTTTGCCCCCAAGAAAAATACTTTTTGTACTCTATTAAATGGCCTTTTAAGATTTGAACTTGACATTATCATCAAATCAGTAGATACATTTCAAGAAATAATACCTGATTTTGACCTTTTTTATTGTAGTCACTGCATCATCAGTCTGCTTGATTAACTTGTCAGCTTTCCCCCCTACAGGCTGTGAGCCAAGCTTTTAGCGCTGAAAGCTTTTAAAAAGACTAAAGAATCCATGATAAGGTCAGGGTATATCAAGAGAGAAAGCAGGGCAAGGCTTGTTGTTGTTTTTTGGTAAGTGGAAAATGACTAAAAAGTGATTAGTGACTATCTGACGACCCTTCCCTTCTTTGTGATGTTTTTTTTATGCAAGTAGGACACAGGTTTCTCTGAGTACAGACTTTGAAATCAATTTAAGGTATATTTCTATTTTAAGGCCCCATAAACTAAGAGTTCTTTATAGAACTACATGCTGAGCTGCATTTTGAGAGAAAATTTTATTTATTAAACAAATGACATTTATTAAAATCTTCTGAACAAGCAGAAGAATACACATCCTTTTCTTCTTCAGACCAGCTATACTAGTCCTGATGTCAATCAATAACATATATTAAGGATTCAGCATTTGCAAAATACTACATTAGGTACAATGGGAGGGAGGTCTGATACAAAACAAGTAATTCTCTTTAGTCCTTTGTGATCTTTTTGAGAACAAATCTCACATTTCTGTGAAGTTGGGCTGCCTCAGAAGGTGTTCATTGGCACTGGAGGTCTGCAAACAGATTCTATATATCCATTAGTCAAGTATGTTATAGTAGGGATTCCATTGGCATGTGGGTTGGACTAAATGGCCCCTAAGGTTCTTTCCAGTTTTCAAATTCTGCAATGCTGTGGCTTGTTTAATCAATTTAGGGCATTTTTATTATTGAAATTTACTTCTTCTAATGTAGATTGGCAACTCCTCTGCAATTTAGAGTCTTACACTCATCTGGTCTGCTGAGAAGTCACACAGCTAGTTTGTATCAGAAACAATACTTGAACCCAGGATTTCCTAGCTCTATTTGCTATGCCAGGCTGCCTCTCCAGAACATACATAAGACAATGTCAGAGAACTACTACACATGTGCTCAGACCTAAACAAATGCAAGTTGAAATGGCATAGAGATGCTAAGGATTTGGCTTTTGTCATCTGTCCAAAGGATAAGGCAGTGTCAGGAAGAGACTAGAGTGGAGTGGCGTGAATCAGATGTGTCCAGCATGCAAAGGCCACATTCAACATTCCATGGAATTAGATTAAAATGTAATTGAGAAATATTTAACAATGTGAATAAAAATTCAATAGAACATAGATAATGTGAATATGTGGTTTTCCAAGTCAACATATGCCAGCAGGGATCCTTATGTAGGGTTTATGGCCCTGTTTCTATTTGAGTTTGATGCCTCTGGTCTGAATCATGATCAGAGAGGTTCTGGTTCATTCATTTATGAAATCATTCAACAGTCCTTTGTGAACCACCTGCCATATACAAAGTGAGGTAGTTGATTGAGGGAGAAGTAGAAAGATAGTTGAGACTTGACCTTTGTATTCATGAAACATACTTTGCTTTCACATCATACCACATGCTTAGTAGATTGGGTTTATACTGTAAGGTCATCAGTATTTGAAAGCATACATAAGTTTAAAAATTTATATCACCAAAGTTCAGTTTCTCACTTTAATCAAATGACATTTTTACCCTTTTGCAGCAGACTGATCATTTAAAAGTTGCCTAAATCATTCATTTTCCCCTTCTTAGCTAATAGTAGGCATTGAAGGAAGGAAGTAATGAATTAACTAATGAATGAGTGAATCTTCTTCTTTGTTAAGACACAAAACAAGCAGATTGGGAGATTTGTCATTGAGGGTATTTCTGTCACAAAGAAGTGAATCAGCTGAGACACTCAGTGACAGCCATTATAACATATCTTATCTTCACAGTAAAAATAAAAAGAGAACTCAACACTGACCACACAGCAGACAATCACCATTTATGATGATGATTTTCAGCAACAGTCTTTACTCAAGGATTTTGCCACTTAGCAATGGCAGTCTAATATTATCATGGAGTATTTATCTTGCCTTTTCTCTCATCAGAGACTCTTATTAACCACTGGGTAACAAATAACATGATCATGAAAGAGGTTTAAGTAATAGTGGAATTAAGAGAAAAAGATAACAAACTACTGTTAGTGCCTCACTACCTTTTCAGCTAGAAACAACCTAGTTCCTGGATAAATGGGGTACTGTACATGATGATAATAATTATAATAACTGACATTTCTATGTTATTTCAGATTTGTAAAGCTCTTTACATATGTTTTCTGATCTGATCCTCACCAACGAAATGCAAAAATCCAACAGCATGAAAATAGACACTGTTGTTGTTCCCATTTATTGATGAGAAAATGGTGGGTCAGAGAGGTCCAGTGACATGCCAAGGATCACACAACTATTAAGTGTCCAAAGGCAAAATTAGAATCTAGGTCTTTCTCACTCCTGTCTTTTAGTATTATAGTGTCATAGAATTTTGAGCTGGAAGTAACTTTGAAGGTTTTCTACTCGAGCTCCTTATTTTACAGAGGAAGAACCTGAGGCCCAGAGAGGGGGAAAGACCTTATTATCCCTCCCCAAAGGCAAAAAGACAAGATCAGCAACTTCTGATTCACATATCTAAGTTCCCATTTATAGAAAAAATGTATAAGCATAATTTACATTAATGGTGCATTAAGTGCGCTGTTGATGAGGGTATTAGAAGGGACATTCAATGATGAACCATATCTTTACCACCATACAATTGACTGAAAGATACAGAGAATATATGATCCCTTTTTAGAGTGGTTAATTTATTTTAAAATTTAAGGATGTCATCCATTATGTTCTTTTCAAATCCTAATCAGCATTTGTGAAAATGGCATTAGATAGTAAAATCTTAAATTGTATAGCCAGTTTTTCCTAATTGGAATTAGTAGGAAAAGACCAGTGTGAATGAATAAAAAGTATAATTGGTGGAATTTTTATTTTAAAAACACTTGTATTGCTTGCTTTGTCTTTATAAAACATCCCTTTCTAAATATTCATCTCCCTCTTCCCTCCCTAGAGAACTATCCCTTGTAACAAATAATATTCAGGGTCTATCCTGTGTTTTCCTGAAATCACAAGGGTACTACTATGGGAGCGCACCAGCTGTCTATTGGGTCCCTCACTTTTACCATGTGTCTCGCCCATCTTTTTTTAATCATACGTCATTCAAATCTCTTCACCTGCATAAGTTCTTATTTATAATGTGCTATAGCCTGCACATGCCTACCCTGCACCTCTCCATTGACCTTTGGATTATCCTCAGTTTCAAATCTTGAAAGACTCTAGTGTACACCACTCAGTTATGCTACATCAGTGGAAGGCTACTGCTGTTGAAAGATTGGGCCTTTGTTTTGGGGAGAACCATATGCAGTATGCCTATCATTTATACATGTGTGTATACACACACACACACACACTATATATATGCGCATACACACATATATATGACAAACATCTAGTCATTGGATGCATATATACATATATATGTGTACACACATATATACTGGTATATATTTATTATGTATGCATAGACAGAGCCACACGTACTCTCAGACTAGGTTGATTTATTGGTTACTTTTGCTAAACTGCTTTGTAAAAATAATCTTTTGAAAGTATTTGTTACAAGGGATGATTTTCTAGGGAGAGAAGTAGATATATTTAGAAAATAAAATAAAAATTCCACTAATCAGACTTTTAATTCATTCCAATATATTCTTACCAACATTAGATTTCTTTGCTGCTTTATCACCCCATTTTTCGATAGTACCTATCGCCTGCCAGATCACAAATAGTCTTCTGTTTGGCATTTAAGGCTCTTCACAACCTGCCCCCTTTCCACCTTTTCAGCCACACTGGTCTACTTGCTGTTCTTCACACGTCACACTCCATGTCCTAACACAGTGTCATTGCACTGGCCTAAAATGCAGCCGACCATGCCTTCAACCCTCAGTGCCTTGGCATCCCTGGCTTTTTTCAAGACTCAGCCCTAACGTCACCTTGTGTAGGAGGACTTCCTATCTCTCCCTCTCCCAGCTATTTGAGCCTTCCCATCTAAGATGATTTTTCTTCTATTTAGTGTGTATTTTGTTGTTCAGTCATTTTCAGTTGTGTACAATTCTTCATGACTCCATTTGGAGTTTTATCGGCAGAGATACTGGAGTGGTTTGCCATTTCTTTCCAGCTCATTTTACAGATGAGAAAACTGAGGCAAACAGGATTAAGTCACTTGCCCAGAGTCACACAGCTAGTAAGTGTCTGAGGTCTGATTTGAACTCGGGTCTTCCTGACTTCAGGCTTGGTGCTCTATCTATCCACTGCACCACCTTGTTGCCCCTATTGTATTTTGAATGCACTTTTAATTTGTTGTCTTCCTCATTGGAATTTAACTCTTTGATGGCAGAGAATCCTTTCTTTGTATTCCCTAGCCTTTAGCGAAGTTTGTGGAACATTATAAGTGCTTAATAAATGCTTATTTATTAGTTGATATTGATTCGACAATCCTTTAAAATTCCCATGTCTTTATTCAGATGAAATCATATGTAGCCATCCTTCCCTAGTCTTATACTTCAGAAATTGATTCTTTGAACTCAAAATTGATTCTTTGAACTCAAGTGTGAGAATTTATACTTATTCCTTTTTTAATTTTGTTTTATTTAATTTGACCCCATGTTCTTGTCTTTGAAGAACTTTTGGAATCATGGTTCTGTTACCCAGTATGTTTGATTTGTGTCATCTGCACACTTGATAAGTGCATCAGCCATGTTCATAGCATGTTGATCATTGACCTAAGTAAGAATACAGATTCCTGGGACACTCTTTACTGGATACTTCCTTCCCACTTTACATCAAATTATTAATGGGTGATCTTTGGATTTAGACATCTAACTAGTTGAAAATCACATAGTTATACTATTGTGTAGCCCAGGGCTTCTTAAACTTTTTTCCAATCGTGACCTCTTCAGTGTTTCTTAAACTGTGGGTTGTGATCCCATATGAGGTCTAGTCCATATATCTCCATCTTTTCCACAAGAATAGCATGAAAAGGATTTATCTAATGATCTCCTAGGATCTATGTGTATTATATCTATAGTATTTCTTTCCAAGTAAAGTTAATTTAGTGCGACACATTCTTGGTGAAACTTTGCTGCCTTTTTGTGATCATGGCTTTCTTTTCTAGATATTCACCAACTATTCATTTAATAATAAGTTCTAGAATTGTACTAGGAAGAGTTTGGATATCAGTTGCACTGGAAGGAGACAGGGATTTGAGTTCTATTTCAAGAATAGACATGTACTCTGCTGCCATTCCCTTTGCTTCTCATCTCAGGTTTCAGGACAGTGTGCTACCACATGGCTTTTGCAGCCAGAGCAAAATTTTGCCATATGAGTTGGAGACAGTGAGTGTGTGTTGAGGTGCTGAGGTGTTGAGGTATGGAGTTGAAGTCGGGTGCTAGGCATTCCTTTGTCTTGTGCAGCACTGCTTCCTGGGGCATGGGGGGAGGGGGGAGAGGAAGGAGTGAGGGCTTGTTAGAGATCAGGGAGTATTGGCCTTCTCTATTGTTAGTTCATTTAGCTTTTACCTTGTGTGTGTGTGTGTGTGTGTGTGTGTGTGTGTGTGTGTGTGTGTGTGTTTGTTTGGTGTGCTTTACTGTAGAGACAGCTGAAATTATTTCAGTAACTTCTTGTCCATAATTCCTCTTTTGGAGAGATTTGAGAGGTTGTGAAGATTAGAGAAAATGTCTAGTTCCCCATATTGTTGGTCACCTTTGTAAGTCATTGACGGGAGCGGGTAGCTAGGAAAGGAGGCCCCATCCAGCAGCAGTTTTAAAAATAAGACACAGTAATTTGTGGCTAGCCAGAATGGTATGGTAGCAGTTATGAGATCCCACTGTGTGCACAGCACTGAACTATCATCTCCAATTCCTTAGGTCTGTAAAAATAGGACCTAGACTCCATAACATCTAAGAACCACCCTTCTGCTTCCCATTCTGGGATGCTATAATTCCTGTTGGGATATATATGTCAAAGCACTGTTTTGGGTTATGCAGCAATAACACCATCATTACTATTAGCCGTATTTTTAAACATTTCTTCACAGAGCTAATTACTCTAGGCTCAATGTTCTTCCACTCTTTCTGTGCCATCCATGATGAAATATTCTCTTGCTTAATACCAAAGTCTAGCTTATAATGGCATCATAAAAGATGTTAGTGAAACACCAAACCACTCTTAGTGTTGAGGAATGTCACCCTAAACAGCCATGTGAGCAGGTGAATGTAGTGGAGCTGAAACCATTGCCTGGCAAGTTGATATAGCCAACTGTTTGCAAAATGGCACCACAAAACCCAAGAGCATCCAAATAAGAAGGCAAAAATGCTATAGACCAGATAGAAAATCATGCTGAGGTAGGTAAAGAGGAGAAGGAGACACAGTGACCTAGGTGCCATTTAAAAAATACAGCTCCTTTTTTCCACCTTCCCATAGCACTCAGCTGCTTCCATGAACAGAAGGTAGAAGTGTCCAACAAGCAACTCAGTCCTTGATATATTAGCTATGTGGACTCATGGACAAGAGGCCGAAAGTCCTGGCTTTTGAACGGGAATCCAAAAAGAAAACTGGACAAAATAATGTAGCCTAGTTTGCCCCAGCTGGTGTTGCAGGCATGTGGGTAAATAAACAAGAGCTGTTTCCTTCCCCCATCCTGATGTTATGGTAAAGTTATATATGTATGGTATGTTATATAAATTACCAGGAGAATAAAGCCACAGTTTAAAAACTTGATATTTGAATAGGAGTATTATTTGGTTCTTTGAGAACTTTAAAGAAGTCATTTTATCAAAGGAGAGCATTTTTCACACCAGGAAGAGAGGGCCCCCCTGCACTTTCTCTCTTTTTATGCCAAACAGCACTGTGATCATTTCTAATCCCACTAAACTAGTAATCATTTTGAAAGCTTTCTGTGTGTGAGGGAGGGGAAGTTGGGGGAAGCGTGGTAAGGAGATTGCTAGAACCATAACCTTTCTTAAGAGTTCAGAAAACAAAAAAAATAGAGATAGATAGGGAGGTAGGGAGGGGAGAGAGAGAGAGAGAGAGAGAGAGAGAGAGAGAGAGAGAGAGAGAGAGAGAGAGAGAGAGAGAGAAAGAGAAATAACTCCTAAACTTAAATGCTTTTAACCAGTATAGAAACATAACATTCCCTCTCTGTAAACAAACCTGAGAAAATGAAGATAATCGCTCTCCCCAATGCATGCCACTTAAAATGCACTCCCCCATCCATTTTGATCCACACTCACCGTTTTTCAACCTGCCAAATCAAAAGGTGGAACCTTTTTTCTTTCCCTTTTGCTATTGTATTTATTCAAAGTGAACCTAGAACAAGCCTGGGAAAAGGTAAATTTAACTGACAAGGTGACAGTTGGGCAATGTTATAAAATACTAGACCAATCTCCACCTCTCTTTTCATCGTCCCTGGTATTTTTTTTCCTTGGAATTGATGAAACTGGCCCAGTGATTTTGTGTATAATGGGAGGAGGATATGATTTTGCTCATCGTTCTGACCCCTGTGAAGGAACAAGCACATTTCTGTCCCATTATTATTATGGGTAAATAATCTCAAGGCACTCACCTCCTCCTTACCACTGATTAATCACCTGAGAATGGTGAAATAACACTATTCGCTACAGAGCAAAAAGTCAGCTTCTTCTCCAAGCACTCATTGAAGTACGGAGACGCCCTCATTATAAGGCAGTTTTGTGACTGACACAGTCTCAAGGTGCACTCCAAGGTCACAGCCAAACTCTGGTGTGTTTATTTAGCACATACATTGTGATTGCACAAGGATGGTGATTAGAAATCAGGGATGCTAGGTGAAAGCAACTGAAATTCAAGGTTCATAATTGTGTGGCCTTTTAAAGCAGATTTTCTTTGCCCCATGAATAACAGTGGGATATGGTTTCTAAGCCTTCTTACAGGTACTTCGAACATAAAGGAAAGGCATCTTGATGGGGGTGGGGGGGCAGTTACAGAAGTGAATCACAGCTCCTCAAAAATCTTTCCCTTGACTCTCCTATTCCTTGGAGCTCTAGCGTCCTTCCTCTCCCCTCTTGCCTCTACCTTTTCACTACCCTCTCACTTCTTTGCCTCTTGAAATCTGGTTTATTTCCTTACCAATTAAATGAAACCCCTCTCTCCAAGGTCATCAGGGATCTTTTTATTGCTAAATCTAATGAGTGCTTCTCTGTCCTCCACTTTTGTATTGCTGTATTCCAAATCCATTCTCTCTTCCTCAAAGCTTCTAATTCTTTGGAGAGAGTCTCCATGGTGTATTCACTTTTTCTTCTCTGCTCTGTGTGTGTGTGTGTATGTTTTAGTTTGCATTGAGACCTCTAATTTCCAAATTAAATTGATTCCAAATTTATTATTTTAAAAAGTTTTATTTCTCTTTTGAACTTTTCTGAAGTTTCTTGATAGTTTCCACTGATCTTTGGCAGGCGGTGGGGGGGTGGGGGAGAGACTGCAGGTTTCCCCCTCCATGGGCAGTTTGATTTCGTTTTCCTTCATATTTTGGTATATATTCAGTGTGTTTTCATTTCTCTTTGAGATTTCCATCATTTTTACTTATGTTTTCATGATCCTCTTAGTTGATTTAACCAATTCTGAGCTAGATTTTTAATGCAAAATTTGGTCTTTTCTCCATTGTCTTGCATTCCCAATCACTCACCTCTGGATTCCCTCCTCACTCTTTGCCTCTTCCGTCTTTCACTGCTTTACAGATTCCCTAAGCAGTCCTCAGCCTCCTCACATTAGGGAATTTTCTGTTGCTGGGCCCACGTCTCTGACCTGAGTCAACTCCAGGAAGAGAGAACTGATCCCAGCTGGGTTTCCAACACCCTTTCTCTCAAGTGTTGATACTTTTTTTTCCTATTTAGCTTGTGAATCTAAGCATAAATTACATCTTCAACTGTGCCTCCATCTTCCCCTCCCCAGGCTCTTTTATTTGCTTTCATAGGTCTCTCACCTCCTGTGGGTTGGATAGAAGGATTCAAACTGAGTCATTACCTTTTAAGATCATTATAGACAGATTGTGAGTGACAAGCCTATAGATCTGCTTGGCTTGCAATACCTGGGCCACAGAGTAGGGTAGGACTTGGGATGCTGAGTAGGAACATTGAAGTTTTGAAATTTCCCAATGCTATTTCATGAGATTTTTACCTTGTATCAGGTTTTCTTTTCTTATCTTGAAAATAAACTAAAATTACTCTACACCTAGTGCATAATTGCTCTTATGTGTTGTGAGGACTGTCCCCCACATGTGGCATGGGGGAGTCATTATGTGACTTGAAGGGAGGCGTAACAAACATCTCTAGCCTCTTTTCCTACCGCATTCTCCAAGGGAGACTTTAATTCTTGCCAGGAGGTGAAGTAGGAGGTTGGGGTCGGAAGTTTGGCTATTCTGTTCTCCTCAGAGAGAGGGGATACTGGACAAGAATTATATCACTTTATTCCCTTAAATATTTTTCATTTAAGGGATGTGAATTTTTTCAGGTCAATCTAACTTCTTATGATTCTTTCATTAGTTGGGGAGAGCAAGACGACTCAAGCATTATATCCAAGGTTTGATCCCTCTCTTGACAAATACCAGTTCCACAATAAAGACACACATAGCACTGATCAAAGAAATCTATTTATCCTATTGCATAGAAAATCAGAAATCAGACAAAGTATACATCTGAGAATATTTAATGGAAAATACGTAATGAAGGAATTCTCCCATTGGGAGTAATATAACTCATCTCAGCCAAGATGTAGAGTCCTAGTTCTCACCCTAAAGGGGTGAGTTCCTTAAAATCTCCAGTGCAGCAGGCTGGAGAGAAGAATATAGTGGGGACTGCCAGTTCCTTTTATGTTAGCTTCTTCTTAGAGTGTTTCCCTTCAGCAATCAGAAATGAGGTTGACATCATCTAGTTCTCTCTTGAAGGTGAAAGCCAGAAGCACCTACAAAATCCAAAGAGACCCCGCAGAGATCTGAAGAGGCTCAAAGCAGGTCCAAAAGCTTGGAGAAACTGAAGAGCATCTCAAAGAGACTGAAGCTCTCCTCTCTCCCATTCTTGCTGACTCTGTCCTGCCCCTCATGCAGGTATAGGGCATTGATCTTCACCAATAAGGAGAGAGTCCCCTACCAGTATGCTTTGGGATTGGATTTACATTCCTCCCCTGGGCCAGAACTCTTAGGAGTCCCTTGCAAAGATCAGCTGAGGCAAGTCCAGAACCTGTAACTATACATTATAAACACAAGAACCAGCCCTTTAAAACACCAAGGATGATTTTCCTGGCATCCCAGGTAATCAACCTGTGGTAATGTTGAAACTAAGATAAACCAATGCACATTAACAATATGTGCAGTAGACTTAGCACTATACAGAACTTCACATAAGAGGATACTGTAATAACAACAGGCCCAACCACGTACAAGACATAGAACACATGCACATTTTGAAAGTACATGCATATCCATAATACACAGCAAGCAGTCAAAAGCCATAAGCATGGCTAACAAAGCAAAACTGCAACAATAATGCCATCAGTAGACCTAGATATAAAATGCAGTTTAAATACAAGCAGTAATATATATGCAAAACAGTGACTAGGCATTGTTATAACATGAACACACTACAAAACAGAGTCAACTGAACAAAACAGAAACAAAACTCAAGAATACTCAAACATGCAGTGTAAAGTCACGTAGAAAGCAGTGTTGCTGCTCGCTCGTTTTTCAGTCATTTCCAACTCTTTGTGACCCCCTTTGGGGTTTTCTTGGCAAAGATGCTGGAGCAGTTTGCCATCTCCTTCTCCAGCTGATTTTACAGATGAGGAAACTGAGGCAACCAGGGTAAAGTGACTTGCCCCAAGGTCACACATCTACTAAGTGTCTGAGCCCAGATTTGAATTCAGGAAGATGAGTCTTCCTGACTCCAGGGCCTCTACTGTATTCATTGCGCCACCTAGCTGCTTAAACAAGTACAGCAAAATATGTGAATTCACATCATGAAAAAAAGTACCAATGACTTTTTCATGAATCAATATATAGCAAGTAATTATACATACAGTGGCATTCAGACTTTTAAGAAATATACCATATCAATAAATGTAGCAGTTGCATAATGATAGGATGAAGTTAAGCCAGTTTGGATAAGCTTGTTACACCTCCAGACAAGTACGAAACAAGATAAAAATTACTAAGAAACAATTCCAGGATACATCCAGGAACAAAATTATCTCTAAAAAAGCAAAAATTCTGCTACCTGTAAAGCAAAATAAAAGAAAAATGCAGGCAAAGCTATTTATCTCCACCAATAAGGAGAGAATCTTATGTCAATGGGTTTTGAGAAGGGCTTGCATAGGTATTTTTTGCATTGACTTGGTTTAAGAAAAGCAACGATTGTGCCAACTTGCTGGTCAGGTGGTTGGTGGTCTAAATAATCTCCGCGCTGATGCAGTGGATCTTCTAAACCTTAATAGATGGTCTTCAGGATTTGTAGCAGCTGAAAAAAATCATCCCCTGGTTGCAAATCTAGTTAAAATGTGTTTTATGCTTATGAGGATCAGTTGGAAGAACTTGATGCATTTAAGCAGCCTAGAGAAGACAAGACTCAGGGGCTTAGCATGATCACTGTGCTCCGATATTTGAAGGAGCATCACATGGAAAAGGACATAGGTTCATGATGCTTGGTCCCAGAGGGCTGAGTCAGGAGCAGTGGGTGGAGGTTGTAAAGAGACAATTTAGTCTTTATGTCAGGAAAAAACAATTCTGATAGAGAGTTTTCCCAAAGAGGAATATGTTGCAGAGTTGGGGGAAGGGAGGGTAGTGGATTCCCCCTAATTGGAGTTCTTAAGGAAGAGGTTGAATGACCCCTTGATATAAGCTCCTTGAGGGCAGGAACAGTTCCTTGCATATAGACCACATTTAATAAATGTGATTCTTGCCTTGCCTTGCCTTCTTAATTGACAGAGCTAGTGCTAATCCCCACCCTCTTTCCCATCTTGTTTATACAGAATATGATGTGCCATTCCATGGCTATACTGCATTCATGTTTCATCCCACCAACTCTTACTGCTACTTAGAGAGTCAAATTTACCCACTCACACTAAGATCTCTAGTCCAATATTGCTGATGAGCCATACTTTGTGAATTTGTGTATAGATATTCAAACCCAAGGGTTTTTATCTCTGGCTCCTTTCTTATATTTTGTTTCCTTTTAACTTCTGGATGTCTCTACTGTCTTTTTTTCCCTTTTAAAATTACAGTCGCTCTCAATTGTATCTAAATTGTTGAATACAAGTAGGCATTGTTCTACTTTGGTATTTTCAGTTTAAAGCCCTTTAGACTAGATTTACAAGACTTCAGGTAAATATATTCTTCCCAGCCCTTGTTAGAAACACTCTAGCAAGGTAGGGAGACTCTAGCCATCCCTAGCAAGACACTGGCAATTCCTGTATTTTAAGATGGTCCAGAAATACAAATTTCGTTGTCATGTAGCATTTTCTTAACCAGATGGTCACTTCTCAGATCTGCTTTTCTCTTCTGAAGCCCTTGCTTTTGATCCACAGCAGTGATAAAAACACCACATATGTTCCTATAGTCTTCAGTTGCTTGTCCAATACTACATAATCTTTAGCAATTCTTTCTTGGTCCCTTCAGGCCGGATGATTTCTGCCCAAATGAGTCACCAGAAGTACATAATAGCCATCTGGCATTTCACATCTGGGGAGGTTCCTAATCATAGCCTGGATACGTGACCCAGAAAAACAATGGGTCTTTCTATTGTTTTTATTTAGTTGAAAAATAGCTATTTCTATATCCCTCATTATGGAGTCAGTATGTTTCTCTCTTCTTGGGGGTATTGTTCTTTCTTTTACTGGGAGATCTCTGTCCTGTCAGCTCCTATGGACTCACAGCAGCATTCTTTGGAGGAAAAACAGATGTTTCCTCCTTAGATGGTTCTGGAGAAGGATTGGTAGGATCCCATGGACTAAAAGTTTACAGGAGAATGGGAAGTTATTAAGAGTGAAATTCTGAAGACACAAATAGAAAAAAATTCCAATGAAGGAAGTAAGGAAGACTTGTCTAAGGAGACTGATATTGATTCACAGGGAACTCACCAACAAGCATAGATTTGAAAAGCACATGTATCACAGATGGGAACAAGGACAGGTAGAAGAGGAGGAATATGAAAGCATGGCATGTTGCAGTAAGAATATTTGCAGGCACCCTAGAGCTCAAAATAAACAGAGATTGACAAGAAGAGGTAAGGAGAACAAAAGATGCTAAGTGGATTTTAAGCTATATTGAGAGGAAAAGGAAGGTCTCCTGAGCACCATTGCTACACTAACCACTGCTTGCTATATGTTTGCACATGGACGATGCATAGGCATCTCAAAAACTCAAGATTTTCTTCAGCAAATGCATTCTCATTCCCTCCAAACTCACCCATCATCCTAACTTACCCTTCTACCCCCAGCCAGCCAGTCACCAGGTTTTCATCCTCTCCTCTTCAGTCTTCCTCACTTCCCTCACCCCCCTCACACTCTCATCTAATCATTTGCCGGGCATTGTTGTTTCTATCTTCTCAGCATTTCTCACATTTGTCCTCTTGCCTTCCCCCACAGTGGCTACTGGCCTGGTTCAGGCTATCATCACCTCTCACCCGGAACAATCGCAGTAGTTTCCTAATTGGTCTCCCCATTTCCATCCTTTCCCTCTTCAGTCAGTCTGGTATGTTCCTTCCAAAATGATATTCCTAAAGGTCAGATTTCACCATATTACTTCCCCTATCAGTAATCTCCCATGCCTCCCTATCCATATTTAGGATAAAATACAAATTCTCCTGTTTGGCATTTAAAGCCCTTTACTATTTGGTTTCAGACAACCCTTCAAGGTGTCTTTTATATTATCCATCTAAACTCTATATTCCAGACAAACTGACCTGCTCCATATTACTTAGACATTACATTCCCATCTCTATGCCTTTGAACAATCTTTCCTCCATGTGTGGAATGCATTCCCTTCTTCCCCCTACCTATAGCAGCCCTAGCTTCCTTCAAAATTAAGCTTAAGTGCTACATCCTACAGGAATGATTGTGATCTTCTAGTTTATAGTGCCCCTCCTCATAAAATTCTGTGGTACTATTTTGTATAAATTTTATATTTCGTTTTTTTGAACATGTATTGTTTCCATCCGGTAGAATGTAAGTTCCTTGAGGGCAGGGACAATAGCATTTTTATCTCTTTATCCTCAGCACCTACATGGTACCTGGCATAAAGTAGGCACTTAAAAAATGCTTGTCAAATCGAATTGAATGGACTATATCTGGAAAAAAAACAGTCTTAATTTCCCTCATTGGAGTAGTCACTATTTCCTCTTTCACTGTGTGCACATGTATATGTGTGTGTACAAGTGTCTCTCTGTGTTTGTGTTTCCTTTAGTGTGTGTATAAATGTGAATAAGTAAGCATGTATGTGTTCCCTCCAGTGACTAAGTTCCTGGAATACATGTGCCATTTAGAAGCATGTTTTTCAATGATTGAAGATATTGGTGGTTAAATGCCTGTTGCCATTATTCTGTCATGCAGCCTCATGTGAGGGATTTTGCCCTGTACATAACAAACAGCACCTGCTCCAGCTGCCAAATGAGATCAGTCTTTACTTCCAGCTTTTGACCTTGTTAATGTTCACAGATGGATTTTCAACAGGGCATCTTCACATGAATGCCAGTCCCAGAATAAAAGCTTTGGACAGATAATCACATCATCCCTCAGCATCTCCTGTTTTGGTAGGAGCAGAAGGACCAGCTGTCTGTCCTTAGGATACATACCTGCATTGGAGAAGACACTGAGGCTTTAATACAGCTGCTGTGCCATTTTCATATACGTGCACAACATCTGCACATTTCCAGTGCCGCTTTATATTTTGGTCGAGGAAAAGAAAGGAAAGATCAGTGAGAGGAAGAAGGCAATTCATACTGAGTGTAATTCTCATGTTCATTTTACTTTCCTTGAGAAAAAGGAGTTCTTAAATAATTTTTTTCTTCATGTTTTGCCGCAACAAATGAAAATGTCTGGAATGATTCTTGGCATTCTCATTGTATTTACCAAGATGAGATGTAGAAATTTGCTTATTAATACCAAAATAGTTTACCCAAAAGAAACTTACAGAGTATTTGAAAACTATACATAATCATATGTGCTCCACAGATAAAAAGATGAGCAAAACTTATCATAAGAATTTGTATAAATTGCAAAATGTTGAACTTTCAAATATTATATACATTAATCATTTTTTTCTCTTTTTACTTTAATATATTTTAATTAGTTCACTAATATTTCCCAATTGTATTTAAAATATGTTAGCTCACTTTTTTAAAAAAAAATTATAACTTCCAAATTCTCTCTCTCTTTCTCTCCCACCCCTCCCTGACCCCTTGAAAAGGTAAGTAGTATATCGATCATACATGTGAAGTCAAGTAAAACATTTCCATATTAGCCATGTTGCAAAGGAAGACATACAAAAAACTTCTAAGAAAAAAAAAAGAAAGTGAAAAAATATGCTTCAATCTGCACTCAGAATTCATTACTTCTCTCTTTCTCTCTCATTTTTTATCATGGATCCTTTGGGATTATCTTACATCATTGTCTTGATCAGAATAGCTAAGTCTTTCATAGTTGATCTTTGTTACAATATTGCCATATTAAGTACAATGTTTTCCTGTTCTGCTCACTTCACTTTTCATCAGCTGATATAAGACTTCTCAGGTTTTTCTGAAACCATCCTGCTCACATTTCTTAGAGTACAATAGTATTCCATTACAATCATATACCACAACTTGTTTATCCATTCCCTAATTGATAAGCATCCTCTAGATTTCCAATTTTTTGCCACTACAAAAAGAGCTGCTATAACTTAGCCCCTCTCAGCAATGCAAGGATCTAAGGCATCTCCAAAGGCTTCATGATGGAAAATGCTATCCACATCCAAAGAAAGAACTATGGAGTTTGAATGCAGATCAAAGCCTACTATTTGCTATTTTTTTCTTCTGTTGTGTTTTGTTTCCTCTTTCTGGT
This sequence comes from Vombatus ursinus, assembly GCF_900497805.2. Classification (NCBI taxonomy): domain Eukaryota; kingdom Metazoa; phylum Chordata; class Mammalia; order Diprotodontia; family Vombatidae; genus Vombatus; species Vombatus ursinus. The sequence goes on along the minus strand of NW_020944374.1, from coordinate 3,318,984 downwards.
GGTTCCTCCTATTGGTTCTAATTCTTACTTACAACATCACTAATGTGAAGATATGTTTAATAGGAATATATATGTATAGCCTATATCAGATTGCACACCGTCTTGGGGAGGAAGGCAGGGAAGAAGGGGGAGAAAAATTTAAAACTCAAAAGCTTATGGAAGTGATTGTTGATAAATCAAAGTAAATTAATAAAAAAGAAAAAAAGAGCTACTATAAATATTTTGTACAAATAGCTCCAACAACAGTACATTAATGTCCCATTTTTCCATATCCCCTCCAGCATTTCTCATTTTCCTTTTCTGTCACCTTAGTCAATCTGATAGCTATGAGGTGGTATCTCAGAATTGTTTTAATTTACATTTCTCTAATCAATAGTGATATAGAACATTTTTATGTGACTATTGATATCTTTGATTTTTTTCTTTTGAAAACTACCTATTCATATCCTTTCACCATTTATCAATTGGGAACATGTTTATAAGTTTGGCTCAGTTTTCTATGTATTTCAGAAATGAGGCCTTTATCAGAGAAATGTGATGTAATTCTCACCCCCCCCCCAATTTCCTGCTGTCCTTCTAATTCTGGTGGCATTGGTTCTGTGTATGCAATTTTTTTTTTAAATTCCGTGTAGTTAAAATTATCCATTTTACTTCCTGTGATTCTTTCTGTCTCTTCTTTCTTCATAATCTCATCCTTTATCCATAAATATGACAGGTAATTTTTTTAATGTTCCCTTTATGTTTAAATCATTTATGTATTTTCACCTTATTTTTGGTACATGGTGTGAGCTGATTGTCTATGCCTATTTTCTGTCAAACTGCTTCCCATTTTTCCTAGCAATTTTTGACAAAAGGCAAATCTTTGCCCCAAGGCTTGGATCTCTGGGTTTATTGAACATTAGACTAATTATGATCATTTAATACTATATGTCATATACCTCATCTATTTCACTGATAAACTTCTCTATTTGTTAGCTGGTATCAGATTTTTTTTTGTTATTGTTCAGTTATTTCTGTCTTGTCCAACTCTCTATGACCCCATTTTGAGGTTTTCTTGACTTCCAAGACTCTTTATTGACCATAATTTTATTGCATTGTAGTCTAAAAAGAGTGAATTTAATGTTTCTTCTTTTCTGCATTTGATTGTGAGGTCATTATGCCCTATTACATGTAGGTCAGTTTTTGTGAAGGTGCCATGTACAGCTGAGAAAAAGATATATTCCTTTCTATTCTCGTTTCATTTTCTCCAGAGGTCTCTCATATCTAATGTGCTAACATTTTCTAAAATCTACAATTCTATTAATCTCTTTAACTTCTTTCTTATTTATTTTATGATTAGATTTATTTAGTTTCGAAAGGGGTGAAGTGAGGTCCCCCACTAATATAGTTTTACTTTCTCTTTCCTCCTGTGACACGTTTAATTTTTCCTTAAGAATTTGGATGCTATGCTGTTTGGTGCATATATATTTAGTATTAATATTACTTCCTTGTCTATGGTACCTTTTAGCAAAATGTAGTTTCCTGATTATCTTTTAGTTACAACTATTTTTACTTCTGCTTTGTCTGAGATCATGATTGCTATCCCTGTCTTTTGTATTTGAGCTGAAGCATAATAGATTCTGCTCCTGCCCCTAATTTTACCTCTCTGTGTATGTTTTTCTGTTTCAAGTATGTTTCTTGTAAATAACACATTGGGTTTTTCTTCTGGTTTCTAATCTGTTCTTCTGTCTACTTCCATTTTATTGGACAACCTCTACCCCTGTATCACAGAACTTTCCTTCTGACCTCCTAAGTTGTCTTGGGTTGGAAGAATGTCTCACCTCAACCTTTTGTTGGCTCTGCCACTCAAGAATTGGATTTGAAGTATAATTTTAAACTTGTTTGGAGGGGAATATTGGGAAAGCTTAACTGAGTGCTTCCTCTACTCTGCCATATTGGTTCTGCCCCTGGAAATCTCACTAATCATTATTTTCAAAACTATATGATTGCCTTAAAACATAATATAGAACTAAAGAGGAACTTAAGTGTCATCTAAGCCAACTTCTTGATTTAACAGGCAAGGAAATGAAGGCCCTAGAGGTGAATATGTTCTATGTTGAGAAACTGGTTAATGGCCAATATGAGAATAAAACCCAAGTTTCCTGGACTCCCAGTACAATTCTGTTCCCACCACTCCATGCTGCCTCGTATATGATTCTATCATAATTGAACTGTTACTTTAAAACAGATACATAAAGGAACAGCCAGATTATTGTCACCTTCACAGTATATAACCAAATGCTTAATTATGGAGGAAAGAAAAAAATATAATAATTTTGAGATCATGGATGTACCATATTTCTTGTTTTCCCTTTTATAGTATTATAAATAGTCCACTGGTAGATTTCTAAAATCCTGGCATCTGTTTTTTTCTATCACCTTGTTTATCAGCATAAATGCAAAGAAAAACAATAAAATCCATTTTTACTTTTTTTTTTGAGACAAACCAAGTACATATGATTCTGGTTACGAGTCCATGATGGTTGAATTGTATAAGTGAACATTTCACTATATTGATTAAACACTGTTATTCTTGTAAGTTGTTGAGTCAATAATGACACACCATAAGCTTCATACGTTGAAGTTTGCTTGGAAAGTTTTCTACCCCAATCTGCCATATATTAAGGACCATATGGCCCTACATTCTCTAGTGCCTCATTTTTATTTGGTCTTGGGTGGTGCATATCTTGATTTTTCCCTACAGAATGAGTTGATATTTATCTTAAATTTGGTTTTCCTCCAAAAATATCACAAACTAAGCAAGTCAGAATATACTGAATAGTACTAGCTTCTGTGCAAGAAAAAATAAATAATTAAAAAGAGAGAAAGTAAAGAACAGAAAAGAGTCAGTTCATTTGGATTCTTTTCAACAAGCATTTATTATCTACCTACACCATGTCAGCCTCTTTGCTAGGCATTGGGAATAGAAAGACAAAAAATGAAAACAGCCTCTGCCCCACTGGTTAGAGAGATACTGACAGTGGCAGTTGGTGGAATGCCACCATTCACATCAGCTATTCCTCTAAATTGCATATAGATGAATAACTAACTTGAGCCGTCTGAAAAAAAAATACATTTTAACTGAGAGCATTTGTATCAAGCTAGCAGGCTTTAGCATTTATGCTCCTGTATTATTCTCCTCACCCTCCCCCCTCCAAAAAAAAATGAAAGGAGAGGAGAGGAAAGGAGAGGAGAGGAGTCGGGACGGGGGAAAAATCAGCCGTTAATTAGAGATTAGGTCACTATGAATAGAAGTGTGCGCTGTAGGTAGACTTTACAAAGAAGTGGCTGGCTTCTGTTTTCCAGGATTACTCTTGCAATCTTGCCACATACACCCTTTCTGAATGCCTTGTCACTCCTTTGGAACTCTATGTCTGAGTTCAAGCTTTTCCCCTTTCATTTGCAGTTTGGTTTCTTGAAATATACAGTGGATAATAAATACATCGTGGTGGTACTAGGTTATAAAAGTTGTTAAACTAGTAGTCTTAAACCATGTTGAAAACGACATTTTTATTAAGTTGGCATGAACCATGTTGCTGAATTGCTTTTAATATGATAATGTTTACAGTTGACTCTGCCACAAGTGCAGCTTGGCAGTGGAGGACTGTACATGAATATTTCATCCAGGAAAGGCCAGGAGTTGGTAATTAGAAAGAGACAGAATGAGACACATGCCTATACTCCAAAGTCAGCATTCCAAGGAAGTGCTAGCTGGTTAAAGACTTAGGGCAGAGGGCTTTTTCATTCTGTAGAGACATCTGCTGAGCACCTGTAAAGTTAAGAAGGCAGTGCTAGCATCAGCTTCAACCTCTGTCTGTGGTTCTGGGTGACTTTACTCTCTTCCCGTCTATAGTCCTAGCTTGTAGTGGGAAAATCATTTCTTTTTCTTGCACCCCATGTAAAAATACTTGAAGCCCTAATAAAATGCAAAGATCAGTCAGTCAAGCCAATGATGGAACCATCAACTGCATCCATTATCTTATTTACCTGAGAAATGTACAAGCAAGTAAGCCGATTTTTAAAAATTCATTGTTGATCCTACTGTCCTGGAAACTGCATGAGGGTAGGCACTGTCTTATTCTTCTAGGTATCCTGGAGGATACGTAGCACAGTGCCATGAATAGGATAGACTCTCCAAAATGTTTGCCGAATAAATGCAAAAATGAAGAGCCATTGAGGCCCTTCCTACTCTGAAAGTATGTAATTGTGTAAATACTAAATACAACCTACATTATATGCAGTTATATCAGAATGTAAAAAAAAGAAAGCCTGCTTTGTTATTTATTCTGTGCTAAGATCCAGGAAAGCTATAACATACTTCAAATGAACTCCAGGCACCTCACCATGTTTTTGTAGCTTCCCATTCCACTGCTTTGTTTGTTCAGTGCTACTTTATAATGACTTCGTTTCTTGCCACTTTTACCTATTAATTTACTAGCTTCCACCAAAGCAAAAGAGATGAAAGCAAGGGTGTATATGCAGAGGGAAGACTTGATCTTCCAGAAATGCAGAACACTTTCAGATTTTTTTTCTCCAGGAATACATTGCATCTGAAAGTGGAGCTCACCTCTTGGCCTGAACAAAGAAGCAAGCTCATCCACCCTATTATGTTGTCTATAACAGACCTCTGGTACAATCTTCATGAATGCAGGAGGCAAAAAAAGTCTCTAGCTGGGAAACTGAAATCGCAACAGTAATATAAAGAATTCAGCGGTCTCTTAATGCAGCAAAAGAAGAGGTATTGGTGGTGAGAAAATGTAACATCATTATATAGTCATTTTTGTCTTGAAAATGTAATGATATAGGCAATTTAAGTGAACCTATAAATTGTAGAATATCCCTTTATAATAAATCTTATAGCATGGAAGTGGGAGTTTTTGGGGGGGGGAGAGTTGGATTTTTTTAAAAAAAATATTTTTTAAGAATGAAAGGATAGGGCCTTTCCACTAATTTTTCAAGGATTTTAATTTTTTATATTGTTCTTATCGCCAGCTATCCAAAGGCACCATCCACATTTTATACACCTAAAAAATAAAATTGCTTTCATTATTGTATTCTGTTACTATATTTAAAATGGCATTATTTTTGTACAATTCATTATTGAGTGATGATTGTACTTGTTTGTGTTCTGCTCTAATTTGTCATGATGTTGGTACTGGGACTCCCAAAACAAATTTTCCTCAAATTTTCCATTTGTTTGGAGGCTTAGCCTAAATCTCACCCTTCCTCTCCCCTCCAAAACTTATCTATCCAGGTAGATCCTTCTTATGTTTTAACAGATGGCAAGTTGGCTTGGAGAGCCCACTAAGACATCAGGCTGGGTTGATTACTGTCTGCTACTTCATTTGAAACCCATAGATTTTCTCTGAATTCATTATTCAAGGGGGGGAAGCCTTTATACCACATGGGAAAATAGATTATTAAAGCTATCTTATTTCTTTCATACAATTTACCTGAATGGAGTATAAATTCATAATTAGAGACTTTATAAATTCTTAACACAATGAACCTAGCATATTATTAATACTACCACTGATAATTTACATTTACCTTCCTTCATCTCTCTGCCTCATTGACCACCTCATTTCCCATCTCAGCTGAAAATGCATCCCTTCTCATCCTCTTGGTGACTCACCTTCATTTTTCTCTCATGCGCTTCTTATTTATTATTTAACTCTAACCATATTTGCCAGCTCCTCAAAGTGTTCTGGGTTGCAAGCAGTTTGAAAGATACCGTATTAAATTTTATATTGGTCTGACACTTTGCATCCTAGAGGGGTCCTAAATCAATTTATAAACTACCTAATGGGTCAGAACCTATGATCATTCCATTCACACAACTCTCATTAACTTCATTATTATAGGATCAAATAATCAGTCCATAAACATTTATCAGGAGCCTTCCCTATCCCAGGCACTGTGCTAAGTGTCAGGGATACAAAAAGAGGCAAAAGAAAGTCTCTGCCCTCAAGGAGCTCACAATCTAATAGGGAAGACAACAAGCAAAAAAAAATATGTACAAACACAGGATCAATAAGAAATAATTAAGAGGGATGGCACTGGAATCAAGACAGTTTGGGAAATCCAGCTTCATGAGGAAGCTGAGATTTTAGCTGGTACTTAAAGGAAGCCAGGAAAGGTGAAAGGCAAAGGTGAGGAGGGAGAGCATGCCAGGCATGAGAGACAGCCAGAGAAAATGACCACAGCTGAGAGATGGAGTATCTTGTTTGTGGAACAGCCAGGTGGCCAGTGTCACTGTATCGCAAAGTATTGTGAGGAGTAAGATATGAAAAGACTGGAAAGGTAGGAGGGGGCTAGGTTCTGAAGGGCTTTGAACACTAAAACAGATGATTTTGTATTTGATCGTGGATCAAATTTGGATTATAGTGAGTAGGGGAGAGGGTGACATGGTCAGACCTATACCTTAGTAAAATCACTTTCGTGGCTTAATGGAGGATGGATTGGAGTAGGGAGAGACTTGAGACAGGCAAATCTGCTAGTGGATTGTTGTAATAGTCCAGGCATGAGATGATAAGAGCCTGCATCAGAGGAGAGCCAGTGTCAAAGGAAAGAATTGGGCATATTCAAAACATGTTGCAAAATTGAAATCGACAGGCCTTTGTGAAAGATTGGAGATGGAGGTTGAGAGATAGTGAGGAGTCAAGGATGAAACCTAGTTGCAAGCCAAAGGACTGGAAGGATGGAGTTGTCCTCTATAGTAATAAGGAAATTGCCTGGGCTCGGGGGAAGTATAATGAATTCAGTTTTGGACATTCTGAGTTTAAGATGTCTACTGCAAATCCAGTGCAGTATGAAAGGGGCTAAGAAGGGCATGAAAGGAAGTAGAGGCATCTGTTGTAGATGGCCTTTGCAAGGGGTTTAGCCACAAAGGGCAGAAATGATATACGATGATAGTTAATAGGAATGGAAACATCAAGTGAGGGTTTTTGAGTATGGGGCAAACATGGAAATGTTTGCAGACTGTATGGAACAAGCCAAAAGACTGGGAAAGATTAAAAATAAGTGATAGAATGGGGATGACAGAGGGAACAATCTGTTGGAGGAAATGGGTTAGAATTGGATAATTCGTGCTGGTAGAGGGGTTAGCCTTGTTGTGGAGTAAGACCACATCTTCATGTGACACAGGGGTGAAGGAGGGAATGGTGGCAGGAAGCATCTGAGTGACAGATGAAGACAAGGGGAGGAGAGGAAGCTTATGGTGAATGACCTCATTTTTTTCTGTAAAATATGAGTCATAGTTCTCATTTGAGAGTGGAGGGGAAGGGGAGCCATAGGAGATTTGAGAAGGAATGAAAAGGTTCAGAAGAATCACTGTGGAGAGTGGGATAGTGAGTTGATAAGGGACATATAGTGGGATTGCCTAATAGTAGTGAGGCCACAGTTAATGCTGTGTAACATAAATTTGTAATGGTTGTGTGATTCTCACCACCTTTGTACAGCAGCATGTATGTGGTATGAAAGGTGGGCTGATGGTGGGAATGGTCCAAGACTGAGGCTTGGTGGGACACAAGTGACAATAAAAGGGGGCCTGGGGACTCAAGGGAAGAGGACAGTGCAAAGTTGAATTGATTCAGCAAGGGGTCAACATGGGAGAAAGAAGAGAGAGTGGCTAGTACAGGCCTGGGAGAGAACTGAAGGGTTGAGGGTCTGAAAGTCATGGTGTGGACAAACAGTAGGGCTTGATAAGGGAAGTCAGATGGAGATAGTGGATTATGGTCACATAAGAGGATTTCAGAGTCCTTGAACATGGAAGTTCTACTTCTGTGATTGATGGCAAGATCAAGGATATGACCATCTTTGTATTGCTGTGGTGGAATGGAAGATTAGGTTGTGAGAAGTGAGTAGATTAAGGAACAGATGAAGGGTTAGAGTGTTTGAGACAGCCGATAGGTAGATAAATAGATAGATAGATAGATAGATAGATAGATAGATAGATAGATAGATAGATAGATAGATAGATAGATAGATAGATAGATAGATGGATAGGTAGATAGATAGATAGATAGATAGATAGATAGATAGATAGATAGATAGATAGATAGATAGATAGATAGATGTCACCATGTATGACAAAAGAAGATGGGAAGGAGAAAAAAAGGTGTGAAGTTAATTCAATGAAGAATGAAGAGGTATGACACGGAGGTCTGTAGATAGCAGCTCCCAGGATTTTAATTAGGTGCTAGATAGGAGTTGTATGAGCTCTAAAGGAGGAGAAGCTACTGGTTGATGGAGATAGTGAAGAACCTGGAAGTGGCAGTAGGGAGCAAGGCTTATTCCACCTCTCTTATCTTGACCATTTAGCCAAGGGGAATGCGTGAAGATGCAGCCAGTATTGGAAAGGCTGTGCAGGGAATCTGTGTCATGGGGTGGGATGGGGAGACAAGCTTCAGTAATAGCTACAAGATGAAAGGAGTGGAAAAGGAAAAGATTCAAGCTGACTCAAGTTTGTTGCCTATAGAGCAGACATTCCAGAAGACACAGTGGAAGGGATAAGTGGCGTTTAGTTGGAAATATGAGGTGGGAGGATTGAGGGGGATGGGAATAAGGAATGAGGTAGGAAGAGATATGAAATCGGTTTAGAATGATGACCTACAGTGGTTCGGAATCACTGGGATGATTTGGTGTGAGAAATCTTGGGAATATACTTGTGACTTATCTCACAGATACCTGTTACTAAAATGTATCCACTACTGAAATGCCATCAACTCTGGGATGAGGTTAGAGTGGGGATGGTGGGATGAGGAGGTTGGAATGGGATGGGTCCAGCAGCAAGTTAAGACTATAGCACAACATACCACAAGTTTAGAATAGGAAATGAGTTGACAGTCATTTGGAACAGCAGGAAGGATGAGTTTATTTAGTTATTCTTTTCATTTCTAAAATATACCCAGTGCTATAAATAGCCTCTGGCTGCATGTTTAAAATTTATAAAAATTATAATAAAAGAAAAAAGAAATATCAATTGATCTAGATTGCAGCTGAGCTTATAAATAATTGAGTATTTAGTAGGGGCACATCCATTCTTACCTTTCTAGCTGAACTTGGTTAGTGACAGGACCACTGGGAAACTTGATAAAACAGAACCCTATTGGAGAAAGGAGAACAAAGGGAATAGGTCTCTTGGAATAATTTGCTGTGAGGGGCCAAGAATTCAGAGAGGAAATCTCTGAAGCAACTTAACCCCCGTTATAAAAAAAAAATTTTTTTGTAATCTTGCTTCCAGCAAGCCAAGGGAATTTGGGAATAATGAGGTGTTTTGTTTTGGTTTTTTTTTTCTGCGACTATTTGCCCAGTTAGTTCAATGAGGTGACTTGAAGACAACCCAAATTTGCCAACTCTTGTTTGTGAAGACCAAAAGCATAAAAACAGGTTGATTGCCAAGTGCCTTTTTATGCTAGACTTTTTTGAGGGTGAGAGGGAAGGGGTGGAGTTAGAAAGTGAAATAAGATGCAAGCCCTGCCTTTATGGAGCTTAAATTCTAGCAGGATGACGTGGGTAATCTCCAGATTAGAATCAGTGTTCATAATCCCAAACAGCTTGTATGAATTTTTCTGTCTCTTCCCAATTCTTAAATACTGTTCCTAACACATCTACCTTGGAACCAGCTACCTGTAAGTGTTGAACAACTGCATTCTGAAATTTAGCCTGCCTAATTTATTCCCTTCTGAGTACCAGACTTCTTGGCTCCTTGGAAATCCTCTTCCCCACTCCCACTCCACACACTTATCTCCTCAGCTTTGGAGGGAATATGATCTAAGCTTTTAGTACCTAGTAGTCTTTCCCCATAGTAGCTGATCTCTTAACTGTGATCCGTCTTCTGCCCTTCCTATCCTATAAGACCCCTTGGACCTTAATATATTCTTGGCTGTGGACTCTTTCAGCCTTTTCATTCTGTTTTTGTTTAAAGTTTGTCCTGCCAATATCACTTTTCAAACTTGTTATTTCAGAGTGAAGAGTTGAAATATTTTTATTCTGTTCTCATATTGCAGCCTCCCATTCCCTTTATTGTTTCAAAGATTTTCATCTTTCTCCGCTTGAGGGACACTGACCAGAACTGCACATGCAATTCCAGGTGGAGATGTACCATGTTTGGTACCACATGTATGACATAAATTTATGTATGGCACAGTTCCTTTATTCTAGGAACTATGAAGTATGCAAAGATAAGCAAAATACACCCCCCACCAGCCCACATGTTTCTAATCAGTAAATCAACAAATGCTTATGAAGCATTTACTATGTGTCAGGCACCGTGCTAAATATTGGGGATACAAATTTGAAAAAGAATGACAGTCCTTGCCCTCAAGGAGCTTACAGTCTAATCACGGAAGAGACACACACACACATACACACACACACATACACACATACACACATACACACGCACAGCTAAGAAGCAGGAAGGATACTCAATGCAGGAGAATGGTGAAGAAGCCAAAAGGAAGTCTAAAATGAGTGCAGCCTGGTGGGAAATGAGGAGATGTTTCTTTTGTCTCTGTTCCTTAAATGGAGGGTGAGGAGTTCCTGGCTCCACCCTCTGACCAGAGGGGCAAAAACTGATTAGGGATGGGGAACCAAGGTTAATTGGATCTTGTGAGATGATTTCCCATTGGTGTGTTTACTACAAGCATGATGGAGAGGCAAAAGAAGTGCAAAGTGAGTGAGCCAGGTGGGGTATGGGATGTCAAGAATGAAGACGTTCTTTTTTCCTAACTTCCTTTAGGGTTGTTCTCTTCTTAGGAGGCTTCCAAGCCAGAGCCACTTTTTAAAGAAGAGTAATACTGTCAGAGCTGTACAATGCCATTCCTGAGGTGATGGCACTACTTTATTGCAGATTAATTTTCCCTTATGTAATAGGTCACAAGAAAAATGAACCCACCAATAAATTGCTGGCCATTCTTTGAAAATTTCATTTCAATTAAATGGCTAACAATTGTTCCCAATAAAATTGTTGTAAAATGAGATTATGTCAGAGTATTATTCCAGTACCCTTTTTAAAAAAGAGTATTATCTGTTGAGTCCAAAGACTTTTTTTTTCCTTTCCCATGTACTGACTAAAAGCAATGCCTATTTAGCAAGCAAATATATATTGTTTTTAAATTTAGTACTGGGGGCAGCGAGGTGGCACAGTGGATAGAGCACCGGCCCCAGAGTCAGGAGGACCTGAGTTCAAATCTGGCCTCAGACACATAATACTTCCTAGTTGTGTGACTCTGGGCAAGTCACTTAACCCCAACTGCCTCACTAAAAAAAATCAGTACTGCATGCTACAATGTGTTAAGTTAAACTGAAATAGAATGTATATTCCTTAATTAATATCCATTACTAGAAAAATTAAGAATTCTTCTCTTGTCCTCTGCTACTCACTCATTGCTGGGATTCTTTTCGAGAATCTTAGAGGAAAAGTTAAATTTCCATAAAAGCAGAGGTGATTTGTGTGTACTTTTGGCTAATGTTCTTCTCAAAGATGTCAGGTTTGATGCTGTTGCCTGAAGTAGTTGTAATCACTCTGGACTTAGTGAATGCCTTTTTCCAAAAAGAAAATGATGGAAGCTCTTCTGAGAAATGCAGTAATATTTTCATAGTAACAGTTTTTATTGGTTTATTTGTAACATTGCAACATGGGGTACAAGATTGAAGTTCAGCAGAGAGATTGGAGTAGGAAAGGTAGATTTGAGAATCATCAGCATAGAGATGGTAATTAAATTCTTGGGAACTGATGAGATCACCAGGTGAAATGATATAGAGGGAGAAGAGAAGAGGACCCAGGAAACAACCCTGTCAAACACCTGTTTTAGAACACATGATCTCTAGATGAGGATCTGGCAAAAAGAGACTGACAAGGAGTGGTCTTATAGGGAGGAGAAGAACCAGGAGAAATTGGTGTCCTGAAAAGCTGGAAGGAAGACAGTATCAAGGAGAAAAGGATAATCAACAGTGTCAAAGACTGCCGAGAGGTCAAGCAGAATGAGGATTGAGAAAAGGTCATTGGATTTGGCAACTAAGAGATCACTGGTAACTTTAGAGAGAGCAGTTTCAGCGGAATGCTGTGGTTGGAAGCTGGTGTAGAAGGGGTTAAGAAGGGCATGAAAGGAAGTGGAGGCACCTGTTGTAGATGGCCTTTGTTAGGAGTTTAACCACAAAGGGCAGAAGAGATATAGGATGATAGTGAGAGTAGATGGGTCAAATGAGAGTTATTAAGGTGAAACATAGACATGTTTGTAGGCAATAGGGAGGCAGCCTGTAGTCAGGGAGAGATCGAAGAGAGGGTTAATACATTTGCCATATTAAAGTGTTCTCTCTCTGATATCTTGAGTAGCCTGTAATACAGTGGCTGTAAAAGGGATTTTCCCCTTCAGGATGAATCTTTAAATATTAGTAGCTTGCATTTATAGTAACCAGTTCTGATGTAATGGCTGACCCCTTATATAATGGCTACACTGTGACAAATGTAACTGTGATGTAACTAAATATTGTAAGGTTGATGGTCTGTTATACCAAAGCTACAGCTGTTTTTGAAAGAGGCACTGGGACAACTGGACCTCTTAGAAAAAAGGTGAATGCCTGAATTGAAAGAATGGTCCATGTTCTGTCAAGTGTCATGAAGGGAGACCCAGCTGGGGTACTCATTTATTATTTCTTGTGTGGACTAGTGTTTACCACAGCCCATCTCATCAGACTGTGGGCTCCCCGGGCAGAAGGAGTAGGTCAGGGCCAACCAGTTCCCTGGGGAAAGGACACGCCTTGCGACACGCTTGTTGGAGTGGCTCCCTGGTGTCCCTGAAGCTATTTCGAAGTAGTTTTAGTGAAGATTAAGTTTACAGTTGTACTGAGTGACTAGGCATCGCTTACAGAACAGTTTACAAAATGTTTTGCATATGTTATCTCATTTAGATGCTCACTCCCCTAAAAAATCCTCTGAGAGAGTTGAAACAAGTATTAGTATCGTCATTTTACAGATAAGTGACTTGACCAAGGTCACATGGCTAATAACAGAAGTGAGACTCAAACTAAGGTCTTCTGACTCCATTTCTCAGAATAGTGTATTTAAATGTATCATATTAAATGTATAGGATTTTAAATAAAGTTATCCATTTTTTCTAAAGTTCACAGATGCTAAGTTAAGAACTCCTGAACTTGACCACCTCTAAGGTACTATAGACATATCACTGAAAGGGACTTTAGAGGTCCTCTAGTCCAGGAGACCTGGGATGTAGCAGGACATGAGGAGACACATTTGGGGCATCTTGCTTGCTAGATGCCATGATGCCATGACTTGCAAGTGAATTGGATTTAAGTTGGGGAGGATAGTACAAAGTCACCATCCTCACTTATCCCTCTGGAGCCACCTGGGTCCAGTGGCAAGATATAGATCAGGATGACTGGAGATTGCTCAGGATGTATTGGGGGCTGTAGTTCCTCAAATCATTCTGAGTATATCTATAATATTTCCCCAGTACCTATGATACTGCTCTCCCCACATACATAGGTGACCTGAAATGACCACAAGCCATTTGATCCCTCTTTTGTTATACGATATTTCAAATGGGATATGTTTAGTTAATGGCTTATATTGTACTAACTCCATAAAAACCATTCAAAAGTCAAGTAAGCCAACTGGAAGGGGAGGGAGAACCTGGATCTCACTTAGACCAGTCCCATCAGCACATGAGCAACAATTAATTCCTGAAATTAGTTTACTTTAGGATTTTCAGAGAAGCTGGTTTCTTAGAGGGAGAAAGATAGGACAGAAAAGTTCCACTGAGGAAATAGAGGCAGGATTCTTGTAATGCTGTAACCTAGTTTGTGTAGGAACAGGCTAAGTATACTTGGCCAAAGAAAGCAAGCCTCAGTAGATAGAACACCAACCCTGGAGTCAGGAGGACTGAGTTCAAATCTGGCCTTAGACACATGACACTAGCTGTGTGACCCTGGGCAAGTCACTTAACCCTGATTGCTTTGCCAAAAAAAAAGAAAGCAAGCCTCAGGGGAACGAGGGACTATGGTGGGTGGTTCAAAAAGTTTCTCTGAGTTGCCATGCCCATGGGAGTCCTCTTGGGCAGCCACTCAAGTCTCTATCAAGCCACCTTTCTCTTAAGCCCGGAGTCTACTGCCCCAAATTCCTGACCACATCCTCCTACATCAACCCCCTTCCCTTTTGCTTTTTGCACTTGGCCCTTGTGTTCTCTCTAGGGGCTGATATGGAGTCCTAAACTACCTCCTTTAAAAGAGTCATAGCCTCAACTAGACCTGGGAAGGAGCACATAGCAGAAACCCATTTTATATGAAACTAGCTCATCCGTGTCATTGTAAATATGGGTCATGTGGGAAAATCATATACAAATGAGTCAGAATCAGGAAATATAGGCTTTACCATCTTGCCCTTCCCTGGCTGAGAGCTGTGAATCGTGAGAAGCAAAGGTGGCAAGATAAAAAGAGTAAGGTAGAGAGTTTAAATACCATTTCCAAAAATGTTTCGAAGTAACTTGTTAGGAGACAGGAGATGAATGACTTCAGAGTGAGATTGCAGGTGTTTAATGCACGCATGTACATCTAAATAGAAATTGGAGTTTTATTTAAACATGTAAAGATGCGTTTAGAAGGAAGAGAGAGCCTTTTATTTGTTACAGATTATTACAAAGCTACTCTATAGAAAGTCTTTTCCAGTCCCCCAGCCCCATGAACGTGATAGTCTTGGAAAAGGCTAACAGAATTTAGGCCATTTGGTAGAAATACAAACAAACAAGCACTTATCAAGTACCTATGGAGTCCAGAGCTAGGCTTGGTAGGAATATGAAGATTAGATAAGACATAAACCTGACCTCAAAGAGCTTTTTATCTAATAACATGTAACAAATTGAATAAGAACTATCAAAAGCAACCAGTACATTTTGCTGCCATCTCAGTTTATAAGGTCAAGACAATTTTTTTTCTGCCACCATAATGTATTTATGATACTTACCTTAAATGTTAGCCACAGATAATAAAGGTTTACTCTTCCTTGACTTTTTGTTTTCTTATTCAGGATAGTAGGACAAAGAGATGTTTTATTCTGTTCCCACAGTAGGCTAGAGAGGAGAGAAAACCTGCTTAGAAGAAGTAGGGAAGTAAGCGGGCTAATCATAGGGGCCAATGAAAGAAAAGAAGAGAGGAGACCAGAGCCCTTTGCACACACTATAGGAGTGTGCATTAGTGACTTAAGCCTGGAGAAATCCCATGTCCCTCTACAGAAGTTCAGGGAGTCATCCTCCAACTGTATTGTGTTGGCATTCTGAACATATTAGGTCATTATGCTTCAGCGCTTTGGTGGGTCTTTGATCTTATGGCTGTGAGTGCTCCCTCCAAGAGTATGGATAGCAAACTATCTGCACCTCATACTACCCAACTGTTCTGCACCTCTTCCTATATAAATCTTCCATGGAGGAGTGGCATTCCCTCAATATACAACAGGTCTTCTCCTACATTCCCTGGCGATGCGTGGGTACCAATGGAATCTGTGGGTTGGCCACCTATTACCCTCACTCTCACTTTGGCATGAGCCTGCCTCATCTTCTAGTTGGACATTTCTTTGATGCAAGTAGAATATGTAGAGGGTAGAGTGTTGGGCCTGGAGATAGGAAGACCTGGATTCAAATGCAGCCTCAGATACTTCCTAGTTATGTGGCCCTGGGCAAGTCACTTATCTTCTATTTGCCTCAGTTTTTTTTTTTTATTTGTAAAATGGGGATAGTAATAGTACCTACCTTGCAGGTTTGTTGTGAGGATGGAATGAGATAATATTTGTTTATAAAGTGTTCAGTAAGTGCCAGCACAGAGTTGGGCACTTAATATATGCTTGTTTACTTTCTTCTACCTTTATACCACTTTTGGTGTACAATTCTTTATTGGCCATACGCTACAGCTTTTTCACACCTAAAATAAATCTCTTAATGTCCCTTGGATGATCCATGATTTTTATTCTTTAGAAACCGTGGTATCCCGTGTTTCTCAGCTATATTGAATCACCAAAAGAATATTGGTGTGCATAATAATGTGTTTTTATTTCAGGGAGAAGCTTGGGGTCATGAATAGTGCTGCACAAATGCCCAAATGCAAATCCTCCCATGAAACAATCCATGCTTACAAAGAAATAGGCTACATTCTTGCTTGCTTGTGCTAGTTAAAGAGCAGCACTACCTGGAAATTCAAGGGATAGACTATAATCTGCAGGCTCGAGACCATGTGTGGCCCTCTAGGTCCTGGAGTGTGGCCCTTTCACTGAATCCAAACTTCACAGAACAAATCCCCTTAATAAAAGGATTTGTTCTGTCAAACTTGGACTCAGTCAAAGGGTTGTACCCAAGGACCTAGAAGGTCACATGTCCTCAAGACCACAGGTTCCCCACCTCTGGACTATGCACTTCCTTCCAACTCAATGATTTTACAGTGTTGTCACAGGGAAACTGGGGATTTTAGCAGCTCAGGGGTTTTTCCCAAATAGTACAAAGCCAGCTCCATAATAAAATGTGGGACCTTTTTTGTTCCTAGCTCCATAATCTAGCTGTGTGAGTCCTAGACCAAGTTGTGTGACAACGCAAGCTATCTTCATTTATGTCGCTTTTCTAATACCAAGACAAACCTGATCAAAAGAGCTTTACATGAAAAAAGAGAGGGAGGCAGGAAGGAGGGAAGAGAGAAAGAGAGAGAAAGACAGAGAGACAGAGCGAGAAAGAGAGAACGAACATGCATGTATCTACCAAATTTGATGTTATAGAGAGTAGCAGAAAAAAAACAAAAAAAAAAAACAAAACAGGAAGAGGAACTGCAGGAGTGATGTCTAGTAAATACAAAAATGGAGCCAGATATATCAGATGTATACAGATGAATGCACCAAGTATGGATCATAATTAAAGTGAGCTAGAGATCCTAATGCAAGGAGGCAAATTCGATCTCAGACACATTCTTTAGTTGGAAGTCATGACTGTAACATGGCTTTAGAAGAGTATAACCTCTTTAATAGGACAACTCTGGTAACTGTTAGATATAATGTATATCAAACCTCTAGCAGAATTTGCTTTTTGGTTTAGCGCAGATGGTAGACAGACCTGAATATGTAAGATTGACCCAAATACTATGCCATGTACTATAACATACCTTTTGAACAGTATAATTGGGGAAATCCATTTTTTGTCTCTTTAGTTATAGCCAGATATCTTTACAGTCAAACTGTCTTAAGTTTGGATCACACTTGTGAGGCATATGGCTTTGGAGAGACATTGTAGAAAAATGGGTTATATCACATATACTTCTCATGGCCTATTGCAAGAGTACAAAATGGAAATCAATATTTAATGGTGCAAATCATGGCTCATATACACCATGATATTATGCAACACTCACATCTGTGTCTTCCCACAAATCCTGCATGGGGGGTCTGCGTACTGTTCTAGAGGTTTTTCTCTGAGTCTTTCAAGGTTATACAGGTTATCTGTGTAGCACTCTGGCTGTCTATCTTTTGTCCCTCACTCTTATGACATAATGAACCCATTTCCTTTACAGTTGTTCTTCTGGATTTTACATCACATGTGGCCAAGTCGATTGCAGCCATGTAACAGTCTATGATTATCAAGATGAAGGGAAATTTTTTCTTTAGATATATGGGAGATTGCAATGTAATAATATTGGGGTTTTTTTTGTTTGTTTCAGCATTCTCCAAGAGAGGATCTATAGACAACTTCAAGTTCTGCTACGCCTGTTCCAGATATAGTAATTAGGAAGGAGAGAGAGAATAGCATACATCTTTCCATTTCGTATGAGTTGGCTCAAGGTACCGTAATGTTTACTTATAAATTCAGTTATTTGGAGTATTTCCAGGTTGACATTCACCACTCATTGTGCTCCTTCTTCCTCTCTCTTAATTGTCCTTTGGGAACCAGTCTTGAATCAGTAGTCTTGACTTTCCAGCCAAGCAAAACTCTGCTACTACATGGATAGCCAATTTTATGACAAGATTCATTCAAAAATATTTATTGAAGCACCTACAATGCAGAAGTTACTATGCTAGGCACTGGAAATGCCTTCTTAAGAAGTTGGTAGAATTAATGTGCTTTTTATACATCAAATTGTATTTTTTAATTCACTAAGGGAGATTACGACAAAAGGAACCCTCAGGTGACTCCTTTTATACAGCAAATAATCAGTTTCTCATCGTCCTGTTACGGTAAGTTTGATATGTTGTGCTCATGGAAACTGGGATCATGCATGTTTGCCTTCTGGAAAACTGCACCTATTTCCCCAATGCTGATACAACCCCATGCTGGATGCAGAGGGCCATGCCAGCTTTCAGGATCCCTGAAGAGAGCGTGTTATTGTTTTAATTTATGTATAAACCCTACCTGATATTTATAATAGATGAAGACAAGTCAAAAATTCATAGACTGCACTTGTGTTTATACGTCTATTCTCAAGGCTTTAACAAATTTGTATTAAATGTAGCCCTGTTTCTCCTCGATCATGATTGTTAACACATGTTAATATTTGCTTGTACAGTGTGCTGAGTCAAAATACTTGAATTCTCCTTCTAGCTACTCAGTTAATTATGTGAATACAGTCACTTAAACCCTCTATGCCTCACTTTCTATATGTTTGAAATGATCTTGTTATATTATAAAGTTGTTGTAAGTAAGGATAAAACATCAACATGAGAAAGTTTTAAAAAGTTATAAGGCATTGTTGAAGCAGTGTGGTATAATGGATAGAGGGCTCACCTAGTGGTCAGAAAGACCTGGGTTCAAAGCCCACCCTTATCCATATTGGCTATGTGACCCTGGGTGAAGTCATTTAACTTCTCAGTGCACCGAAACAACACCTACACTTTCGGTAGAGGACTTGAAGTTCTGTTATCCGTGGAGGGACTTCCCCAGAGAAAGTTCCCTAGGCCAACAAAATCATGGGTCAGCAAACCTCCCTTTCCAAAGGTGGTGCTCTGGTTTTTCATGAATAGTATCCTGATTATGTCTAACATTCACTTTAATATACAAATATAAAGCATGAGACAGAGTAAGCGTATATGAAGAAGACCTGGTAACCGTGGAGCAGAGATTCTTTGTAGGCAAGAGGGAGAGTACAATACTTACTAGGATGCAGAAAATATCATTTGACATATTGTGCTCTTTCTAAATTGGATAGCACTTTATTAAAATGAAAGAGAAGAAAGTTTTTAAAAAGTCCTTTGGCAAAGATTTCAAGATTGAATTGGAATTGTAATGAACAAGCAGTAACTGCAGCTCAGACCATTGCTATTTTTGTACCCAGTAATAAATGAAAACATTCATATTATAAGCTCAATAATCAGCAAAATAGCATCAGTGCTTTACCATAACAGATAGATTTTTTTTTAATATGGAAAAATTCAGCTTTGGAATGATAAAATATAAATGTACTACACAAATATTTGATATTATTAGCAGTTTCCTAGAGAACTTAAAATCATTCCCTGATAGAAGTTTTAAATTAATATATGTTTGTTTCTGAATGCAGTTAGCCAAGCAGTGAAATTACAGTGACCTCTACCCTCTGCTGATGTGTGAAGGAGGAGGAGTGTGTGTCTTAAGGTACTGGCCTTCTTGCATCAGAAGTTGGTGATGTGGCAGACTGAGAAAGGGATAGGAAAGTAGGTGCTGTCAGTAAAAGTTAGTGTACTTTTGGGGACAGTAATTACAGGAGAATAGTAATATAAGTCAAGAAGTGAAGATGAGTAAAAACATTATTGGCAGGTAGGCGGCACTGTGGATAAAATGCTGGGCTTGGAGTCAAGAAGACCTGAGTTCAAATCCGGTGTCAGAAACTTCCTAGCTATGTTATGTTAGGCAAGTCATTTAACCTCTGTTTGCCATTGGAGAAGGAAATGGCATGCCACTCTAGTATCTTTACCAAGAAAACCCCATAGACAGAGGTCCACGGGGTCATGAAATGTTGGACACAATTGAAATGAATGAACAACAACAAAGACATAATTAGGGCTGGGAGTTAGGAGGAGCAAGGGAATTTATGGCCAAAGTTGGGGATGGCAATGTGTGAGGGATTTTGTTTTTCAAATGAATGCCTCATTATAACTTAAATGTTTATTTAGTCCATTTTTAATGATGGACATTGCTCAGCACACATTGAAATTATAGCCTCTTTTTCTGGTCCTCAGTTTTTTCTTCTATAAAATGAAGAAATTGGACTAGACGATCTCTATGATTTCTTTCATCTTCAAAAAGTTGTGATTTTATGAAATGAAGGCATCACTTGTTCCCCTATATTGTTTGCCTGTTGAAGACAAAACTGTTGTTAGGCTTCACAAGAAGAGCAGTGAATGTGTCTGATTTTACTCTAGGGACAAAAAGAAGAGAAAAGATTGGGATGGAAAGGAAAGCTTAATGTGTACAAAGAATTCCTCCTCTGAATAGGCAATGTGTTCGAAACCTGGAGCACAGAAACTTTCATTTTTGTCTTGGTATCCCCAGCATCTTGCACAAAATAGATGCTTAAAAATGCCTATTAACTAATTAGGTTTTTTTTTTAATATGTACAAAACAGTGCAAAATGTTGGTCTGTAAAAACAAACAAACAAACAAACATGCAAGGCAAAGCTTTAAAGACATTCAAAAATGTCCAAATTTTGAGTAGTTGTGGTTTCTGAAACTCTTCCATAGAAGAGCTTACGAGGCAGGTTTTAAGTTTTAGGGGTTGGGCGAAAGAGAAAAGACATTGTGTTGACATGTAAGATAGCCACAGATTTTTTTAATTGGTTGTTTTCTCTTAAGGAGGGACTGGGGAGAGATATAATTTACTCTTGGAGAGTTCCTTTCGGTGCACTCTGTTATAAGCCTTAAGAACATCTTACTTTTATCGTTTTCTCTTCAGCATGAAAATATCCATCAGGATAACCCTCTGTTAATCATAAAGTGATATTAAGAACTCATATTCCAGACTGAATTTCTAAAAAGCACAAACATTGTCTAACTGTAAAAACTGTGTGGCCTGGAGCTTCTTTACAATACTTTATGCTGATCAGGAAGTTGAAAGGGCTTCATATTACAAACATAATGCTTTCTTTCTCACTGGAAAGAGAAATGTGGACCACAATGTGAAACATCCATCATCATTGAGTTTATGATGTCATTATGCTATGTTATTGATGAACTCACATTTCAAAGTCATCCATTTTCCTCTTGAGAATCATGCATGTTCTTTTACATCCAGTATTAAAATAGAATGTTCATATTTTCTTTGACATTTGCAGCCCCTAAGGACATTTTTTTTCACTCTCTACTCTCTCTTTCTGGGAGAGCTCATTCGTTCCTTTGACTTCAGTTACCACTTCAGCACAGATGATACCCAGATCTTATATCTTCAGCCCAGATATTTCCCCTGAACTCCATTCCCAATTAACCCATCTACTTGCTGGGTGCATTCCACCAACTCACTATAATCAGCGTGCTCAAAATGAAATCTTTCTATCCTCCTAAATCCTATTTTCCTTCTCATTTTCTTGCCTCTGTTGACCATTTCCCCAGTTACCCCGACTCCAAATTGTGGGGTCACATTTTACTCTTCTTCCTTCTCCCACACATACGATTTGCTGAGTTTTATTGACACAGCATCCATGCCATTTCTAGCATCCATCTCCCCCTTTCTGTGTATGCTGTCATCATTGTTCAGCTCTTCATAACCTCCTACCTAGATGAATAATTATGAAAAATAGTAGATAATATGGAATGCTTCAGAATTTCCAAATGTTTTCCATGTTCAATATTCCTGTGTTTCTTAAAATTGTCTTGGGGTAGGGAGAGATTTCCAAGGCGTGAGGGGGGTTCGGTGGGAGATTATACCAGTTTGATCATTTCTCTCTCAGGCTTAGTATTTATTTTTTAAAATTTTAAAATGGTTTCTGGCACATTTGTGCCTAAAGCATGTAGTGTAGTTATTAATATTTTGTTTTTGAAAGTATATACCTCTCTCCCCTCTCTGAAATGGTTGCCTCCACATCTGATGAAATACTTCCATTCCTTCAAGGTTTGGTTTAGGTTCCACATTTTATACCTGGAGAGGCAACATGCTATAGTTGATAGAATGAGGACCAGCCTACCTTCAATACTGTATGAACAGTTTGAAGGGAGGCTAGTGACTTTATCTTTTTTTATAAGGCAGTTAGGTAGCATGATGGATGGAGCACTGGGCTTGGAGTCAGGAAGACTTGTATTCAAATGTGACCTTAGGTACTTACTAGCTGTGTGACCCCAAGCAAGTCACTTAAACTGTGAAATAGACATGATAATCATACCTACCTCCCAGGGCTATTGTTTAGATCGAATGAGACAATGATTGTAAAATGTTTAGTACGGTGCCTGATATATCGCAAGCCCTACATAAATGTTAGCTATTATTGTTATTGTTGTTGTTACCCCTCTGAACCATCATTCACTTCTCTATAAAATGGCAGTAAATATTACCTGTAGTACCTGCCTCATAGGCAGCTAGGTGGCACTGCCGTGGACATAGCACTGGACCTAGAGTCAGGAAGACCAGAGTTCAAATGTGGCCTCAAACTCTTACCAGTTGTGTGACCTTGGGCACATCATTCAATATTTCTGTGCTTTATTTTCCTCATCTATAAAATGGAGATAATAATAGTATCTACTGCTGCTTTGAAGGTAAAATGAGATAATGATTATGAAGTGCTTTGCAAACTTTAGTGATTATATATATATATGTATAGGTATATGTATGTGTATATATTAGATATAGATATAGAATGCAAGTAGTGGCTGTAGTATTGTTGTAATTATTATGTGACATTCACATGAGGTCATGTATATATAATGCTTTGCAAACTTTAAAATGTTATATAAATACCCGCTTCTGCTATTATTCCTGCTGAAGGACATGATCCCTCCTCAAATTTTAATGGTTCTTTGACTTCTGTGTACTTTTCTCATTGAATATTGTGTTATATTTGTTGAACAGAGAATGGAAGTTCTTTCTTTGAGATCATCCAGTGCAATCCAGTAAGGCCCATAGTCACGTAGCTACTAAGTGAGCTAATTGAGATTTGTACTAGGTCTTGTCCCCCTAAAGCCAGGCCACTGTACATTGGAGATGTCATACCCCTAAAACCCGAAGTTTATTGACAGCAGAGACTGTTCTGGCTTTGACTTTGTATCCCCAGAGCCTAGTGCAGTGCCTGACGCATCGTAGGTACCTCTAAATTGTTAAATGAATTTAATTGAATTGATGAAATTGGCAAATTAGAGGTTCCTTTTGAATAGGTTTGTCCATGCGGTTATCACTTTAATAAATTTCATACTAATGCCAGGATGGATAGGATTTGAAAGGCATGAAATGATGTAATAACTCTGAGGCTGACAACCTGAATTCAGTTTCACTATTGATGACCTAGAGCTCAATTAGTTTGTTTTTCCCCTTCTTCATTTGCAGTTTGTATACCAGTCTTTTCAATGACCATTTTCCTTAACAAAATTTGTATTTCTAGTAAAACCCAGAGAATAGGTAAATTTCCCCCTTTCTAAAGCAAAGCACATCTGTGTGGCTTGTCTTTCTTCAGCAGAATCTCAGTACATGGGCTTATTTGTATGTAATAAAGGATTTGCCAATGAATGTATGAAAACCCTTAAAACATTATTCTAGCTGTTCAGGAGTCCTGAGGCTGATATCTTGGTGAACTCACTGACGATCTTTGAAAGACCTAATATACTTTGCACAAGAGGAACAGATTTGAAATTAGGGCATGGATCAGACATGCTTGCTTAATGCCTACTTTCAAAAAAACTGTTCCAGAGCTAAGTAGATCTAACATGTGATATATATTTTGTTTTCAGTCCAGACCTGTGATTTCATGTGGGTGGGGAGCTCCCAGTGTGGAAAGTCCCTACAGCACACTCCCCATTGACAACTGGTCTATAGAGAGTTGCCTAAGGCACTGAGAGATTAAATGATTTATTAATGGTTACAGTCAGTATGTGTCTGAAGCAAGACCTGAATCCAGCTGTTCCTGACTAGCAGCTCTCTAGCTATTGCACCACCTTGCTCCTCTCCCCTGTGATATTTTATACACATGCAAACCTGTAAAGAGCAATTGTAGAACGTGGGTGACAAACTAGCCTGGGATAACCATTAGTGTCCAGTGCAAATATTCAGAGTAGCTAAGGCTTGCCCAAGTCAGCAAACAGAGCTCTGTGCTCAACAGTGAATATCTATTATGAGAATGCTGTGATCAGTGAAATGAATGGGGACATAAAAGACACTCTGTACAGGTAAGGGCAATATATGGCCCTGTTTTCCTGGAGTTACAGAATAGTACAGAAATATTATATGCTGTCCCTTTGAGCTCCCTAATTTCCCTCTTCTCTCAAGAGTACATTTTCTCTATTCTAATTTTAGAGCCATCTAAATTGTTCCAAAGAGATGAAATGGGACACATTTTTTAAAGTATCCTGAGAAGTCTGCAGTGCTCAAGTTGATGAAAACTAAAGAAAACACCCTTATAATCATAAGCTTATATTTCAGTGCTCCAAAGATCTGTAATCTGATTGGTATTGGTACCACCTGTGCTGATCATAACCCCCTCTATAACTTAATAGATGGACATTGAGAATTGCTATGGCCAAAAAATTCACCATCCTGAAGAGGCGTGGTAATGAACCTCTCCTGACTTAGGTTAGTCCTTAAAATGACAGCCTGTACTGTAAGCCTTGCTGGAGCTTGTATACCTCTAGCATGACCTTCAGGCATTCGGGTCACCCTAGATTATGATCAGTCACCATAGGAGGAGTTTAATGGAGGATACTCTACTCAAAAGGATGTGTGATCTCAACTATGTGGCTGCTACCTCTAGTTACATGAATTACAATCTATGTGTAGCAGCCTACCTTCTATGATTCTTATCCATGTCCTTCCTTTGTCCTTGGCTTCCCATGGGCTCCATTCATACTAGGAGCCATCCTAATGTTCTTTTCTTTTTTTTTTTCCTTGATTGACATGTATTTATTTTGTTTACACTCATATATGTATTTATTGTCTTCCCCGATTCAATGTAAGCTTTCTGTGAGCAAAGACTGTTTCATTAATGTCTCTGTATTCCCAGCACTTAGCACAGTGCCTGGCATATAGCAGGTGCTTAATAAAAGCTTGTTATTTGATTGTTATTTCCCCATCCTCATTTTCTCTTGACATTGCAAGGATACCACTGGGGTACCTACTCTGTCCCTTAGTTATTTGTCCATTCTCTATGTGTCCTGTGCCTCTTCTTTTTCGAACATACATTTCTTCAGTGACATCCTTTATTCCTGTTCTTTATAGGTACTTATTTCTTCGGTGTTGCAGGCTAATCAAACATACCCAGGGACCTGCTTGTAAATGTTTAATAAGTGGATCTCTTGGGGGGGGGGGAAGTATGTACACACTTTTAAGATTCATCTGCATCATTAATATTTTCTCCATCACTTTCTTAAGTCTAGACAATCAACAAAACAATCAATAAATCAAGCCCTGGTTTGTAGCATTTGCCATTTCTAAGGAACCACTGCTCCCACTGAAATCTTAACAGTTGATTTGAGCTGCCTTCAACACACCCCTGTCCCCACCAAAATACCTCTCCATTATCTCTTGAGTGATACTCATTTCCAATTCTTTTTTTTGGGGGGGGGGGCAGGCAATGGGGTTAAGTGACTTGACCAAGGTCACACAGCTAGTAAGTGTTATGTGTCTGAGGCCGCATTTGAACTCAGGTCCTCCTGAATCCAGGGCCAGTGCTCTATCCACTGCGCCACCTAACTGCCCCCTCTCATTTACAGTTCTTAAGAGACTGTTATGTTCCATGACTTGAAGCTGGACAACTACAGAGGAAAATAATCCTCAGCCTGCTGTGTTTTTCCATCTTTCACATTCATCTAGAGATAGCACAGGTTCATAACATGTTGACAGTTTGTCTCTTGATGAGTTCTTCGGGCCTTGAAAGGCAGCACAAGAACAGGTGGCTGGAAATTGCCCATGGAATTTGTTTCCTGTCTGCACACATTTTGTCGAGCTGCAAGGCATCAGGTGACACACAGTAATCTTACAGCTTTCACATTTATCCTTGAAGTCCTACAGTGTTTTACTATGCTGCACAGTCAACACAAGTGACCTCCGACATTGGTGGGACTTTATTGCAACATTCCTCAGTAACTTTTATATACTGTTTCCTTTCATAATTTGAGATGCAATAATGATTTTTGTTATAAATTTCTTCATAAATATTTCTTCTGATAGAAGATATATTTATTTAAGCATCAGTGGACAAATAAAGTTATCCGGGGTGACTAACAACCTTGAATAAATAAATACCATTTTACTCTGTTGCTATCCATAGTACCTAAGAAATGCAATTACATGCTGGGACCTATTATCCCAATTAATGGACTGTTTTATATTCACTGTGCATTATACTTGAAACACTTTAGAGGCCTGGTCTTCACTTAGCTACAGGCGAAAAAAAAAAAGAAAGAAATTTATAACAAATAACCAAGAAAAGGCTTTCATTTACTTACCAAGATATGTAGCGTGTAATTATACTTTAAGCATAACTAGGCAGGCCTCAAAAATGCCCTTTGATTTAAGCCTCAATAAAAGTATATTTTTAAAACCGTGACAAATCTAACTTTGTAATGGGCAAGCGATTGTGGGGAAGTGCGACATTGGTGGTTCCGTTATCAGCAATGTCTCTCGTCCCATTTTTGGTAATGATATGGCTAAAGGTTCAACTCGATTGTTATTTATTGCATTCTGAGAGTGTCTCATTTATTCCAGGCACAGGAGCTAAAAGAGGAATACTGCAGCGAGGCCCGCCTTCCTCTCGCTGGATGGGTGAACAAATAAACCAGTCTGCTCAAGAGTACACAACCTCAAGTTGTGCTGCTACTTTGTAAAATGTCAGTCCCGGGCTATGTTTTACAGGGATGGAGTTTAACTCTACGCCCTCTGGTGGTTTCCAAAGCTGTATTGCCGAAGCTATAAAATAAAACACAGTTGTAATTCTTCTCCTTATTGTAAGAAGCATTGATCGCCCTTGATTGTATATTATAGCAAAGGGGCAGTCTATTACATAAATTTATTGCATTTTCTTCCTGATAATTACTGGAAGTTATTGAACAAGGCAGGGAATTATAGCCAGCAAGTTCCCGTGCTAGCTGAGGAAGCAAATCCACAGATATTTAGTGGATCTAAACAGCTGTAAACAACACCTTCTGTTTACAGTGGCCTAGGACTGCCCAATTTACAGTGTGTTTGAGGGGATTTTAAAAATAATGCCCTCGATTCCACAAACTGAGACTTGAAATATGAACTATCAGAAGTGGCATGCTAACGTCAACCAATGGAACCCTTTGGAGTCACCGTTTCTCTTTGTAAAGACCTTTGGATTTCATTGGCAGGAGCAGGGTCTTAACATTTCTTCTTGACTGTGCCCATGAGCACTGGTACTGTGGACTTTTGCAGTGGAAGTTAGAATTGACCCAAATCTGGAGAAATAGAAAAAAACTTCTAAAATCAGTGAAAATAAAGTCAGCCTTAAGAAAAAAAAATGTCTATTGTAAAGAGAAATGCTAGCTTTTGATGGGGAAATTCTCTGGGTCACCAAAGTGATTTATTCCAGAAATCAATTCTGTATTTCAATTAGCACATGTATAAAATCAATTCATATTAGACCAACTTCAGGCACAATTGTGTTGATATAACAAATGTTTGGAATCAAGCATTAGGATGTGATTTGGACGCACTTGGTTCCTTAAGCAGGTGAAGGAGCAATGGATCAGTGGATGGGGTCCCAGAAATCCTACTGGGTGACTCTAATTGTAGATCTGTGGGCTGGGGCAGGTCGTTTGCCTCTGTCAGCCTGTTTCCTCCTTGGTAAAGCCAGGCTTACAATACCTCCATTATGTACCTCACTGCATTGTTGTGAGGACCAAATAAGATAATGTATTCACAGCAGTCTATCAACCAAATGGTAGTCTAAATGTCAGCCATGCTTATTATTATTAAAAAAGTGCTTTCCTCAAGTAATTATTTGAGGGATTTTTCACACTCATTCACCATATTTCCACTAAATGCGAAAACAAAAACAAACAAACAAACAAAAAAAAACAACAACATACAAGCAGATGACTACTTGCTAACTTTGATTCTAACTCCATGGCAAGAAAATATTGAATAAGGGCAGAGTAAAGCAAGCACATGCCGCTCACACTTGGTTATGCAGTTCAGCCACACTTTCTCTTGCTGAGAGTCAGTGAGTAACTGACAAGGCAGTTGGACAAACAAATGATTACATTCAAATCCAATAAGGGTTTATTAAGTGTTTCTTGTATGTAGGGCATACAATACAACTGGCGTTGGAAGTCCAAGCAGAAACTGTAATTAATTTGCTAATAACTAGTCCGTATTTTCTGCAGGTTGTAACTGCAGTTCAGCATTCTCTGTCTCTCCCTCTCTTCCTTGTATGCTTCTCTATCCATATTTCCCACTAGTTTCAGTGGTCCATCATCTTGCCACAACTATGATTTCATTTACACAAAAGCCCATCTGAACAATGATAAGGCTTGTAGGTAGAACCAATGAAAAAGAAGTAAATTAAACAATAAATAAAATGTTGTCTGAAACAGTCATGCGACATTTTGCTTATGTTACTGATATATTCTATAGGATGAAAATAGTGAATGATTGCTTTAACTATTGCTCTGCCTGACAAACCTTGATAAATGTTGTTGGCTGAACAAAGATCTAAGTGATCTTCACTTTACTCTTTGTTTATTGACACTTTATATTACTTTGAAGAAGATAAAAGATTTATCTTTAGTATAAAACTATTATTGCTATAATATTTCACAAGTGACTTGCCAATTTCCTCCATTACCATAAAACTCACAGATGAAATGAACTAAACTTATCCCTAATGATTATCCATGTCAGTAGGAGAAACGGGATGAAAAGAGCCATATTAAGGGGAAAATTTCAAGCCATCCATCACTGTCTCTTTTTTTATTGTACACATTAGGAAAAATATTTCTAAATTGTGATTTTCTTTCAGTATTTTTAATTTGAAAAAGCATACCATGTTACAGTTAGAATGGAGCTTAGAGGTACTGAATCCACTCCTGTGATTTTGCAAAGGAAGTAACTGAAGTCCAGAAGAGGGAAATGACTTTCCCAAGGTCCCACAACTAATTAATGGCTGAGCCAGAACTGAAACTTTGTTGTTCTGACCCTCAGCCCTGTGCTTTCTTCTACACCTCACCACCTAGGCCCTTACTACTTGGAAATGTCACATTCCTAAAAAGGCCTCTGCCAACCTTGCCGCTGGTTTTCTGCTCACATTTTAAAACGTACTCAAGGTATCTTGTAGTTTATCTTGTTTTCTTTTTCCTAGTAGCAATAAATGAAGTGTCAGTGCTCATAATTTTAGAACTAGTTATCAGTTAGCTCTAAATGTTCTTCCTCAGATCAGTCTGTGCTAGGATTGCTCTTCGAGGGAACGGGTACCCATCTCCACTGTAAAGCATTAGCAAGGAGGCTGAACCCTGTAGGTAAAAGTGAAAGGTGTCACATAAACACACACTTCCTCTTTACTCTTCCGCCTCCTGTATCTGTTTGTATTTTGTGGTATATTTCATTTTTGTGGATGATTTGGGAGTTTGTGCCTACAGCATAAACAGAACACAATCAGGTACAGGAAATGATTGATATATGGACAGGGAGTAGAGAAAGTATTGGTTATATAGGATGATTTGTTGTAGAGAATTCATTATAGCCATCATTATTATAGGCAATCCCATGGGGACATGGAAATAGTGTTCTTTCAGAAAGCATTGTTGTAATAATATTTCTTCTATTGGAATTTTACTTGTACCTTCTGCTTTGGGGAATGTTCGCTACACTGGCATAGTATATGCCAGGACTATGTTCATGCTGTATTTCAAATTGCTAGTCCCATTAGTGTCCTGGAGCAAACATCAGACTAGTTCTTCTGCTTTCCTCACTGTTTATTGTGGTGTCACTGACACTGGACTTTTCAGTTCCCCCCATCAGTCTTGCATTGTCTAGTTAGCATAGACATGGATTGCCTATTTTGGACTGTGTTATGATGACAATATTTTCCCTAAAACATGTCAAGTAGTTATACTTTACATTTGAATGTAGAGCTGGTAAGATAGAAAAGATGTTTCTTGAGGGTAGGAGCTGTTTCTCCTTTTATCTCTAGAAGCTAGTACAATGCCTTGCTTTTTTGGGGAGGGGGGCATATCAGATCTGTGATCTCAAGTTTGTAGGAACACTTGCTGTGAAAATTCCCTTCACTGGTACTTATTGACCTATCTACAATGTAGAGTCTTAGAAAGTTGCCTGGGTCTTTGAGATTTTAAGCGACTTGCCCTGGGTCACACAGCTAGTATGCTAGAGGCAGACCTTGAACCCAAATCTTACATGCTCCAAGGATAGATTTCTATCCATTATTCTGTTCTGACTTGTCCATCAGAGGCAATTAATAAATGCTTCTTGGATTGGATTAGAATGATCATTGCGAAGATTGGCCTGGCTCATTTTGAGGCCCTGGAGTCTGGTGGCTGACTCAAAGGAGAACATTCACATGTTTTCTTATAAATGTACTAGAGATCTGCGAGATACAAGCCGTAATTTGTTCTTCATTTGTTTAAACCCTGTTGTCAATTTGTAGCATCAGGTCATTTGTTTTCATGTTTGCTTAAGGAGTAACATGAGAATCTAATTATAAAAATAAATTAAAGAAAAGAAAATCATCACTTTTAAATTTGTGTTGTGTCACAAAGTAATCTCTGTGAACGCTTTAATTAAGGCTAAAAAGGCAACTAGATTAAAAGCTCGTAATTTCAAGTGCTTTGATTTTTCTCACAACGATTTATGAAGGTGAAAGTTTTCATGTTTGCTCTGTCTAAATGTCCATTTTTTAACAGAAAGTTTTGTAAAAATCAGTGTCACTTTGGCCTTTTTAAGTTAATTTGGCTTTAAAAATACATTAGTTCATTTTCTGAGAAATAATTCAAATTCTTTTCTCACTATCGAATAATTCAAAACAAATTCATCTTTAAAATGCCAAGCTTGTCTTGTACATAGTCCCAAATGATGATTTGTGACATTGACATAATCAAGTGAGTTTGAAAGACTATGGACATTTTAAAACAGCATATTGAAAAGAATATTCTTATGCACTTTTTCCCTCTTTGCTGTTGTCTTGTCAGTTTAAGAGCACTGGGAATTCTGTGAAAGGGGTGAAGCTTGGCCAGAATAACTGCGTTTCTCCATTTTAAGGAAACGTGTTCCTTTGAGGCCTTGTGCCCGTTTGTTCCAAGGATATTTCACAGATAGCAATTGCCAGCCCTTTCAGAGATTCAATGTCCACATCAACTGATGGAGTAAGACCTGAGGTCTTTGGGAAATAATGTCCTATAGAATCAAAACAGAGGGCCAAAGTACCAGGTCAAATTGGATTTGTATCCTCTTCCCAATTCTGGTAACAAAAAAAAAAGCAGTACAGAACCCCAAATTCTACATTGTCAATTTGAACTGAACTCTCTTCCATTGCCTGGGTAAAATGGTTCTCTGTCTTCGATTTTTTGGTATTGTCTCTATTAGATAGTTAAATCCTATAGGAGGAAGCCTGCATTGATATGCTGTGGTCATTGTTCATGCCTGCCATTTAGAGTCAGCTGTACCTAATTAGACCCAGTAGCTATGTTCTTAAAGGCTGTGTGTGAATCATATTTGTGTTAATGGAATTACTTAAAAGGACCTAGAGCTGGAAATTGACAATAACTATAATAACAACAGCTGGCATTTACATAGTGCTTTAAGGACTACAGAATGTTTTATGTGCATCATCTTATTTGAGCCTCACAACAACCTTGTGAGATGTGTGAATCTGCCTGCTCAGTCATCCTTGGCAATATCTTAGTTAACAATTGACAGAAAACTAATTTCTAAGCTTTTGACACTCCAGTGCCGCTAGAAACACATCCCCCCTTCCTCATTTGTCTCCAGCCAGGGCAATAGGTCTTGGGGAAAAGGGGTCCCCAATGGGATGCGATCAAAGGGGGAACTTCTGCTTATTAAAAGCAAAGGCTGTCAGGATTAAAAATTATGTCCCCCAATTCATGTAGACAGTATTGAGGCAGCAGCTTTTTGTTCATAAATGGGGCAGGACCTCCTGGATTCAAAACCGATTCCTTTGTTGTCAAAGAGATAACCACTGCCATTGGTATTCACAGTTAGCAGAGGTTGGGCTATAGATGATTTAAAAAAAAAAAAATGTTTCTTCAGCCTTGAATGAAGAGCTGGGGAATAGACTTGATCCTAGTCCCATATTTAAAAAAATTAGTGCTGGGGCAGCTAGGTGGTGCAGTGGATAGAGCGCTGGCCCTGGAGTCAGGAGGACCTGAGTTCAAATCCGGCCTCAGACCAAACACTTGACACTTACTAGCTGTGTGACCCTGGGCAAGTCACCTCACCCCAACTGCCCAAAATTTAAAAAAAAAATTTTTTAAAATAGTGCTAGGCCTAAGCAGCTGAAGCAGAACTGCAGCTTACTCCATTCCCCATGTTTAGCACAGTGCCTGGCACATAGTAAGTGTTAAACAAATGTTTGTTGATTTAAGACTCAAGTCTTCTGGGGCCTTTCATTTATCCTCTCTCTCTGGTTGTCCAAGGGTGCAGAAACATGGTTCTGTTCTTAGGCATTCTCCCTCTTCTCTGTTGGCCAGAAAGGTAGAAACTTTTCTGCTCCCATTTCTAGTCCTGTCTTTTTTGTTGTTGTTTTGCTTGAGAGAGAAGGCGCACAGAAGCTTGACTCCTCTCCTTGCTGCTGTTTCTCTCTGGCCCTCTGGCTGTCTTCCTCTGTCTCTCTCGCTCACCCACTCATGCACACACATGCACTTGGGCACAAACTTTCCTTGGCTTTCTACCTTTTTTCAAGTAAACACTTGGCAGCACAGGTGCCAAGTGGCAATCAATCACTAGCCTCTTTTTTGTTGTGTATTGTGTAGCTTATAATTTTAGAATTTTTGTTAAGGGTTCTTTCATTACATAGAAGCATTTTTTTCAAGATTTTTCTATGTTTATTGTTTGTTGATCACAAAAAAAAAATCATTGACCCGATGGAACAAAACAGCTTCAAAGGTTCTCCTCCCACAAGGAGACAATATAGAAGTGATTTTTGCCATGTTGCATGGCTGTACTAAGTTAAAAATTTCCCCTGACAGTTCAGCTTATATTTGCTTCCTTTACTAATCTGGAAGTTCCAACAACTCTAGCTCTTTAAATTGCTCTTGACCTTTTCTTCTCTGAACCAGAGGACTCGCCCATGGTCTTTACTGGGCTAAGAATTTCCCCTCTAGTTCACGTACCTAATCATCCTCATTAAATATCTCTCTCCCAAGCAAAATTGTGTCTTTACTTGGTGATGTTTAGCTTCCAGGCCTAAATGATCCCAGGAACGCCAGACCTCAAGGGATTTGGGGTATATCAAATTCTGTAAAATAAGGTAGAAGATACTGCATATGGGCTTCATTAAAGAGCTTCCTCTTTTCCAGCCTTTATAACATGGCATGGTGAACACTGGTTGTGGAGTCACATACATTCAGATCCCACTACTATTTACTAAATTATGACCATGGGTAAGCTTCTTTCCATCTCCAGGCCTCAGTTTCCTCATCTTTGTACCTCACAGCTCATTCACACTGGACGTAAATGGATTAAGTTATAATGGACCTTCCCACAAATATCTCTTTGGGTCACACTCTCACTCAGGGTTTCCCTTAGAATTTGGTTCATTTTTCCCTACCCAGGGTTTCCTCTTAGGATATCAGACTGTAGCTCGAGTCTAGTTCTCCTCATATATAGATGACGGCCTTCAAGTCCTTTGCAAGCATTCACGCTAACAATATATCCTGGATACTGGGCAGTCTTTGTTTCATGCCGTAGGAAGAATATAAACAATGTAAGGAGCTCATAGCTATGCAGTATGTCCTTTCCCCCCAGTGAATCCCACTTTTTTGCAAAGGCTTTGGAACTGCTCTATATTTGGAGTTACCAAAAAGGCAACCTTTCATCCTCTGGTGAGGCCCACTCTCCCCTTGAGAACTATTCAACCCTCCCTATACAGTGCTACCCTGCAGTGTCATAAGTCTGAAGGGTACCAAGCTCCCCTGAAAGGGAAATTTTTAACTTCCAGTTGCTAGAGAGTCAGCTGTCTTCTCTTCAGACCTGCACGTTCTGAATAACTCAGACTACATCATACCTCTATCCTTTGCTGCTTCTCCAGCTGCTAGGCATAAGTGGCTGCCCAGTCCAGGAATTCTTCTTCTCTCCAAAAAGCTAGGCTCAGTGTTCATCACTCCTCCTTCACTGCCTCTGCCTATTGCCATGTCTCAGGTCATCCTATTCGGGGTAAGAAATTTCACCTTTCTTGGCCTCAATTTGCTTGTCTCTACAATGATGAGGTTTCCCTGTGTGTAATCTACCCCTTTGGTCTCTGGGTAACAGAGATGCACTCTATTGAGTTTGTGCTCTGTTCGCATAGCTTTAATACCTCAAGGTCACCTCTACACTTGGTAAAGGAAACAAAAGGGCCAAATCACAGTTATAAGTAATCTTGGGAGCTTAGCTATTAAACCTCCCTGACCTCCTTCTTGATTTCATCTGTACTCGTGAAGGTCAAATCCTGTCCAAGTTCAGGTATTTAGTGGCCTCAGGTAGAGCTGAGGTCTAACTCACTCTTGACTTTTTCTTCTCAGAACCAGAGGACTCACCCATGTAAATCAGCTCAGAATCTATTACTTCAATTGTTGGCCTCCTTTGCATGTAAAAGGCAGGAATTTAGAACAAATGATAGAGGTAGAAGGTGGTGGTGACCCCTCTACAACTTACCAAATGGTCTTTAAGAGTTGTTATATTTGAAAAACTCATCAACCCATGGCCACTCTAATAATGAGCCTCTCCTGTGGACTAGACTTAAGATTTCATTGATATGTGCTGGATGAGAAAGCTTCTTTTACCAGTACAGGTTACCACCTTCTCTAACAGATTATGTTCTTAGAGCATTCACAAGAATGCTGAGAGATTAAATGATGTGCCATTGGTCGCATAGCCAAAATGTGTCAGTATATATGCTTCCTCTTAACAGATATATAAGTTGTCACTGGAACTTTTCCAACTTGGTAGGACCTGCCAGTATTTGTAGTCTGATGGCATAATCTTCAAGAACCTGGAGTTACTTCTACCACATTCTAAGTGGGAATTTCTACTGCAACCTGAATTAATGGAAGTACAGAAGGTCCAGATTTCTTGACTGAATCAGTTGATCAAAAGTATAAATTAGATTGTGAACAGGTCCTTAATTAGTTCAAAAGTATCAGTGGACCTTTGGACCAGTGAATCAAAGTAGATTATGCCAACACAGGAAATACCTTGTCTTTGGCTGAAAGAATCAGATACACCTCTGGGCCAATTGTATAAAACAGCAAGCCATTTTGGAAGCATGAATTCCAGCAACAGGTCAGTCAAATTGCTGGTCAAATCCAGTGTGTGTGTGTGTGTGTGTGTGTGTGTGTGTGTGTGTGTGTGTGTGAGAGAGAGAGAGAGAGAGACAGAGAGAGAGAGAGACAGAGAGAGAGACAGAGAGAGAGAGACAGAGAGAGAGAGAGAGACAGAGAGAGAGACAGAGAGAGACTCCTGAGATAGAAATGTCCTGGAAATAATCAAGATGGAAGTTTTTTCCTCCACCCTTACCCCACTGACCAGTTGACAGCCTTATGTGCTTCAAAAGGTTGGAAGATGTAGAGTTCCCGTTGGTGTTGACAGGTGTCCCTGAATAGCAATGGCTAATTTTATCAGGAGCTGAGAGGTACACTGAGGACAAGCTAGACATTCTGAGGAAAAAGGGCTTCAGGACTCTATGTAGAGCCCACCGGACAGCTGCATCTAAGGGGAGCTTGATGACCACTCCATAAGGAGAGAGAAAAAGGATTTCTAGTAACAGAAAATCTCAATTTACTATTTGGCTACATACTTTAACTAGGTTTGAGCCTACTCCCCTGTGAACACTGTGTATACAAGAGGATAGTCTGCTCGCAGGGTTTTTTTTGGGGAGAGGGAGGGTAGTTTTGAACAATGGTCTTTACTATTCATGCTTTTCACTTTCTAAAACTCTACTTATTGGGCTGCTAATCAATAAGAAACAATAAATAGGGGCTTATGAACAAAAGGACTAGAAACTCTAGAGCCCATCAAGGTTACCTCTATAATGTCAAAAACAGAAGCAGCTCTAGCCCAACAGCCTGAGTGGGTGGTGGGGAAGAATCCCAGAGCAGGTGCTTCAACGCAGTGAAACGTGACAATAAGACTTTAAAGGAGAATATCTTTTAAGTAGAATATGTAAATGCAACAACAAATTTCAAAAATCCTTTTTAGCAACTATCATAGTATAAAACATGGCATTTGTTTTTCTGATGTCTACTTCTCTAGTTTAGAGAAACTGAATTAAAAACAAATTTGGTATTTATTAGAAATTACACATGGTTGCAGATTTATAATCAGTTGATCAATGCAAAGCTTGTATTAAGCACCTACTATGTGCCACAAAAGCATAAGTGAAACAGTTCTTGCCCTCAAGAAGCTTTCATTGTACGGGGATAGATAGAATACCTCAAATGAAAAGTACTTGTGTGTGTGTATGTGTGTATATACATACATACATATATACACACACATCTTAGTATATATAATATACATATATGATAAAATCGTAAAGAAGTATTTTGTCTTGTTGGGGGTATCAAAGCTACTACTATTCTCATTTTGAAATTTGTTGCAAGGAATTAACTCTTTGAGTAGTTTTTGCCTGCAATGCTAAAAATTCGTGCTATAATTAGGATCCCAAGTGAAATATGAATGGTCCCCCTTTTTCAAGTGCACAGTCTCGATTTTTGTTGTTTGGTACTTCAATGTAGGCCCCATTTTCAAATTGTTGTAGCTGCCACTTCAAAACTCATGAGTTTCCAAAGGCACTTTGTGTTGCCCAGCACTTGTAAGAACAACATTAATTTAGGTGCCAACCCTCTAGCACACTGAGGGACTTCTAGGAGCATGGTACTCTTCTAAGCCAGGGCTTTGGAATTGAAGGCTGCCAGGACTTGTGCTCTGCTCTTTTTGTCCAAAAAAAAAAAAAAAGGCAGATGCCTCCAGCAAAATCACATTGTCACCATGGGAATCTGTGACTTTTCAAAGCAACGTTTCTTACTTGGAGATCATCTGAGGAGTTTGGCCAGAGTCTTCCTGGTGAAGACCATCAAAGGCCAGCGGTTGATCTCCATTAATTTCCTACCTACTTCAGCCAGCAAAGGCTTGCTCTGCTGCTTGACTTAATCTCCAAAAGATGCTCAGGTAAATTTTTAAGAAAGCCAGGCAAATGTTGACTTCTTTTTGTTGTCTTCTCCATTTGTCTCCCAGGAACCCAACAGGAATATTGTTGTGCCTTGTGATTCAATAATCCCTATTATTAATACTTGCAGAAATGATGCTGCATGCCACAGCAGGAATGTGGAATGTGGAGAAACCTGGACATGAATCCCACCTCTGCCACATCCTAGCTGGCTGACCTGGGCAGGTCACTTTTCCTCCCTGTGCCTGTTTCCTCATCTGTAAAATGGACAGCAAAGGACCTTAGCTGATAGGACTATTGTGAAGGACAAATGGCATAATATGTATCAAATATGCTCTAGAAATGGCAACTCATTAATTTTACCTCTCTCTTATCTGATAAGCTTAGAGAAACGAGTATTCTGGATAAATGAATATTTTGACCATAGCTGCTGTTGTGTATAGGTCAGGTGTTCCAAGAATGAAGACACACTAAAATAGAGTTAATGATGAAACTGGACTGAACATAGTATTATCTTTGTATGAGGCTTTAAAAGTTACTGTAGATTTCTGCTCCCCTCAGGGCCATTCTTATGAGCACCAGGTATTACTGGACTAAAGACATGTTGTTAGCAGTCCCAGTAGATAGAATGCAGGGCTAATCACCCCTTACTGGATATTGTTGATAATAACTTGAGGACGTTCCAGTATATGTGTAATGAGAACAGAGAAATATTAGTAATTCATCTATTAACTGATTTGGATAACTAAATCTTTAATTTTCATAATAAATGTGGTTACAAAATCAATCTTAGACATTGCTAACCAAGGTCGAAGAAGGACTGAATCATAACTGTTTTAGTAGCTAAATGTCTCATAATTGTACAAAATGATGTCTAGACAGATCTCAGACAGAAATGTCTCAGTGATAAATAAAGCTATAGAATTCCCTATGCCTGCATATTTACAAATTAATGCAGTCATTGGTAAAAACAAAACATTAGATGCCTCCTGTCAGTTGCTCTCTATTCTTTTTTGGAAAATAGTTTTTTTAATAAAATACAATATCCACAGCTATCTGGGGCATATTTTTTCTCCTAGCAAGAGCTCAAGTAAACAATTAAGGATCCATGTTCTGTAGCTACCTTTCTAAAAAGGATAGCATTAATAAGGAGATCAGTAACATGGGAAGCTGCCTGGGTCTTTCGTAGGAGAATAAGCCCCTTAGTGTTAAACAAACCCACGTAGGATTTTAGTTGGCTAAACGGACAGGCAGACCTAGCTTCAATTATCCTGTCCCCTGAAACATAAGAGTATTAGCTTCTCATCAGTACACTGGGTCATGAAGTGCTACCGATGTCGGAGAAAAACACAGAATGTACTTTCACACTGAAAAGGAGTTGAAAACATTGGCAGAAAAAAAAAAGAAGAAAAGAAAACAGTCCTAAAGTTATACTGTTAAGAACCATTCCTTACAGTGCCTGAAGTTTCTGTACTGATTTTGGTACCAGATGGAGTGTCTTGCCCTCTGATGCTCTGGGGATAATATACATTAAGTTATCGAAAGGCAGTGTGGACCAGGGAGGAAAGGTAGTGTGTCTACTTAAAAATTCCACTTCAACCACAAATGATGCTTGATTTGTCTGTGTTTCTGGAGGCCAAATAGGACCACATATAGTATACAGAGGCAGGCAGAAAACTAAAATGCAATGCAAGAAGCAGCAAAAGTCAAATAGCAGTATTGGGAGTGTGCATATTTCAAAGTAAGATGCACTGAAAACCTGTCAATCTTGCAACATAGATCATTTGGAACCAAAGCACTTCACCTGAGGCATACTAATTTTTATAGTAGAAAGTATTCTCTGCTGAGTTTATTATTGCTTTTTTATTGTTGCTGGCACAAATTGCTCCACAAAATAAATAAATGAATAAATGAACAAACAAATGAATAGATAGATCAGTAGATAAATGGATAGATAAGGCTGATGATCAGACTAGCACATCTCCCAAGCAGCTCAGGCACTAAGCAGTGGTCAGGAATCCCAGGTGCTATTATTTTAGCCACATTTCCATCCTGATTGTATTTTCTTCTGCCTTGGCAACATTCACATTGAAAGGAAGGCATCTTCAATTTCCACACGATGGTAGGGCAGAAATGGAGAACTGCAGACATCCTTGCTCCAAAAATTGCCACCTTTTTCTTTTCTTTTTTGATTTTGTTCCTTAGTATTTCTCAAGGACTAGGAGGAAGACTGGAATGTAACAGGCTATGCAAAGTAAGCAAATTAATGCCAGAATCTCTGATTGCTATTGTTTGCCCACAAATGGGAGATTTCTGTCGAGCTCCTCCAATATTTTCACTCAGCTGTGTCAACACATACATAAGCATCTTCAGCTCAGACCTTAGCAAAATACTTTCCTTTGCCTCTTTGGGATTTCCTGAAGCAGTGGGGAGCTCTGGAGACTGATGCCTGGGCTCAACTTCACTACCTTTTCAGGAATACCTATTAAGTCTACAAGAGGGAGACACCACCTCCTTGTTCCTGAAATGCCCAATCCCTGGAGCAGTCAATCAGTAAGCATTTATAAAGCATCTCCTATATACAAATACTGTGTTAGGCATCAGGGATACAGAGACCTAAGTGAGACATTATTTTTTTATGTATGATTTTTTTTTTGGTGAGGCAATAGGAGTTAAGTGACTTGCCTAGGGTGACACAGCTAGTGTCAAGTGTCTGAGGCCAGATTTGAACTCAGGTCCTCCTGACTCCAGGGCCGGTGCTCTATCCACTGTGCCACCTAGCTGTCCCTTAAGTGAGACATGATTGTGAAAAAGGGTCTATAGGCTTCACTAGACCACCAAGAGAGTTTAGAACATTAAAGAAGATTAAGAACCTCTACTCTAGGGCATGATATCTGCTGTGGGTGGCAAGGCAGATGGTAGGGCACAGTGGCTCAACTACACAAATATCATTTGAGGTTTTATACTTTCACTACAGATTACTAGCTTCTTCTGCTCATATGGTGGTGGTGCAGTGCAATCAGAAAGCCCTGAGTTCAAATGCAGCCTCAGATAGTTGTGTGACCCTGGGCAAGTCCCTTTATCTCACTTTGCCTCAGTTTCTTAACCTGTAAAATGAGTATAATAATAGTACCTACCTCCCAATATTGTTTTGAGGATCAAATTAAGATAAAAAATTGTAAAGTGCAAGCATAGTGCCCCACACATAGTAAGCACTATATAAATGTTAGCTAACGTTAGCACCATCATCATCATCATCATCACCATTATTGTCATTGTTGTTGTTGTTATACCAGACTACCAAAGGGGTCCATGACACACGAAAAAAAATTGTCAAGAACATTTGGCCTATTTGAATATGAGTTCCACTCTCATTTTCCTATTTGTATCATCAGTACTTAGCATGGTGGTTGGTATATGGCAAATGTTTAATAAATGCTTCTTTTTTCATTTATGTAAAATTGATTTTTTTCATCCAGGCATAAAACTTGACACTTACTCTTTTGATATTTCATTTTCTTAGATTTAACTCAACATTCTAACCTGTCAAGATGGATCTTAACTCTCATCCAGTGTGTTAGCTATCCCTCCTAGCTTTGTGTTATCTGCAAATGTGATAAACATTCCATCTACACCTTTATCCATGTCATTCATAATAGAGCTAAACAATACACATACATATATCTATATATGTGTATTTATATATCTATGTCTATATCTATATCTATATCTATGTAGTATAGATCCCTGGGATACCCTGTTGTAGACTTCCCTACAATGGACATGAATCCATTACTTACTGTACTTTGAGTCCTTCCATTCCAAGAGTTCTGAATCTATGTAACTCAACTATTGTTTCACCCATATCTATCTATCCTGTCCACAATGTCAATTCTGTGCTTAAATCTAGGCAAACTATAGCTACAGAATTCCTCTGTGCTACCGTTCTAGGAAGCCTAGTATTAAAGGAAATAAATTTTAAATTTTGTGTCTGACTCGGTGCTTTCTTAGTGTAGCTTATATATTATTTACTAAGTGGTTTATATGGCAGTTGAAATTTCAACATATCCCCCA
This sequence comes from Vombatus ursinus, assembly GCF_900497805.2. Taxonomy (NCBI): domain Eukaryota; kingdom Metazoa; phylum Chordata; class Mammalia; order Diprotodontia; family Vombatidae; genus Vombatus; species Vombatus ursinus. The sequence goes on along the minus strand of NW_020944374.1, from coordinate 3,277,367 downwards.
ACCACTTGATGCAGCTAGCTACCTACATGACCTTCTGCTGGCTCATTCAATTCTCAGAATAATCTCCACACTCATAGCATCATAGATTTAAATCCAGTCCAGTTCCTTCATTCATGTCATGTCAGTTCAGTCACGTCAGGCTGCATGTCCAAATGCAGATAACTTATAAGCAAATTAAACCTATTGTATGCAAACATACAAATAAAAAGGGGGGGGGAAGCATTTTTGATACTACCAAATGCTTGTAGGTTTCTTATGACACACCAAAAAAATTGAAATTTTCATAAAATTTTCTGGATTTTTTTATTACGGCACAGGATAGACATTAGTCAAGTCTCAACATAGCAGCCTGAATTACTAGAGCTAAATTTGAGTCCAAATATTCTAATTCACTTTTGGCAAATAGTATTGTTATTCCAAGAACTGTTTAAGATATAACTACCAATGACAGACAGTTAAAAAATTTGCCCTAATTCCTTTAGGATTATTCATAAGAATGACAATGGTCTATAAATAACTAAATATGCCCAGAGGTCTGTATCACCAGCAAGTTAGATAAGCAAACAATTGGCTGATTTTGTAGGATTTCCTTCTGGATTTTCCAAATAAGCTCTTCCTTTTCAGTTGTCAAAATGGAGAGCACAAAAAAGCATCCCCAGTCAGAAACGGTTTCATTTTTCCTCTTTGCACCCCCAGCTCCTAGCATGATACATGGTACATAGTAGACTCTTAATATGTGCTTGTTGATCAATGGATTGATTGATAGCGTGAATCCTTTCCACAAAATCATTTAAACAATTTCCACCCATTATTACCTATAAGCACTGTGAATCTCAGTTTCTGGAAAAGCTGCCGCATAGCCATTGGGCAGTAATGTACCCTTTAAAATCATCTCATAATGGAAAATATAAGGCAATCTGAGTGTACATTTCATCTAGATAAGAACACATATTTTGGTGTAATCAGGTACTTCTCAGGTAAGAGCTCATGTTTGATTTGATTTAAGACAACAGCAATAAACACTAAGAGATAACAGAAAATAGGAGCAGATAGGGAGCATGCATATCCCATATATTGTTCTTATCTCAGTAATTTGCTGTAGCTTATGGGAAACCAAAAAAGAAAAAAAAAAGAAACCCAGCAAACACATGACATCTATTATGCCACTAGGCTCTCGAATAAGCATAAAGTTCCTCCATGTAAATGTCCTACATTAACTTGTATTCTCATTATTAATATTGGATAGCATATTGTGTCTTGACCTTGCATCATCTCAGGGAATGTTTATAGGTATATGAAGTGATCAAAAGGAAATGGATTCTCTATATATCTAGAAGATGCCATTGATGATAAAGTCATTTGTTTGCCAGGTCTTAACTTTCTTTTTCCAAAAAGGGCTTGTTCCTTCTGCTTCAGAGAAAGTCAGTCTCTCACCCCTTTTGTATGTGTGAGCACACACATACACGTGGAATTCTCTCATTCAGATATGCAGGGCTTGATGTGCAGAAGCTGCTGGCAGGTGGAAGACACATTGAGGTATGCACTCTTGCCTGGAAACCGAAGCAATCTGATCCTTTGAAAGTAGCAGGCGGCACATCCCTGGTAATAGAGACAATGCTGGGGGTGAGGGGAATGGGGTTGGAAATGGAGCCTCTCAAATGAGATTTGTGCCACATGAACAGTGCTCAGAGTGGCACTGCACAACTCTGTCAGATGCTGGATCCTGCAGGGATGGAAAGGGCTTATGTAGAATAGGAGAAGAAAACTGCCACCTGCTCATATTGTGAGTACACTGTTCTGATAAGGATATTCAGGCTAGTAGTTTCAGTTTGGATTTTCACATAATGGCAAAGAGATGTCCAGATGTTTGACTCCAGATCAACTAGTTATTCTCATATAGAAAACCTACGAGATGAGAACTAACTCTAATCCTAACACATAGAAATTTTACTCTGCCTTTCACTTAGTGTTCCTTACCACCCAGCAGCCCTTTTCCCAGTGCAGCAAGGAACGAGGCTCATCCCAATGTTTTCTGGCGTATATCATTCTAAATGTAAAACTCCAGAGCCATAATCTGATCCAGCAAACATTTACTAAGCAAGATACTGTGCCAACTACAGGTAATTGAAAGAGAAAATCCTCAGCCATATTATACATATACTCTGCCCTCTTTAATATTCATTTTTTCTGTCTTCCTAGCTGCTTCCAAACATGTCCAGATCTCCTGCATCCTTCAAAATCCTGCATTTGATCCTGATCATCTCCTCAAGCTGCTGTCCTAAATCTCTCTTTCCTTTCATAGCCAAATTCCTAGAAAAAATCTGGCTATGTTCTTCGCTTCTAGTCTCCTCTTAATCACTTCTCAACACCTTGAAGTCTGTCTTTTGACCTCATCCTTCAACTCTAACTGCTCTCTCTAATGTTAACAAGGATCTCAATAGCCAGATCCTATGAAGTTTTCTCAGTCCTCATCCTTCTTGACATGTCTTTGGAGTTTGACACTATTGACCCACCTTCTCCTCTTTGGATACTCTCTCCTATCATGACATTGCTCTCTTCATTCTCTTTATATCTGCCTGGTCACTTCTCAGTCTTCTTTGTGAGGTCATCATCCATGCTCAGATACCCAACTGTAGGTAACTTCCCTCTATATAACTTGTCTCTTGTGAATATCACCAGTGTCCCTGGATTCAGCTATCATCTCTATACAGCTGACACACATTCAGTCCTCTCCTCAGCCCTCTCCTGACCTCCAGCCCTGCATCACCAACTATCTATTGGACTTTTCCCACTATACATACTGTAGGTATCTCAAATTCAACATGTCCAAAACATAATTCATTATCTTTCACCAAAAACTCTCCCTTCTTGCTATCTTTCCTATTTCTGTTAAGGGCATGAGCATTTTTCTTGTAATGAAGTTCACAGCCTCAATGTAATTAATCCTGAACTCATCCCTCTCCCTCACCTCTTATATCTGATCAGTTGTCAACTCGTTGATTATACATCCACAATGGCCACCATATGGCCACCACCCTAGCTCAGGCCCTCATCACTTATCATTTGGGCTATTGCAATAGCCTCCTAATTGGTATCCCTACCTCAAGTTTGTCTCTTCTCTGGTCCATCCTTGCACAGCTGCCAAGGTGATCATCTGAAAACAGAGATCTGACCAGGTCATTTGTCTCCTCTGAAATCTCCAGTGGTTCCTTCTTGCCTCTAGGATCAAATATAACTACCTAGTTTTCCATCTAGTAAAGCCCTTTCTAATCTGGCTCATGCCTCTTTTTCTAGTTTGACTACATATTATACTTTTTCATGTATTCATTTAGTCAAACAAGCTGACTTGCTCTTCTCATGGTATATTCTTTCTTCTGACTCCATACCTTTGTACAGACTGTCTCCCATACCTAAAATGTACTCCCTCATATCTCCTTCTTGGAATCTCTAGCTCCCTTCAAGGCTTAAGTCAAATGTCTCTTATTACATGAAATATTTTCTGATATCCCTAGTCGCTAGTCCCACACACCCGGAAATTACTTTGTATGTGTTTTGTAGCTATTTGTCTCTGTCCATGTTGCTTCCTTCCTAGAACATAAATTCCTTGAAGGCAGAGACTGGGTTGTTTTTGGAGGTTTTTTTTGGTCTTTTTATACTATGTGCTTGGTACTTGGTAGGCATCTTAATGAAAATTTGTTGATTGATTGAAAAACAGCCCATGTGCTCAAGGAGCTTGTATTCTCTTGTATAATAAATCCTATATACTTTTCTGAAGGGCTAAGACCTCTGATGAGGAGAGGGAGATTTTTTTTCCATTTTAGACTGTTTACTTTAAAAAAAAACTATGTAATAAATACCTCACATTGTTTTCAAAGCTACCCTGGTTGTGTGTGTGTGTGTGTGTGTGCGCGCGTATGTGTGTGTGTTTCCTTCTAAGTTTTCTTTTGTTCTCTGCTGTGCACTTTTAATTTTTTTTCTCCTCCCCTCCCCACCCCACCCTTGAGAAGGCTACAATTAAATACAAGTGTGTATGTGTGTATGTGTGTATGTGTATAAAACCATACTATGTATATTATCATTTCTTTCTCTGGAGGTGGATAACGTCTTCCTTCATAGGTCCTTTGTATTTAGTTTGAGTATACAGACCTCAGAGATACTTCCACACTGAGGCATGAGGGAAAAACTTTGTTGGTGGAAATGTTAAAATACGAAAAGACTATTGACATGATTTGGTCTGGAACCTCCAAACCACAGCAAGTTTATCCCTTTTGGTGATTTAAATGACACTTGAAGAATTCGTTTCAGCTTATAGTCAGATTTCTTGTTTATCTGTGAGTTGGACTACAGAAGAGTCCATAGGACCCAAAGCGACCCAGGGAGAGATTTCAGAGGGTCCATGAACTTGAATGGGGGAAAAGTTACATCTTTATTTTCACTAACCTTGACCTAAGATTTACCATTTCCTTCAATTATTTTAAAATATCATTCTGAGTAAGAGTCCTTGAGCTCCCTTAGACTGCCAGTGGGATCCCTGCCACCAAAAAGGTCAAGGAGTCCTGACCAAGATGGCCCCTGAGGTCCCTTTCACCCCTCAGATCCTGTGTAAGAGAAAATGAACAAATAGAAGCAAAGCCAGTTGCCGGAAGGTTTATTCTTTTAAACACAGAGTAAATTACTGTGTATTTTACTGGGACTGAGCAGCGTCAATACTGAAAATGAAATTGTTTTTATTTGCACATTTTCCCTAGGTTTTATTTTATTTTGAATCCATTTAATTAAAAACAAATGTTTGCCATTGATTTCAAGTTGAATAACTTGCAGGTTAAATTTGAATTCTCCTAACCAATAACCAAAATGATCAATTGTCATAGTGTTCCTAATGAAAAGATCCAATTGGGTCCACTCAGTAATTCTATTATGGCGACAATACCAATCACTCTTCTTCACACTACAGACTGAGCTGCAAAATATGATTACAGGACGACAGGAAGATGATCAGGCAGAGGAAAAGAAAAGGCAAGTTGGCCCAGGTGACACCACAAAGCTTGTAAATGTAAAGAAATTGTAGCACATTCAACAGAAATTTTAGCTGCTGAATTCAAATTGGTGTACCACTAGTTATATATTCCCATCTTCAGAAATTGAGGGTGCTTTCTCTTTTATGTCAAACAGGAGAGTATGTCAGCTGTATCAGGAGACAAAATTACTGGAGAAATTGAAGAGTTGATTTTGCTTTAAAAAGTCTTTAGTGGATTTGCTCTCTCTGGATGATGAGCTGAGTTGGGAAAAGTATAGTGCTAATGAGGCCACTGAAGAGAGCAAAATGCCCCAGAAAGGAATGGAACCCAAGATACTGTCTTCATTTGCACTGATTTTTTTATTTATTCAAGAAGCCTTTATCAAGCTCTTGCTATGTGCCTGGCACAATGGATGAAAACAAAAATGAAATAGACCATACTTTCAAGGAGCTTACATTCTGTTTGGGGAGGAAAGAGAACAGCATGCATCCAAATAGACAGAAAGTGTGTGTACACAAAATATATACAGAGTAAATAAAAAACAACTTGGGGTGGAGGTATTCACAACTGAGAGAATCAGAAAAAGCCTTCTATAGGAGATTGCCACTTGAGCTAAGCCTTGAAAGAAACTAGGAATTCTAAGGGAGTACATACCAGGCATTGGGGATAGCCTGTGTAAAATCATAGAGGGAGGACATGGGATGTCTGTCATGCATGGAGAATATCAAAGAGTCCAGTTTGGCTGAAATATAGAGTGCTCAAAGGGAAAGGCTTTAAATGGCACACTGAGGACTTTGTGGTTGATCAGAGAGGCCATAGGAAGCCACCATAGCATTTTCATCTGAACTAAGTGGTCCCAGTTAATAGACACTTAACACACACTTCTCTCTAGTCATTAGTAATTGTCAGTCTGGAGTAAGGAAATTTAAAGTTATGTACTATTTTGTGACTATAACATATTTGACAGCCACTCAGAGACTACTGGTCCAACCTGTTGTATTTTAGTGTTATTTCAGAGATATAACACTAAAATACCACATTTAAATTATTTTAAAAATATTATTCTGAGAAAGAGTCCTTAGGCTTCTCTAGCCTTCCAAAGGGATCTTTGACACCAAAAAGGTCAAGACTTGAATCCATGGACTAGAAATCCTCTGAAGACTTTTCCACCCCTCAGATCCTGTGCGAGAGAAAATAGCAGCAAAGAAATTCAAGAATTTCTGTAAGATTTGTGTTTTATTCCTGAAAATGATACTGGATCCTTGTCAACCAGCTGAAGAGAAGAGACCCAGAATCTACCTACAAGTAGGTAGATTCAGAACAGATTGAACAATCAGAACCAGAGAGTGATTACTGATGGATTGAGTTCAAGTTGGTAGGTGATCTTCTTTGGAGGGCCATGGTGCTCTGTCCTTGGTTCTATTCTAGTTAAACATTTTTTTCAGCAACCTGAGCTTGGATGAAGGCATAAATGGCATGCTTCTGAAACGTGTGGATGGCATAAAACTGGAAGGGATGGCTAATATTGTTGACTGACAAAACTGGGATCCAATCAGATGTCTATAGGCTAGCATTTCAATAAACTTAACTTGTCCAGAATGCCCAAACTCATTACCCCCCTCAAAAAACCCCTATTTTTTGGTTGTAATCTTTTCAGTCACCTTGATTTGCTACCTCAAAGTCATCCTTAGTTCTTCACTCTCCTGTACCACCACTCCTACCCCACATTTAGTCATTTGCCAAGCCAAGAAAGTGCATCCGTACATTTCTTCCTCTCCATTCACATGACCACCAATCTAGTTTAGGCGATCAATACCTCTCTCCTACCCTGTTGTAATCGCCTTCTAATTCCTATATCATCTCTCTCCAAGCCATCTTGCAAAATAATCTTGCTAAGGCACAGGGTTGATCATGTCATGTTCCTGCTCAAAAAATTTCAGTGGCTCTCTATTACCTCTGGGATAAAATATAAATTCTTCTGCTTGGTATTTAAAGTCCTTCACAGTGTAGCTCAAGCCTACCTTTCCAGATTTATTTTACATTCTTCTTCTTCCTGCAATCCATATTCTAGCCAAGCTAGCCTACTTGCTGTTCCTAAAACTCAGAATTCCAGCTCCTATGTCTGTATTGTTGTTCAATCTGTCCCATGTTCCTAGAATGCACTTTTTCTTGCATTCATCTTTTAAAGTCTTTAACTTCCCTCAAGGTTCAGCTTAGATGTCACCTCTTCTGTGGACCTTTTCCTGGTTCTTCTAGTTGTTTCATTTTTTTTGTACTTTTATCCCCATTGCCAAGTGTAGCATTTGACACACAGTGGGTCCTTAATAAATCCTTCTTGATGTGAATTGAATTGAAAAGTAATCTTTCTAAGGTGCAGATCTGATCATGTCAATGTGCTGTCCCCCAAACTTTTAGTGGCTCCCCACTAATGTCTCTAAAATAAAAGATAAACTCTTTAGTCTTGTATGTAAGGCACTCTACAATCTGGTTCTAAATAGCTTTCCAAATTTATTCTGTAGTACTCCCTTTGACTTATTCTGCATTTCAACAAACTGGACTGTTAATTGTTTTCCTAATTTTGTATGCCATCTCCTACTCTGATTGATTCACCCATCCATCTCCCCATCCATCCATCCATTCACTCATGTATGCAGACTAGATGGCCAGGCCTAGAATGCATTTCTTATTCATAAAAGCCTTTCAAAAACCTTATTTTCCTGCATGGAAAGATGATATTTGTAATTCATGCAACCTTTGTCAGTATTAGGGTAGTTGGAGGGAAAAATTATATGTATGTATATATAGATAGATAAATAAATAGAGGGCACAGGGTGAGTTGAAGTTGAAGGGGTGATATCTGGAGAATAAAATTTAGGGGTGAAAGAGGATTATACTGGGAGAAAGAGAAAGGGAGAGGTAGAATGGGGTAAATTATCTCACATAAAACAGACAAGAAGAGGCTTTTACAGTGGAGGGGAAATAGAGGAGGGTGAGAGGGAATGAGTGAATCTTTTATTCTCATCAGATTTGGCTTAAGGAGGGAATAAAATACACACTCAATTGGGTATGGAAATCTATTTTACCCTACAGGAAAATGTAGGGTGGGGGAAGGAGACAAGAGAGCAGGGGGGGGATAATAGATGGGAGGGTAGATTGGGGGAGGGAGTTATCAGAAACAAACACTTCTAAGGAGGGACAGGGTCAAAAGAGAGAATAGAATAAATGGGGGATGGGATAGGATTCAGGGAAATATACTTAGTTTTTCACAACATCACTACTGTGGAAGTGTTTTGCATGACTACACATGTATAACCGGTATCAAGTTGCTTGCCTTCTCAATGAGGGTGGGTGGGGAGGGAGGAAGGGAGAAAATTTGGAACCCAAAGTTTTAAAAACAAATGTTTAAAATTGTTTTCACATCCAACTGGGAAATAAGATATACAAGAAATGGAGTACGGAAATCTATCCTGCCCTGCAGGAAAATAGAAGAAGGGGAGGAGGGGGGTGGGGTTAGAAGGGGGGGCAGATTAGGGGAAGGGGTATTCAGAATACAGCCATCTTGGGGTGGGGGAGGGACAACATGGGGAGAAAATTTGGAACTCACAATCTTGTGGAAGTGAATGTTGAAAACTAAAAATAAATAAATTAACAAAGTCTTTAAAAAATTAAAATTAAAATTAAAAAAAAAAGATTAGCCTTGGAAAGAGGAGAAAAAACAAAGACACAGACCTGTCTCATACCCTTTATCAGAAGCCACTCCTTACAGTGGCACAGTAAATAGAGTGCAGGGATGGAGTGCTAGACCTAAACTCAGGAAAATCTAAGTTCAAATCCAGCCTCAGTGAGCTTGGTCAAGTCATATGACTTCTGTTTGCCTCAGTTTTCTCATCTCTAAAATGGGGATAATAATAGCACATGCCTCCCAGGATTGTTATGAGGATCAAATGAAATAATATTAGTAAAACATTTTGCAAATCTTAAAACACCATCTAGATTCTAGCTATTGTTATAATGATAATATTTTATTATTACATCTTATTATTGTTCACTTGTTTCAGTTGTGTCCAACTCTTCATTGCCCAATTTGGAGTTTTCTTGGCAAAGATACAGGAGTGGTTTGCTATTTTCTTCTCCAGTTCATTTTACAGATTAGGAAACTGAGGCAAATAGGGTTAAGTGACTTGCCCAGGGTCATGCAGCTGGTAAGTGTCTGAGGCCAAATTTGAACTCAGATCTTTCTGACTCCAGGCTCAGTGCTGTATCCACTACACCAATTATATTATTATGTATTAGTTATATATTATATGTAATATGTTATAATTTCATATTATATATTAATTATATATAATATGTTATTAAAAAACCTTATTTTCCTTCAAGGCATAGCTCAGGTGACATTTTCTTACCAAGCCTTCCTTAATCTCCCTAATAGAAAATGTGCCTTCCTTCAAATTTTTCTTGAAGACTTGAATTTTTTTTAAATAAGTTTTTATTGATATTTTCTGTTTCTTATCATGTATTCCTTCCCCTCCCAGAGAACCATTCTCTTATGACAAATAGTATTTTTGAAGAGGAAAAAAAGTCAGCACAGCTGGTCAATATATTGAAAAAGTCCAAAAACATGTACAGTAAATAACACCTGTAGACTTCCCTCCTCCACAAGGGGGTAGGTTGGGGGTATCTTACTTGATTTTTATAATTTTGTAACATTTCCTTTTGATTTTTTGGTGTGCTATTCTTTCCATTTACATTGTTGTAGTTACCGTGTATATTGATTTCTTGGCTCTCTCTTCATTTGAATCCCATTTGATTTTTATAATTTTGTTGCTTCTTCTTTTGATTATTTGATGTGTTGTTATTCTTTCAATTTCAGTTGCTGTAGTTACTGTGCATATTGTCTTCCTGGCTCTGCTTACTTCCCTTCACATCAGTTTATAAAGATCTTTCCATGGTTCTCTGTATCCTTCAAACTCATCATTTCTTACAGCAGGCCTGCACAGCATATGGCCTGCGGGCCATTGAAAGCCCTCCAAAGTGGCCTGCGGGCGGTATGTTGTGCAGGCCTGTTTTACCTCCTCTACATTTTTCACTGGCCACAAGCAATGCAGGTCATAAATGCCCCACACAGTAATACTCCCCTACATTCATGGACCCTAATTTGTTTAGCCATTCCTGAAGTGGTGTCCATCTACTTCCACTTCTAAGCAATCACAAAAGGTGCTGCTATAAATATTTTGGAATATATGGGGACTTTTTTCTTATTGATGGCTTTGTTAGGGTATAATAAGCGAGGTAATACAGTCTCTGGTTCAAAGGGTATGGATATTTTAGTCACTTTATTTGCATAATCCCAAATTACTTTCTAGAACGTTTGTACCATTTCTCAGTTCCACCAAAAATGTATTAATGTGCCTGTTCTTCTACACCACCCCCCAACATTGATTGTTGCCATTTTTGTCATTTTTGTCAATTTTCAGGGTGAGAGATGAAACTTCAGAGTTGTTTTGATTTCCATTTCTCTTACTGGTAGTGATTTGGAGCTTTTTCATGTGGTTGTGACTACTTCGTAGTTCTTTTGAAATTATTCTTATTCTTTGATTATTTATCTGTTGGGGAGTGGTTATTAGTCTGGCATGTATTTATTAATTGTTTATATATCTGGATACCAAACCTTTCTCAGAGAAATTTGATACAAAGATGTTTTCCCATTAGACTGCTTCCTTTCTTATCCTAAATGCATTATTATTGTCTGTGCAGAAACTTTTCCTTTTCAAGTTCCTTCTTCTACTGTAGTATTATGTTCCTTCATGTATTTTAATCTTTTTTAATGTGGCCCTGTTCCCACTTGCTCTCTTCCCCTCACCCCTGATCCCACCTTCTCATTTAATACCCCTTTTCCTTCAGGGTTTTGTTTGTTAGTTCCTTTTATTCTCCTGCTTTCATCTGATTATATAATTTTTCTCCCCCCCCCTTTTTTTCTTTTCAGTCAAGTAGATCCTCCCTTCCTCTCCTCCCCTTCACTTAGTCCTATTTGGTAGTTGTTTTTGTTTTTGTTTTTATTTTTTTATTTCATTTTTTGTACCTGTTTCTAAAAAGGATTTCTCTCACTCTCTTCATTATCCATCCTCTCTTTCTGTGTACTCCAGAACTTCATTTTCTGATTCAAGAACTCTATAATTATCTGGTCTCTCTCTTTTATCTCATGCAATCAAAGCTTCTATTGTATCCATTCTAGGCTCACACCTCTAGGCGTTTTCTACCAGTGTCTTATAGAGCTTGCTCCATTGATTTTCCTTTTTCATTGTGTGTCACTCCCAAACAGTGCTAATTATTGCAGGTGTCAGAGTAGACACTACTGATCCACAGCCTCCTCTAGCCTGGTTACCTTTTCTCCACATTTGCCTCAAAATCTCCTTCCTATGTCCATGCTCTCCAATTCACCCAGGAACCAGTTGTCCCCTGGGTTCCAACTCTCCTTGTCCCAGGACAAGTAAATTTTTTTAACCACTGAGTGCCCCGGATCCCCATCCAATGCAATGTCTTCATCTCCCTTCACTTACCATCTCTCTTCGCTCAAGGGGGTGTTCATCAATGGCATCCCCTCCCACTTACAAAGCAAGGCATCCTTCCTTTCCTCCTCTTTTCAGTATTTCCCTACTCCTCTTCACCTACTACTCTGTAGGCTTTTCTCTTTCTGAGACCACAGAAATTACTTTCCCCTCATTGCTGGCCCTTGATTTGAGCCTGCATATCATTCACTCCTCTATGTCCTCCTGTTGCCCTCCCCTGCTTTTATGTACCCTCCCATGTTGTAATATAGTCCCACAAAAGAAGCATTCACCTCTATGCAAGTTGTTGCCAGGTTCTGTCCATAATACCTATCTGCCTGTTCAGTTTTGCCTCTCAGCTGCCAGATTTCTGCCTTCGCCCATCTTCTTGTGTACGTTTAGAAAGAAATCTCTTACTAATCTCTCTCTCTTGTCACTCTATTGCTGTTGCTGTCCTCACCTGCTGCATGTATTCATTCTTCCTGCATTTCTATTGTTTGTGGTTTTCAAGAGGCAAATAATCTCTTTGGTTCTGGTTTTCCTTCTAAAAATGTTTAAAATTTTTCTTTTTTATTGAACATCTATCTTTTGTCCTGTGTGGTTAAACTCATATTTGTAGGACAGGTCACCCTGAGCTGCACTCTGAGCTTCCTTGATCTTTCGAATACATTATTCTATTCCTTCCTTCTTTTTCTAGTGGGTGAGAAATAGTCTTGCAGTACTCAAATGTCTTTTCTTTTGTGTTTGAAGTGCTGATGGCTTGTAGAACTTGTTGTTTTTTGAATTGCATTGTTAAATTTAACCACTATATGTCTTGGAGTTTATAGTCTTGGGGTTTTTTTCTGGAGGAAATCTATGAGTTCTTTTAATTAGAATTGCATTTTCTATGTTTACAAGCTCTGGGCTGTTCTGTTTTATTATTTACTTGATTATAGTGTTAAGGTTTTTTGTCCTGTCATGGTCTTCTGGGAGACCTATGATGCTTATGTGGTCTCTTCAAGTCTTTCCTTCAAGATCAAAATGTTATGTTAACATTGTCAGAACATTTTCTTTTAATGTTATTGTTTTTTTGCTTTTCTTCTACCAGGATATCCTTCACTTCTGTATATTTGTATTTCCAACCTATTAATCTCTCTTTTGTTTCTCTAGTGAAGCTTGTCATTGCCAATTCAAGTTTTTCTATTCTATTCATTATTTTTTGCTGTACAGGATGTAAATTCTGCTCTCATAATTCTCACTTCTCTTTTTTATTTTTAAGGTAGTTTATATGTTTCATTAAATATTTGCCAATTACATTATTCAAATTTAACATTTATTTTTTTTAATTTTTTTGAGTTCCAAATTCTCTCCCTACCTCCTGCCTCTCCCACAACACCTTGAGGAGGCAATACATTATTGATTGTATATGTGAAGTCATGCGAACATATTTCCATATTAGTTATGTTGGAAAAGAAAGTGCACACATACACTCACATACGCCAAGGAAAATAAAGAAACTGAAAAATTATGTTTCAATCTGCATTCAGAGTTCATCAGTTGTCTTTCTGGAGGAAGATAACATTTTTCATCATGAGTTCTTTGGAATTGTCTTCCATCATTGTCTTCAATGTCTTCAATCATCAGAGTAGTTAAGTCTTTCACAGTTGATCATCCTTCCAATATTACTGTTATTGTGTAAAATGTTCACCTGGTTCTAGTCACTTTATTTTGCATCAGTTCATGGAAGGCTTCCCAGTTGTTGGTTTTTTTTCTGAAATAATCCTGATTGTCATTTCTTATAGCACAATAGTATTCCATGGTGATCATATACTACAACTATTCAACCATTCCCCAGCTGATTTATCTCACCTCAGTTTCCAGTTCTTTGCCACCACAAAACAACTCTTTAAGTATTTTGTACAAATATTTCACTTCTTCTTTCCTTTGATATCATTAGAATACAGACCTAGTAGTAGTATTGCTAGATCAAGAGTATGCACAGTTTTATAGCCCTTTGGACATAGTTTCAAATTGTTATCCAGAATGGTTCAGAACTCTATAAGCAGTGCATTAGTGTCTTCATTTCTCTTTTAAACCACACAGGAATGGATGTTATGGTTTTATGCTCTCAAATTCCAGAGGGTCTTCTGTTTCATCAAGGATTGGATCATTTTCTTTTATTTTATTTTATTTATTTTATTTTTATTTTATTTATTCATAAATGCCTGAGCTCTTTTATTAGAACTGGAATCCACATTTCCTTCTGTTCTTACTGTTTTTCCCCTGTTGATTTGACTGTTTTTTGTGTAAGGCCTTGAGTTTCTTCTTCCTGAAATCTTTGGTACTTTATCTTCTCATTTCCCCTATCATTTCCATATCATTCCCTATCATCACATCATCACCCCCCCCACCTTATTTTCACTGTCATTCACTTTTTGACTCCCTTCCCTTTGATTCTGGTTTCCTTGCAGGCAAAATCTAAAATCACCCCAGCCTACTCACACACTGGGCAATTCATGTTTAACCAGCCTATGTCTCTTCCCCTTACTGATTTTGGGGTGCTCATAATTGTCCCCAGCACCCTCACACACACACACATAGTGTCCTGTCCCGTTGACCTGTTCCACTCCCTCCATTCCTCAGTTCTCTGGCCTGACACTGGCAGTACAGAGCTTTGCAGTGCTATTTGCCCTGGCACTGGCCATTCAGAGCTTAGCAGCATTGGTGCTTTCAGGATGTAGCCCCTGGCAGGCTTTTGCTTCTGAAGAGGTGTGTCCAAGCTATCCATTTCTTCCTGAGCAAACTTCCACAGATGGAGCAAGGGTTTTCACAGCACTGGAAACAGGGAAGGGGGCAACAGGATGCAAGGGTTGGTTTTGATATAAGACAGTATTCTGTCCTTGGATCTGCTAATGCAGCCTTGCTGCCTGTAGCATGGGAGGTAGAAGACAGGTGTTGAATAAGCTCAGGATCAATGTGTGTAGGTTCCTGTATTTTTAAGTTTTCAAAAAAAATTTTTTATATGGGTATCAGACCATGGAGACAGCTAAAGTTGCTTTATCTTTGGTGCATAGTTTCTGTTTTGGGGAGGTTTGAGAGGTCATGGGGACTGAAAAAAATGTTTGGTCTGCTGTCTGGTTGCTAATGTGACCTGCAAGTCCAGCATTTTGACTTTTAGTCCCCATGACATTGTACTCTATATACTTGTCTGTCTATCTATAGTTATCTTCCTTCCCTCCCCAATATAATGTGAATTCACTTGAGGAAAGGACAATGACATTTTAATCTGTGTCATTGTGCACAAGCACTTGCACTTGGTAATCATTCAGTAAGTGAATTTGAATTTAATACTGGGAAGAATAAGATAGCTACCCTTGAATATTCTAATGGCTACCCATAGAACTGGGACCAAACTTGTTCAACCTGACCCCAGAAAGCAGAACTAGTAGCAATGTGGGGAAGTTTGGAAAAAAACAAATTTAAACTTGATGTCAAAGGAAAACTCTTTAACTTAAATGGTAGCTATGCAAAAGGTAGCATCATGTGCCCAGTAGATGATGGATTCTCCTTTCTAGAGGTATTCAATCTGAAATTGGATGACCTTGTTGGTCATAATAAAGAGAGGATACTTTTTCAGATATAAGTTGGACTAGGTGCTCTCTGGGTCCCTCCCAACTCTGAGATTCTAGGAGTCTATAAGCACAAAGATTAAAATTTAGAAATATTATATTGTTAAAGTAAATTTATCTAGCACACATAAAACCTCCACTGAGAAGATCATCACCAAAATTCCTAATGCTGTTTTGATGTGAATTGTAATTTTTGGTCCCATACAACTCTCTCTACATGAAGGTAAATAAAAACATTAGTTTAAGGAAATCAATGTTTTAGGGAATGATCAATTCAAGGAGGTTACATTATTTATGAATGAATAAACCCCTTCTGTATTTGAAGTTCTTAAAGAAACTAACCCCAGTGCAACAGGGGTCAAATGCAACATACACACACACACACACACACACACACACACACACACACACACACACCTCTCTCTCTCTCTCTCTCTCTCTCTCTCTCTCTCTCTCTCTCTTTTTCTCTCTTTCTTTCTCTTTCCTGTCTCTCCTCTCCATACTTTGTTCCCTCTTTCTCCTCTCCCTTTTTCTCTCTCCAAAACAGAATTGGCTAATTTAAATTGAACAAGTTCTTCCTCAGCATAGGCAGTGTGGCCTACTTGAAAGCATGTAGAATTTGGAGTCAGAATACCATAGTTCATATGCTGGCTCTGCTGCACACTGTCTTGTGACCTTATACAAATTACTTCCCCTTTCTTGGCCTCAGTTTCCTTATTTATAAAATCAAGGGATTGACTATAAGGTTGCTTCCAGCCCCAAATCTGTGATCCTATGACCTCTGAACCATTAACAAATGATCTAAGTGTGTGTGGTGGGGAGGGCAACCTCCTTTCAGGTGCCTTGTTTAGTCTACTTTCTATGGAGACTAAATGTTGAAGATGGAATCAGTTTGACCACAAAAACACCCTGTGGCCAAAATGTTTCACCCTTCTTTCTTCCTTTTTCCCCCTCTTTCCTTTTCTACTGCTTTCATGACATCATCTAGCCAATACCTTAAACTAAAAATAACTTTCCTTGCCTTTTATGTACCTGTTGGCTGATTGGTCATCATTTGTACTAGGTCATCTTGTTCTGAAGGTTGAATTACGTTGCTCAATCTGTAGGACAAGAACAGCTTCTTACGGTTTCACTTCATTATGTTTTCAGAAGCTGACATCTATTCTTCCACCTACTAAGCTTTTACATTTTTTAAAAAAATTATTTTCATTTATTTCATTAAATATTTCCTAATTACATGTCCAAAATGTTAATAATCATTCTTAAATATATGAATTTCAGATTCTCTTCCTTCCTTCCATTCCCTCCCCACTACTTGAGAAGAGAAATGCTTTGATTTCTATTATTCACATGAGGCCATGTCAGATATAATTCTATATTAGCTACCTTACAAACACACTCACACACACACATACACGCACACACAAATAAAGTTTCACAAATGTGCTTCAGTCTGCCTTCAGAATTCATCAATTCTCTGTCTCTGGAGGAAGATAGCATTTTTCATCATGGGTCCTCTGGAATTGTCTTAGATCATTGTCTTGACCAGGGTAGACAAGTCTTTCACAGTTAATCACCCTTACAATATTGCTGTTAAGTGTGTACAATGTTCTCCTGGTTCTGCTCACTTCATTTTGCATGAGTTCAAACAAGTCTTCCCAGGTTATAAAACCATCCTGTTGGTCATTTCTTATAGCACAATAGTATTCCATCACAATTGTATACTACAACCTGTTCAACCATTCCTCAATTGATGAGCATTCCCTCAACTTCAAATTCTTTGCTGCTACAAAAAAAAAGCTGCTATAAATATCTTTGTACAAATAGGTCCTTTTTCCTTTTCTTTCATCTCTTTGAGTTGCAGACCTAGTAGTGGTATTGCTGGGCCAAAGGTATGCACAGTTTTAGAACCCTTTGGGCATAGTTTCAAATTGTTCTCAAGAATGGTTTGACTAGTTCACAAATACAACAACCCTGCATTAGTGTCCCAAGTTTTCCATATCCCCTCCAGCATATGTCATTTTCCTTTTCTGTCATGTTCACTAATCTCTTAGATGTGAGGTGGTATTGCAGAGTTGTTTTAATGTACATTTCTCTAATCAGTAATAATTTAGAGCATCTTTCATATGACTACTGATATCTTTGGTTTCTTCTTCTAAAAACTTTGATCATTTCTCAATTGGGGAATGGTGCTTATTTTTATAAATTTGGTTCCGTTCCTTACATATTTGAGAAATGAGGCCTTTATCAGAGAAACTTGTTACACAATTTTTTCCCAGTTTCCTGTTTTCCTTCTAATTTTGGCTACACTAGCTTTTTTTGTGTAAAACTTTTTAATTTCATGTAATCAAAATTAATTTTTTACTCTCTGTAATCTTCTCTCTCTTGTTTGGTCATAAATTCTTCCCTTATGCATAAATCTAACAGGTACATTTTCCCATGCTGTTACTTATAATATCACCCTTTAAGTATAAATCATTTATCCATTTTGACCTTATATTGGTATACAATGTGAGATGTTGGTAGGTTTATTCCTAGTTTCTGCCAAACTACTTTCCAGTTTTTCCAGCAATTTTTCTCAAATGAAGAGTTCTTATCCCAAAGACTTGGGTCTTTGGGTTTATCAAACACTAGATTGCTATCCAGTATGGAAGCACAGCTGCAGATGCATCTGGTAACAAAAGGAAAGTCCAATGCTGTAAAGATCAATATTGCGTAAGAACATAGAATGTAAGATCTATGACCCAAGGTAAACTGGATGTGCTCAAACAGGTATTGGAAAGTTTAAACATCAACATATTGGGTGTCTTTGAACTTAAATAGATGGGAATGAGTGAATTTAATTCAGGTGAGAGTTACACATATTACTGTGGGTAAGAACACCTTAGAAGAAATGGAGTGGCCTTCATAGTCAATAAAAGGGTGAGAAAAGCAGTACTGGGGTATAATCTCAAAAATGACTGAATAACATCTATTAAAATTCAAGGCAGAAAATTCAACACCACAGTAAAGCAAGTCTGTGCTCCAACTACTGATGCTGAAGAGGCCAAAGTTGTTCAATTCTATGAAGACCTACAACATCTTCTAGAAATAACACCAAAAAAGATGTCACATTTGTCATAGGGGATTGGAATGCTAAAGTAGGAAATCAAAGGATTATTGGAATAACAGGCAAGTTTGGCCTTGGAGTACAAAATGAAGCAGGGCAGAGACTAATAGAGTTTTGTCATGATAACTCGCTGGCCATAGCAAAAATTATTTTTCAATAACCCAAAAGGAGACTCTACACATGGACATCACCAGATGGTCAATGTTGAAATCAAATTTATTATATTTGCAGTCAAAGGTGGATAAATTCTATACAGCCAATTAAAATAAGACCTGGAGCTGACTGTGACTCAGATCATGAGCTTCTTATTGCAAAATTCAGACTTAAATTGAAGAAATTAAGGAAAACCATTAGACCATATAGGTATGACCTTAATAACATCCCTTAAGAATATAAATTAGAGGTGATGAATAGATTTGAGGGATTAGATCTGATTGATAAGAGTGCCTGAAAAGCTATTGACAAAGGTTTGCAATATTGTACTGGAGGCAGCAACACAAAACATTCCTCAGAAAAAGAAAAGCAAGAAAGTAGAGTGGCTGTCTGATGGGGCTTTACTGATGACAGACGGAAAGTGAAAGGTAAAGGAGAAAGGAAAATATATACTGAACTGAATGCAGAAGAGAATAGCAAGGAAAGATAAGAAGGTTTTCTTAAATAAGCAATAAAAAATAGAAGAAAACAGTAGAATGGGAAAGACAAGAGATCTCTTCAAGAAAATTAGAGATGTCAAGAAAATGTTGGGACTTAACAGAACAGAAGATATTAAGAAGTGGCAAGAATACACAAAAGAACTGTACAAGAAAGATCTTAATATCACTGATAACCACAATAGTGGGGTTACTGATTTAGAGTCAGACATCCTGAAGAATGAAGTCAAATGGGGCTCAGGAAGCAATGCTAACAACAAGGCCAGTGGGGGTGATGGAATTCCAGCTGAGCCTTTTAATATCCTTAAAGATGATCCTGCAGTCAATATGCCAGCAAATTTGGAAAACTCAACAGTAGCCACTAGATTGGAAAAGATCAGTTTATGTCCCAATCCCAAAGAAGGGCAATGACAAGGAATGTTCAAATTACCTAACAATTGCTCTCATTTCACACACAAGAAAGATTATGCTTAAGATTCTGCAGGCTAGGCATTAGCAAGGTGTGAACCAAGTATTACCAGAAGAGCAGGCTGGCTTTTGAAGAGACAGAAGACCTAGAAACTAAATTGCCAACATTTGCTGGATTATGGAAAAAGCAAGGGAGTCCCAGAAAAACATCTAATTCTGCTTCTTTGACTACACTAAAGCCTTTGACAGTGTAGATCACAATAGAATATGGCAAATACTCAAGGAAATGGGAGTCCCACATCATCTTACTAACCTCTATGCAGGCCAAGAAGCAACAGTTAGAACTGAACATGGAATGACTGATTGGTTTAAGATAGGGAAAAGGAGTATGACAAGGCTGTATATTGTCACCTTATTTAATTTATAAGCAGAGTACATCATGCAAAATGCCAGGCTGGATGAATCAGAAGCCGGAATTAAGGTTGGCGAAAAATATATCAACAATCTCAGATATGCAGATGATATCACTCTGATGGCAAAAAATGAAGAGGAATTAAGAATCCTCTTGATGAGGTGAAAGAGGAGAGTGTAAAAGCTAACTTTAAGCTTACCATTTGGGGACAGCTAGGTGGTGCAGTGGATAGAGCACCGGAAGAGGACCTGAGTTCAAATCCGGCCTCAGACACATAACACTTACCAGCTATGTGACCCTGGGCAAGTCATTTAGCCCCATTCTGACCCCCAATTTTTTTTTAAATCTTACCATCAGATAAAAATAATCCAACCCCCCCCAAAAGAAAAACCCAAAAATACCCCCCCCAAAAAAACCCAAAAGTGATGGCAAGTGGTGCATTACTTCCTGGTGAATAGAGGGAGAAGAAATGGAAGCAGTGTCGGATTTTTTATTCTTATACTCAAAGATCACCGCAGATAGCAACTGCAGCCATGAAATTAAAAGACATTTGCTCCTTGGAAAGAAACCTATGGCAGATCTGGACAACATATTAAAATGCAGAGACATCACCTTGCTGACAAGGGTGCATATAGTCAAAGCTATGGTTTTTTCCAGTAGCAATATATGGCTGTGAGTTGTACTGTAAGGAAAGCTGAGTGCCACAGAATTGATGCTTTTGAATTGTGGTACTCAGGAAGACTTTTGAGAGTACCTTGGACAGCAAGAAAATCAAATCAGGCAGTACTTAAAGAACTTAATTCAGGCTATTAACTAAAATCCTGAAGCTGAAGCTCAAATACTTTGGCCACATAATGAGAAGACAGGACTCATTCGAAAAGACCCTGATGTTGGGAAAGATTGTGGCAAAAGGAAAAGAGGACGGCAGAGGATGAGATTGATGTCATGGAAACAATGGACATGAACTTGGATAGACTTCGAAAGATAGTGAAGGAAACAAGGGTCTGAAGTGCTATGGTCCATGGTGTCACAAAAAGTAGGACATGACTAAACAATAACACATTACTATGTTCATTTACTAGTGAATATTGTATATCACATCTATTCTACTGATCCACTGTTCTGTTTTTTAGTTAGTATGAGATTGTTTTGATGATTACTGCTTTGTAATATAGTTTGAAATCTGGAACTGCTAGGCCTCCTTCCTTAACTCTTTTTTTCATTGATTCCCTTGATACTTCTGACGTTTTGTTCTTCCAGATGAATTTTGTTGCTCTTTTTTTCCAGCTCTGTAAAATAATGATTTGGTAGTTTGTTTGGTATGTTACTGAATAAGTAAATTAGGTAGAATTGTCCTTTTTATTATATTGGCTTGACCTAGCCATGAGCAATTAATATCTCTCCATTTGCTTAGATCTGTCTTTATTTGTGTGAAAAGTGTTTTGTAATTGTGTTTATATAATCCCTGGGTTTGTCTTGGCAGGTAGACTCCCAAGTGTTTTATATTCTCTGCAGGTATTGTAAATGGAATTTCTCTATTTCTTCCTGATCTATTTTTGGGAGTATATAGAAATGCCGATGATTTATGTGGATTTATTTTATTTCCTGCAACTTTTACTAAAGTGGTTCATTGTTTTAGCTTGTTTTTCAGTTGATTCTCTAGGGATCTCTAAGCATACCACCACATTATCTGCAAAGAGTGATTGTTTCCTCGTTGCTTATTTACATTTCTTCCATTTAATTTTCTTGTTTTGTTGC
Source organism: Vombatus ursinus (assembly GCF_900497805.2). Taxonomy (NCBI): domain Eukaryota; kingdom Metazoa; phylum Chordata; class Mammalia; order Diprotodontia; family Vombatidae; genus Vombatus; species Vombatus ursinus. Next base: position 3,255,856 of record NW_020944374.1, on the reverse strand, counting down.
TATAGTTAGCATTTCTGATACAATATTGAATAAATAGTAGTAATAATGGACATTCTTGCTTCATGCCTGATCTTATTGGGAAGGCTTATAATTTATCCCTCTTACAGATAATGTTGCTCTTAGTTTCAGATAGATACTACTTATTATTTTAAGAAAGGCTCCATTTATTCCTAAGTTTTCTAGTGTTTTTTTTTAAATAAGAATGGGTACTATATTTTGTCAAAAGCTTTTCTTGCCTCTATTGATATAACCATATGATTTTTATTGTTTTTGTTAATGTTGTGGTGAATTATGAGCAGCTAGGTTGTGTGGTGCACTAAGTACCAGACGTGGAGTCAGGAAGGTTCATCTTCGTGAGTTCAAATCTGGCTTTAGACACTTCCTAGCTATGTGACCCTGGGTAAGTCACTTACTCTGTTTGCTTCAGGTCCTCATCTGTACAATGAGCTGGAGATGGAAATGACAAGCCATTTTAGTATCTTTGCCAAGAAAACCCCAAATGGCGTCATGAAGAATTGAAAATGACTGAAACAACTGAACCATAATAACTATGGTCAATTATGCTTATAGTTTTCCTAATATTGAACTGCTTTTCATTCTGGGTATAAATTCCACCTAGTCATGCTATATGATCTTTTTGATCTATTGCTATAATCTCCTTGATAGTATTTTATATAAAATTTTTGCACCAATATTCATTACAGAATTTGGTCTATAGTTTTCTTTCTCTGTTTTTGCTCTCCCTGGTTTAGGTATCAAAACCATATTTGTGTCATAAAAGGAATCTGGTAAGACTCCTTTATCTTTTCAAATAGTTGGCATAGTATTCAGATTAATATTTCCTAAATGTTTGATAGAATTCACTTGTAAATCGATCTGGTCTTAGGGATTTTTTTTTCCTTGGGGAGGTCATTTATCACTTGTTCAATTTGTATTCTAAGATAGGGTTATTTAAGCATTCTATTTCTTCTTCTCCAAATCTCAGCAATTTATATTTTTGTAAACATTCATCCATTTCATTTAGATTGTCAGTTTTACTGGAATGTAATTGACAAAAATATCTCCTAATAATTGCTTTAATTTCATCTTCATTGGTGGTGTATTCACATTTGCATTATGGTCTAAAAAGAATACATTTAATATTTCTGCTTTTCTGCATTTTCATGAGGCTTTTATGCCCTAATATATGGTCATTTTTGTGAAGGTGCCATGTACAGCTGAGAAAAAGGTATATTCCTGTATTTACACTTTTCATTTTTGCTCCTAGTAATTTGATTTTCTTCTTTCTTTTTTTAAAATCAAATTAATTCATGGTTTATTTATGTTCTTTTTTCATAAAACCAGTGCCTGATTTTATTTATTAGTTCAATGGTTTTCTTACTTTCAATTTTATTAATCTCTCCTTTGATTTTCAGGATTTCCATTTTGGTGTTTAGTTGGGGATTTACAATTTGTTCTTTTTTCTTAGGTGCACGCCCAATCCATCGTTCTGTTCTTTCTCTTTTTTTTTGTCAACGTACCCATTTAGAGATATGAATTTCCCCTAAGTACTGCTTTGGCTGGATCCCACAAATTTTGGAATGTCTAATTGTTATTATTCTCTTTAATCAAATTATTGATTTTTTTATGATTTGTTCTTTGATCCACTTATTCTTTGGGATTAGTTTATTTAGTTTCCAATTAATTTTCAATCTATGCTTCCCTGACCCTTTGCTAAATGTTTTAGAATTTTATGTTAATTTTGGGCTCTCTTCCAGGCATGGGGAGGGGGAGGAACTCTGTCTCAAGTTTCAGGCTTTTTTGCACTGCTCTTTTCAGAGCTGTTTGGGGGTTTGGAAAGTTACTGCTTCTAAAGTGGCATGATTTTCTCTGGCTTGAGAGCTCCTGAATCTGTTTCTGCTTTCATCACCACAATCCCATCCTACCACTGGTGTTTTATCCATGTGGGCTCTGGGGTAGCCTCTTTCCCTGTGTCACAGATCTCTCTTTCTGACCGCCTGTGTTGTCTTGGGCTAGAAGAATGTCTCACTCTGACCTTTTGCTCTCTGTGCCACTCCACGATTCAATTTGAGACATTATTTTAATATTGTTTGGAGGGAAATGTTAGAAGAGCTTGGCTGAGCGCTTTTCTACTCTGCCATCTTAGTTCTGCCCTGGAATACCTTCTGCATTTTAGGAATTTCCATGGCTCCTCTTTACTAGAACTATTCTGCTCATACCCCCAACGAGGTACCATGTGTGTCCTGGTATTGGTGATATTTCCGAGATACCAGGATAGTCTACTGCCTTTGATCAAATGCAGAAAAGGAGAAGATGGAGTTGGAATGAAGGAGGATAGTGCATCTTGGGAGACAAAGAAAGAAAAGGAAAGGCAGTTTTCAGGAAACATTTCCTGGAATAAAGAAATTGGTAGATGCAGTAATAGTTTCCTGCTCTTAGGTTAAAAATGCAAAAAGAAAAATAAAATGGATAATGTAAGCATGACCTCAAGAAATCATAGAAATAAATGAGGAACCCCTTGTCACTCTGTCTATGCTGTACCTGAAGGATAGACTGCTTCTTTCTAATGCTGACATTAACTTTCCTCAATTCAGACCAACCCAGTCTGAACAAACAAATATTGTAAGAAGCAGCCTTGTTTTCCCTTATAAACTAGCTAAAGAAAAGAGCCTGCTTTACTAAAAGTAGCAGTTAACAAATTTATCCCACTTATAATTTACCAACATTAAATCAACCTATTGTTCCCACATTGAGATCTTTAATAAGAAGTCATTTCCTTTCCAACAAAAAAAAAGGCTAAGGAAGGGGGTAGAAGATGAAATTTGAATGGGAAACAAAGTTGGTAGCTTAAACTCTTCTCAACAGGTCACTTTCTAAGTGCCATGGTAGTGCTAGTAATAAAATTTGTATATGTTGTGGGTGAGACCACTTGTGAATTACTGAACAGAAAGTTCCTTTGTCATTGCAGTAAGAACTACCAGTTGATTGGACCTTTGGGCCATGACAACACGTTGAATTGAAATTTTTATGTGACAGTCTACTCTGAGGTCAGGGTTGTGAATTTATAGATGACAGAATTTCAGAGTTGCAAGGGACCTCCAAGAGCAGTTCTTCTAACCTGTGGTACCTATGGGGGGGGGGGGGGGGGCGGCGGTCAGCCAACCTGGCCGTAAAGATTTCTAGTTGGGAAAACCTCACTACAGCCTAAGGCAATGTAAGCCATTTCTGTTCTAATCTAGAGGCAGGTTTGTTATTGTTATTGTGTCAAATCTAAATTTGCCTTTTTGCCACTTTCCCCCTCATTTTGCCCACTGGAGCAACATGAAGGACAAGGCTTCTACATGAGAGTCCTTCAGATATTTGAAAACAACTATTATCTCCTTCTCCCAAGCCTTCTTTTTTCCAATCTCATCATCTGCTGATGTTAGCCTTTAACTGATATTTATAAGGCGTACTTGTAAGGCTCTTCCCCTTCGTGGTTGTACTTTTTTGGGGTGCCCTCCAACTGAGTGCCATTATAAAAAGGTGACACCCAGAACTGAACATAGCACCCCAATGTGTTCCAACCAGGGCAGAGTAGAGCGGGGCATTCTCTCTTCCTGTGCAAACTAAGATCTCATTAGTTTTTCTGGCTATCACATCTCACAGTGAATTCAGAGTCATTCAACCCCCAGATTTTTTTGTCATCAAGTGAACTGCTGTCTACTTATGCTTTCCCCCACCTTGTGCTTATGAAGTTAGTTTTTTGTAACTAGGAAATTAATTATGTTTATCCCCACAAAATTCCATCTTCTTTGATTCGGCCAATCATTCTAGCCCATTGAGATCTTTATGGATCATGACTCTTTTATCCATTATGTTAGGTATCCCTCCCAGCTTTAGTCATCTGCAAATCTGATCACTGGGACAATTTTTCCCTAAACGTATTACTTTGCATTTTCTCACATTGAAATTCACCTACTACTTTTCTGCCCACTCATCCAGCCACATGAAATTTCCCTGCAGTTTATCCTCATCTGTTTGGCATTTCACTACTTGGAAGAGCTTACTGTCATCTACAAACTTGGAACTTTTACTATGCACTCTGTCTTCCAACTCATTTATTTAAAAAAAGTTAAATGAGATTAATCCTAGCACAGATCCCTGGGGAACCCCGTTATTTACACTCATCCATTTAGAGAAGTGAATATTTTGCCCTAATCTTTGTTTCCCAAATCTAAGTTAACTATCCATGCCAAAAGATACCCAGGATGACTTCTTTTTAATAACCTTAATGTGGAAGCTTATTAAAGACTTTTAAAAAATCTAAATAGATTATATCTACTGGTTTCCCTTCATCTATTTACTCTTCCAAGAATTGTACCATTATTCTTCCATGCAGAAACTATATTGCATTTCTCCCAGTAGTTTATATTTGCATAAGTATTTCCTTTATCATAATTGAAGCCACATGTCTCAAATAATGATAGCTTGGGTCTTCTGTTTCATTAGTGAGCTGGCTCGGTGAGGAACACAAGCTTCACACTAATGCACCATTGGTTAAAGTATAAGCTGGTCCAACTGTTCGGGAAAACAATTTGGAATTATACCCAGAAAGTGACTAAGCTGTATATACCCTCTGACCCAACAGTAAATCCCACTATCAGACATATACCCCAAGGAAGTCAGGGAGGGAAAACTTCCATATATAAATAAATGCTTATAGTAGCCCTTTTATAGTAGCAAAGAACTGGAAACTAAGGGGATACTCATCAGTTGGAAAATGGCTGAACAAGTCATGGTATATCAATGAAGTGGCATATCTGTGCACTATAAGAAATGACAAACTTGGGAAGACTTGCATGAACTGATACAGAATGAAATAAGTAAGGCCAGGAGAACAGTCTACATTTTGATATCAAGAAAAGTAACATTGAAACATTTGAGCAGTCTGACCATTGCCCTGATTACCTGTGACCTCAGAGGCCTGCCAGTATAGCACACCTCCTTCACTTCAGCAGAATCAAGCCCAGTGCATGCCTCATGGATTAGAGAGGTGACAAGAGACACATGTTGTCAGACCTGGAAAATGTCTTCATTTCATTTTTTGCTTGAGTATATTTCTATGATACAAAGAAAACTTCTATTTGGAGGGAGAAGAGGATTTATTGGGAAGTAACAGTGATATTAAAAAATTAAGAATATCAGTTGAACCTAAAAAAGAAACTTCTGCAACTTTTTCCTGAAATTTCCTAGTGCTAATCTCAAAATTGTTGAATGTCTGCATGAGTTGCAAGCTTTATTTCTAAGCAACTGCTTTTCCTTCAATTCAGCAAACATTTGTTCAAGACATTGTGAATGCAAGATGTTTTGCTGGGACCCGGGGTCAAAGCCATGAAGTTTTTCCATTCCACTGATACCTTTTAGCCTCCTGCTTTTGGCAGACATGTAATGCTACACACTTGTGCGCGTCCACGTTCCATGTTAACTGACCTGCTAAACATTGATTCTATTTGAAACATGGTTGGTACTTCACGATTGTTCCTGGCATCTAGCTTGAGGCCATTCATCATTCTTAGTCTGTAGTTATCCTTTCCACTTAGATCAGAAAGCAACCTTCAGTACAGCACAGTTTCTTAAGCCTATGATAATGGTGATTTTATCCAATTTTCTGTGCCTCTGACTCAGTCATTTGTATATCACTCTAAAAATAGTTTATTTCATAGAAGTATACATTACAGTTGAAAGAGTCTTTGGAAATCACGTAATTCAACCCTTTCAGAGGCAGTATGGTATGGTGTTGGACTGAGAGTCAATAAAACTTGGATTTGTATCCTTTCTTAGACACTGACTAGTTGAGTGACCCTAGACAACTTACTTAACCTTTCTCCACTTCAATTTCTTCATCTATAAAATGGAAATGGTAATAGCCTCTAACTCCATGGCTCTTAAAAAAGATAAGATGAAGCAATATGTATCAAGTATTTTTCAAACCTTAAGATGATATTTAAATGTGAGCTATTATTATTTCACAAGTGAAGAAATTGAGGCCCTTAAGGAAGAGACTTGTCCAAGATCACAGCACTAGTCACAGGCAGGACCTCAACTTGAATTCATATCTCCAGACTCCAGACTTCTATTATACTATATTTTCTTTCAGGATTCTTTGTTTCAAGCAGTTGTTAAGAAATGATCACTGCAAGATAATTAGCGATTTGAAAATTATGGCATGTTTCAGGACATTTCCATTAACTGAACCAGTAAACAATTATCATTCAACCTGAAAAACATTTGGAGTAAATGTTATTTAATGTACTGTAATTCTAGGATTATCAAATTGTAGTAAGATTATTCTTTATTTCTAACCTCTTTTTAACATGGCTATGCTGAACTTGCCAAAATTATCTGTTAGAGGGTAAATGGTATTAAAAATGATCAAAATTTATCTATTTCATACTTTATTCCTTTACTTCACAACCCTACTAGGCTCCATTCAAATTGGACTGTTCATCATTCCTTGCATATATCCTATGATCTACCAATTTTATGTTTTTTTCTCCTGTTCTTCCTTTCACTTGGAAAGCCTTCCTCCATTTGCCACTTTATAAAAACCTAGTTATCCTTCAAGGCCAAGCTCCAGTGTCACCTCCTTTGTGAAACCTTCCCTCTATCATTTGTGGGAGGCCATCTCTTTCTCTCTTCTAGCTCTCACACATTTTTCTGCCTCCTTTAAGCACTTATTTCATTCTAATTTGGTTTCTCATCTCTACCAGGTTGCTTTCTCCTTAAGCACAGAAACTATGTCTCATTTATCTTTACCCCTCTCTCCGCACAATGACTAACAAAGGTTGAATTGCTTAATTGAATGGTATTCCCAGTCACTTTCTTTTCACAACCAATTATGGTAACGAGTAAGGCTGTTAAGTACAATATAGGATTAATCATGTGATATGTCATAACAGTCATGTTTAGGACCTCATCTCTGACTTTCTATACCATGAGTTCTTGAGTTGGTATCAATTTATGTGTATGTTCTGCCTGTTTAGCTTATTGTCTCCTCGAAGGCAAAAACAATGTCTTATTCATGTTTGTACCCTCATGATACCTAGTAAAATATTGGACACATAGTCTAAGATCAATGAATGTATATTTATTGATTGATATCTCAAAATAATATTGTAGCCAGAGGTATCAGTACATTATCTGACCCAGTCCTCAACTGAGATCTGGAAGGGGGTTAGTGATTTGATAAGGTTACCTTCAGTAAGGTGAGAATATGTCAAGCATCCTGGATAGATAATTACAGATTTTTTTCTTCAAATCTTCTCTTTCAATCTAACACCCTGTGGTTTAAAGGTTCTTCCTTGTGTTCAAATTATACTATACCCCCTCCTTGTTAATCTCATTTCCTCTCTCCTTAGAATAATTGGTTAGAATATGTTTCATTAAAATCATTTACCTATTCTAGGTAAATTCTTCTACTTTATCAAGTTCTTCAATATAGAACTTGCTTTATATCCCTTTAATCATAGTCACAACTCTTTGCACATAAATTATTAGTTACTGAATAAATGAATGCACATTTCTATTCTCTGAATTTTATCCAGGCTCAGCCCATCTCTTTCAAAGTACAAATATAGAAGAATGATTTCTTGGTCCTCCTAGGAATGCCCTAAAGAATAGCATTTTAGAATTGGAAGGGACCTCAGATTATTTATTACAATACACTCATTTTTACAGAGAAGAAAACTGAGGCCCAGAGAGAAAAAAGGATTTGCCCAGTATCATTCAGCCAGTCGATGAGAACCATTTCCTCAGTACTCTGTCCATTGTACCTTATCTTAGTGCATTCAACTCTATTGATGGTCAGTAAATAAACATTTGTTGAACTCCTACTATGTGCCAGGCACTGTGATAAGTGCTAGGAATACAAAGACATTCAAAAGACAGTACCTGTTCTCAAGGAGTTCATGTTCTAACAAGGGGAGATAACATACAGATAACATGCAAACAACTGTGTACAAATAGTCTGTATACAGGATAAATTAGAGATAATCAGAGTGGAGGGAAGGGACCAGAATTAAGGGGGATGGGAAAAGGTTCCTAGTAGAAAATAGGATTTTAGTTGAAACTTAGGAATCCAGGAGAGCCAAGAGGCAGAGATGAGGAGAGAGAGCATTCTAGATGTGTGGGAGAGCCGGTGAAAATTTCAGGAGTTGGGAGAAATATCTTGTTCTAGGAACATCAAGGAGGTCAGTGTCACTGAATTACAGAGTACATAGAGAGAAGTAAGGTGTAAGACGACTGGAAAGGTATGTGAGGGTGTGGGTTATGAAGGGTTCTAAATGCCAGAGAATTTTATATTAGATCCTGGAGGTTATAGGGCGGCAATGGAGTTTATTGGGTAGGAGGGTGACATGGTCAGACTTGTACTTTAGGATGATCACTTTGGTAGCTGAATAGAGAATGAATTGTAGTATGGAGAGACTTGTGGCAGGGAGACCAACTATCTAGCTATTACTCTAGGCAAGAGATGGTAAGGCCTCATGGTGCACCAGGGTAGTGGCAGTATCAGAGGAAAGATGGGAGTGTATATGAGAAATGTTGCAAAGGTAGAGTCAGGAATAGGCATTAGGGATATAGCGGGGGATGGTGAGAGAGTTAGGAGTCAAGGATGTGAGCTGTGAGTTTGGGAGACTGGAAGGATGGTGGTACTCAGCAGTAATGTGGAAGTTAGAAGAGGGGAGGCTTTGGTGGGAAAGATAATTCCGTTTTGGACATGTTGAGTTTAAGATTATTTATGGAACATTCAGTTCAAGGTGTCCAATAGGCTGTTAGAGATGTGAGACTGAGGGTCAGCAGATAGGTTAGGACTTGATAAATACATTTGAAAATCATCAACATAGGGATGACAATTGAATTCCTGGGATCTGATGAGATTACCAAATGAAATAGTATAGAAGGAGAAGACAAAAGGGCCCTGGGCACAACCCTATGAGATACAAAGGGCTAGTGGATATGACCTGGATGAAAATCCAACAAAGGAGTCTGAGAAGGAGCAGGCATAGAAGAACTAGGAGAAGTGGTGTCCTGAAAACACTGCTTGTGAAGAGAATATTAAGGAGAAAAGGGTGGTTGGCAGTGTCAAAATCTTCAGAGAGGTGAAAAAAGGATGAAGATTGATAAAAGGTCATTAGATTTTGCAATTAAGAGATCATTAATAACTTCAGAGAAAGCAAATTTTTGGCTAAATTATGAAATTGCAAGCTGGGATGTAGAGAGTTAAGAAGAAAGTAAGTAAAGGCATCTGTTATAGACAGCCTTCTTAAGGAGTTTAGCCACAAAAGGGAGAAAGGATATAGGATAATAGCTAACAGAGACGAATGAATCCAGAGAGGTTTTTTGTTTTTTGTTTTTTTTTGAGGATGGAGGAGACATGGGTATGTTCATTGGCAGTAGGGAAGTAGCCAGTAGATGGGAGAAATGGAGATGAAAGAGGAAGTAATCTGCTAGAAAAGATGGAACAAGTGAGACCCCTTGTTCATGTAGAGGTATTTGCCTTGGCAAGGAGAAAGGCTACCTTAATATGTGAAACAGGAGTGAAGGAGGAAGTAGTGTTAGAAGGAATCTAGGTGATATGAAATGAGAAGGGGAATAGAAGAAGTTCTTGGTAAATAGCCTCAATTTTTTTCAGTAAAATATAAGGCAAAGTTCTCAGCTAAGAGAGTGGAGGGCAGGGGACCAATGAGAAGTTTGAGGAAAGATAAAAAGGTTTGGAAAAGCCACTGTGATGAGTGAGATGGTGAGTTGATTAGGGAGGTATAAACAGATTGCATTTGTGCAATGAGGGCCCAGATAATGTTATATAGCATAAATTTGTCATGTATCTGGTCAGCATGGTTTCGTGATAGAGTCAGGGACTTTCTTCCTCAGCATGTGTACCAAGACAGCAGGTAGTGAAAGTGGTCTAAGGTTGATGTTTAGTAGGGCAAAACTGGCAATATGATAAGGGGATAAGAGACTCAAGAGAAGAGGACAGTGTAGAGTTCACCTAGATGGGGAAAGGAGGAAAGTATGGCTAGTGCGGAGGGATGGGGAGGAAACTAACATTAAGAGATTGGAAGTCATAATATGAAGCTGGACAAAGAAAAAGGCAAGACAGAAGGACAGGTGAGATGACCATAGACTGTAATCAGACAAGGGAATTTCAGAGTTCATGAACATGGAAGTGCTGCATTTGTGGGTGATGGCAAAATCAAAGGTATGATTGTCTTTGTGTATGACTGAAGTGGGGTGATGGGATAGGTCATGTGAAATAAGTAAGTATAAATGTTAAAGTGCCCTACTATGAGGACAGGAGTTGAGGAGGAGAGAAAGGCTGTGAGCCAGTCGCTGATGTCATTTAGAAAAAGGGCAAAATGCCCTGGTGATCATGTTGGCTTTTCCAACAGCAGCTCACAATAAAACATCAGTTCTTTCCCAGTCATTTTGTTTCTGAGTCAGGAACTTAGGATGTTTAGCTTGAAAGAGAGAAGACAAGGTTGAGGGATGGGGGGAACATGATAACCCTCTTCAAGTATTTCAAAGTCTCTTTTGTGTATGAGGGATGAAACTTATTTGGCTTGGCCCCAGGGGGCAAAACTTGGAATGAATGAGAGGGAAACTGCACAGAAATTGATTCAGGCTTGGCGGGAAGATAAACTCACTAACACTTAGAGCTCTCCAAAAGTGGGCACCTCCTCTCTTTGAGGGAAGGCTGGATATTAGAAATCACAACATGTCCCTAGGTTGTAATATGTTCTTATCCCCATTTTACAAAGCCAGACACAAGTCAAATTTCTCAAAGTTTCCCAGGAAAACAACAACAGTAATCACACAGAAATATCCTAAGAGCACCTAGAGCTGTTGCACCTGGCCCATGTTCAATACAGGCATTCAGCTCATTGTTGTAAATGGCGCATGGACAAAACACCAAGTACTTGGATTATTTTATATATCTAAGGGTGGTTCTTGTCCTAGTTAAATGCTGGCTGATGTCTCTTCCTTCCTTACCACAATGCTATATCCCCTTTCCTACTAACAAGAACTTTCATAAGGTACTTTAAGAAATTTTCATTATTTTCTTCCTTTCAATGTATGACCCAGGGAGAACTCACTCCATGTAGATCCTCAAAGAGGTTTGGAAGAAGGTGGCCACTGAAAATATGGATACTGCATTATGGGGCAGCTATGTGGCACAGTGGATGGGGTGCTGGGTCTAGAGTCAGGAAGAACTGAGTTCAAATTCCACCTCAGACACATACTAGCTACGTGAGCCTGGGCAAGTCACTTAAACTCTGTTTGCCTCAGTAGCTTCATCTGTAAAATGGAAATAATAATAGCACCTACCTCCCAGGATTGTTATGAGTATCAGATGAAATAATAATTATGAAGTGCTTACAACAGTGCCAGGTACATAGTAGGTATTTTTGTTGTTGTTTAGTCATTTTCAGTTATTTCCAACACTTTGTGACCCCCTTTGTGGTGTTCTTGGCAAACGTAATGGAATGGTTTGTCATTTCTTCTTCAGCTTCTTCTGCAGATGAGGAAACTGAGACAAACAAAATTAAATGACTTGCCCAGGGTTACACAGCTAAGTGTCTGAGGCTGGATTTGAACTTAGGAAGATGACTCTTCCAGATTCCAAGCCCAGTGCTATATCCACTGTGCCACCTAAATGATGTTAGCTATTATTGTGGTGATGATTTGATGAACAACTTTCCCTATCATGTCTGTCATTAAAACAAAACTCATAAATAGGATGTTACACATTTTAGTTCACAAAGCTAGATTTCTCAGTTTAAACCCAGACATTTTGGTATTTCTTTGTCTTCACAAAGGAAAAAAAATATCCAAAGCCCTTCAACCAAGGTATTTTCATCACAGTAAATAAACTGGCTCTATCCATCAGCCTGTTGTCAGAAGTAGACAGGTAATTTCCAAATAAAATTTTATTTTTTCTTTCTCTGAGTATAAATCCAAAGTTAGATCTTCCATCTTTGTTCCTCAAACCAACCCCCACTGACACCATTTGGAGAATAGAGTCTTAAGTGTGTATTATGTAGGGCCTATTGTGCTGTGGATGGCTTTTCAGCTCTATAGATATGCCCAATGACATTGAAGCTTAACAAAAAAAGAAAGCCATTTTGTTTGGGAAATGGAAGCTATTTTTGTAGCCAGATTGAATCTCCTTTCACTACATCAAGAGATCCCTAATTTCCTCACTGTGGGTACTCCTTCTACTGATACAGATAATGAGTGCTCCATACCTTAGCAGACAGCCTCTGTGAGTCTCTAGGGCTGAAAAAAAATTATACCCCTGTGGACAGCCACAAGGGTGATAAGATTTTCTCTCTGTCTTATGGAAGGGGGTATGTCAAAGCCTATCTAGCATGATAAAGCCTGCCAGACTTTAGGCTCCTATTAGCCAAATGTTCAAGAACACAGGCTGTATCTTTAATGGGGACGAACTAGATGCCTCCCCAATAAGGTCAGGAGTGAAGTAAGGATGCCCATTATTGCCAATGTTATTCAGCGTTGGATTAGAAATACTAGCTCTGGATGAGGGATCAGGGTAGAGCCAAGATGGTGGAGTGAAAGCAGTGACTTACTTGATCTCTCCCCCAAAATCCATCCAAAAAATGGCTCTAAAAATTCTGGAGCAGCAGAACCCACAAAAAGACAGAGTGAAACAAATTTCCAGCCCAAGACAGCCTGGATGGTTGATTGGAAAGGTCTATTGTGCTGGGCTGGGAGAGGAACGCAGTTCAGCGTGGGTGCATAGGCAAAGACCAGGCCTCAGCAAACCTGGAACAGGCCTCAGAGGACTGAATCATGGGCAGCTGTGGCAGTTTCCAGACTTCTCAATCCACAAATGCCAAAGACAACTTAGAAAGTCAGTAGGGTCCCATACCTAGTCCCAGCACAGCCCTGGGGTGGCGGATGCTTCTGGAGCTCTCAGCCCGTAGATAGAGGGGGAATCTAGTAGCTGATCAGAAGGGGATTGCAGGGATCTCTTTGCTGGCGCTGAGGCAGGATTCTCTTGCTTTGCCCATGCTTGTATCTGGGTAGCAGTTCTGGGTGGCAGTCCTGGGGTGAGGAGGAGTGCTGGTGTGGTGGAGCTTGTAGTAGTGGTGAAGAAGGAATCTTCCTCACAGTTCCAAGGCTGAAAGGAGTGCTTGTGGTCACTCATAGACCTGAGTACAGACCAGGAAAGGAGTAACACCTTGCCCTTGATTGTACCACCTTGGAAGAAATGAAAATTTACAGGTCCCTAGAAGTATCTCTGAAAACAGCTGCATAAAACCACCAAAGCTTGGGACAGTACGTTGTCCACACTGGAAGCAGACCCCTACCTTAACAAAGAGTTTAAAAGTCAATTAATTGTCTGGGATCATGAGCAAACTGCGCAAAAAATGTCAGATCATAGAATCTTTCTTTGGTGACAAAGAAGATCAAAACATACAACCAGAAGAAAACAAAAAAGTCAAAGCTCCTACATCCAAAGCCTCCAAGAAAAATATGAATCAGTCCCAAGCCATGGAAGAGCTCAAAAAGGATTTTGAGAAGCAAGTAAGAGAAGTAGAGGAAAAACTGGGAAGAGAAATGAGAGTGATGCAAGAAAATCATGAAAACAAGTCAACAGCTTGCTAAAGGAGACCCCAAAAAATACTGAAGAAAATAAAACCTTAAAAAATAGCCTAACCCAAATGGCAAAAGAGGTCCAAAAAGCCAATGAGGAGAAGAATGCCTTAAAAAGCAGAATTGGCCAAATGGAAAAGGAAGTCCAAAAGCTCACTGAAGAAAATACTTCCTTAAAAATTAGAATGGAGCAATCAGAAGCTAGTGACTTTATGAGAAATCAAGACACTGCAAAACAAATTCAAAAGAATGAATAAATAGAAAACAATGTGAAATATCTCATTGGAAAAACAATTGACCTGGAAAATAGATCCAGGAGAGAGAATTTAAAAATAATTGGACGATCCGAAAGCTATGACCAAAAAAAGAGCCTAGATATCATTGTTCAAGAAATTATCAAGGAAAATTGCCCTGATATTCTAGAACCAGAGGGTAAAATACAACTTGAAAGAATCCACCAATCTCCTCCTGAAAGAGATCCCCAAAGGAAAACTCCTAGGAATGTTATAGCCAAATTCCAGAGTTCCCAGGTCAAGGAGAAAATATTGTAAGCAGCCAGAAAGAAACAATTCAAATATTGTGGAAACACAATCGGGATAATACAAGATTTCACAGCTTCTACATTAAGAGACCAGAGGGCTTGGAATATGACATTCTGAAAGGCAAAGAAGATAGGATTACAGCCAAGAATCACCTACCCAGCAAAACTGAGTATAATCCTTCAGGGGGGAAATGGATATTCAGTGAAATAGAGGACTTTCAAGCATTCTTGATTAAAAGACTAGAGCTGAATAGAAAATTTGACTCTCAAATACAAGACTCAAGAGAAACATGAAGAGGTAAACAGGAAAGAGAAATCATAAGGGACTTATTAAGGTTGAACTGTTTACATTCCTATGTGGAAAGATGATATTTGTAACTCATAAGACCTTTGTCAGTATTAGGGTAGTTGGAGGGAAAGATTATATGTATATGTAGATAGATAGATAGATAGATACATACATACATACATACATACATACATACATAGAGGGTGAGTTGAAAATGAAGGGGTGATATCTGGAGAATAAAATTAAGGAGTGAGAGAGGATTATACTGGCAGAAGAAAAAAGGGAGAGGTAGAATGGGGTAAATTATCTCACATGAAACAGACAAGAAAAGGCTTTTACAGTGGAGGGGAAATGGGAGAAGGTGAGAGGGAATGAGTGAATCTTATTCTCATAGGATTTGGCTTAAGGAGGGAATAACATACACACTCAATTGGGTATGGAAATCTATCTTACCCTACAGGAAAATAGGGGAGAAGGAGATAAAAGAGCAGGAGGATGATAGAGGGGAGTGCAGATTAGGGGAGGGGGCAATCAGAATAAATGGGGGGTGGGATAGGATTAAAGGAAATATAGTTAATTTTTCACAACATGACTACTATGGAAGTGTTTTGCATAACTACACATGCATAACCTGTATCTTGTTGCTTGCCTTTTCAATGAGGGTGGGTGGGGAGGGAGAAAGGGAGAAAATTTGGAACCCAAAGTTTTAAAAATACATGTTTAAAAAAATTGTTTTCACATGCAACTGGGAAATAAGAAATACAGGACATGGGGTATAGAAATCTATCCTGCCCTATAGGAAAATAGAAGGGGAAGGGGATAAGAGAAGGGATGGAGAGACAGAAGGGAGGGCAGATTAGGGGAAGGGGTATTCAGAATGCATGTCATCTTGGGGTGGGGGGAGGGACGAGATGGGGAGAAAATTTGGAACTCAAAATCTTGAGGAGGTAAATGTTGAAAACTTAAAATAAATAAATTTTAAAATATATATTTAAAAATGACAAGCAGGATGCTTTCACAAAAACCTGGGAAGACATATATGTACTGATGCAAAATGAAGTGAGCAGAACCTAGAGAACATTATACACAGTAACAGCAATATTATATGATGATCCGCTGTGGACAACTTAGTTATTTGCAGCAATACAATGATCCAGCACAATTCCAAAGGACTTATGCTGACAAATGCTATCCACCTCCAGAGAAAGAACTGATGGAATCTGAATGTAGATGGAAGAATCTTTTTTTTAAAACTTTCTTTACTTTTCTGGGGGTTTTTTTGGGTGGAAGTAGTCTATTTTCTTTTGCAACATGGCTTATATGGAAATATATTTTGCATGACTGCACATGTATTATTTGTATTAAATTGCTTGTCTTCTAAAGGAAGAGGGAGGAAAGAAGAAGGAAAAGAATTTGGAACTCAAAATTTCAAGAAATGAATTTTAAAAATTGTTTTTACATGTAATTGGAAAAACTATGAAAATTTTCTAAAAGAATCCAGGGTAACCAGAAAGCTACAATGATGCATTCATCAGAGGGACATGTCAAAGAGGGAATCTTGTATTGAATCTTGTATAAAAAAAAGAAAGAACTTAAGTGAAATTAGTTTACTCAAGTAACCCAAAATTTAGACTATAGTTCTTATTCTTTTCTATTTGTGATCTGATGTTTTAAAAAGTGAAAAGCTTCTCTAACAAAAAGTTATCTAATTAGCTTTTACAATGGCCATTCATAATATTTGTCTTTTCAAGTCTTTTCAGTAGGGAGGGGACCATTATACATTATTCAAGAAGATAAGTTCTACACTACACTAGTTGCCTACACTAGTCTCAAGAAGATGCTTGCACTACTTCCAGGAAGATACTATGTTTTGAATGAAATAAAGAATTAGCAATCTGATTCCCTAAGATTGATAGTACAATTGACCTTTGGTACTCACTACCCTCATCTAATTCTCAGAAAAATTATCATTATTTGATCTTGTAAATGGCTAATGCCAGGGTGTGTGTGTGTGTGTGTGTGTGTGTGTGTGTGTGTGTGTGTGTGTGTAAAACATACTGACACCAATTTTCTGATGTCAAAATGTATCCATGGCAGTTAATCCCTCCATTATTCATCATTTTCATCAACCGGGAGACCTAGTTTATTGCCATGTAGCAAACATGATTCTTGCCCAAGTTTGAGTTGAAGAAGATGGCATCTGAAATATCTTTCCTTTATACTACAGAAGCAGAATCATGGAATTTCAATTCAATTCAGTAAATATTTATTATGTGCCTACTATGTGTAAGATACTGTGCTAAGCAGTGGGGATACAAATAAGAAAAAGAAAGATGGTCCCTGTCCTCATGGGGTTAGAGCAGGGATGGGGAACCTACGACCTTGAGGTCACATGTGGCCTTCTAGGTCTTCAGGTGTGGCCTTTTGACTGAATCCAAGTTTTATACAACAAATCCTTTTATTAAAGGAATTTGTTTTGTGAAGTTTGGATTCAGTCAAAGAGCCACACTTGAGGGCCACATGTGGCCTGGAGGCCACAGGTTCCCCACCCCTGGGTTAGAGGCTGAGTGGTTACGCTATGAAGTTCCATGGTGTCAAAAGCAAGCAAAGATGCTGATGGAAATTGGAATTACCTGGAAAATTCTGAGCTGAGCCCTCTATAAAGGAAGGTTTGGGGAGGGGGTTTAGTGCTTTACTAGAGAATGAGAGAATTTCAGAGTTTGAAGAATCCCAAGGGTCCCTCTAGTGCAGCCTATGCTTGAAAAAGAATCCTTAGTATTGCATAGCTGCCAAGTGGTCATCTAGCCTTTGTTTGAAGACTTCTAGCAAAGAAAAGAGAATAGAAGGACAAGAGTCATTGCGGGCTTTTTTAGAGCACAGTACACACAGATAAACTGGGCAGTTTTGAAAGTTGAGTGTTGAATTTATAAGACAGTTAAAAGGAAAAGCAAACTGTACGTAATAGAGTCATGATTTCATGTATAGTGTTCTTTTTCTGTTCTCTTTTATATATGGAGATGCTCATTCTATTTAGTATTATGTATGTCCAGATTTAAAAACAAAATAAAAAAGCTGATTTGACTTCTTTCCACTCATTGCTCCTAGTTCTGTCCTCTGGGGCCAACCAAAACAAGTCTCATCCTCCTTAAGCTGTGGCATTCTATGTTGGACTATATGGATAACCTCTGAGTTCCCTTCCAAATCAGATTCTATGAACTGATCTCCATATACTAGCTGCTAGCCCACTGGTTTGAGTTATTGTTATCAGTAGTTATTAGCATGAATTGACTAAGTTAGGAACTCAGAATCTGATTCATTGAGAAAGGAATTTTTACTGTGTCACTGATATAACATTAAGAAAACATAGCTGGGATGCTACCATTTTTATGTTTGCTACCATTTTTAAATAGATCAACAATACATACTGATCCCCTATGGAAACTCTGAATAGTCCATGAATCATAGAGGTGATAGAATGATCAGGCTTTAGGGGAAGATAAATATGTTAGTGTCTTGTGTTATTAATGGACAGGAGGCGTCCAGAAGCGAATGAGCACCATTCAGAGTTTATTTGTCTCAAAAAGTTTTCAATCTTCAGCTTTGGTTTTCTAGATTTTAAAAATGTACTAAATATAGATTTATAATGGTATGTAGATCTTTAAATGCTTCTGGCATCCATCTATCTCCATAGCTAAATATACACTATTGTACATATGTCTGTATGTATACATGAGAATGGAATAGGAACTAGATCTGTGATTCTATTGGCACAGTGAACTTCCAAGTTAAGGAGCTCCCTCTAATCAATGCATGTCAGCATCTTTTCTGAAATTTAGAGCCTTAGTTTCCTAGATCACTGAGAGGTTACATGACTCACCCATGTTCACACACAGCTGATTTGTGTCAAAATTGGGACTTGAACTCAGATCTTCCTAGCTCCAAGGATAGCTTTTATTCATTAGACTATGCTGCTTCATAAACACATATGTGTTTATATGCACATATACATATATCATATTGTTCTGTCTCCCCCAAAGAGTATGTTTAAAAGTGTTTATTGATATTTTTCTGTTTCTTACATCGCCATCATTATCCCAAGTATCTCTCCCCGACCCTGTCCTGCAGAGCCATGCTTTATCAAAAATAGTATTTTTTAGAGAAAAATAACCAGCACAAAAACTGATTAATACATTGAAAAAGTTCAACACCGTATGCAATATGTAAATTCTGTGGACCACCCACGTCCACAAAAGGGTGGGTTGGGGGTGTCTTCTTAAATCTCTTCATTTGAGTGCTACTTGGTTTTTATGATTGCATTACCTTCACTTTTAATTTTTTGATGTGTTGTTGATCTTTCCATGTACAATGTTGTCATTATTGTATATATTATTTTCTTGGCTAATCTACTTCACTCTGCATCAATTCATATAGTTCTTTCAATGGTTCAACACAATCAGCATTTTTTACTCTGCAGTAATATACTAATACATTCACGTATCACAGTTTGTCTAGCCATTCCCCAGTTGACAGGCATCTACTTTGTTTCCAGTTCTTAGCTATCACAAAAGTGGTATTTTGTAACATACAGGAACTTTCTTCTTATCACTGGCTTCCTTGGGGTATAAGCCTAGTAATGGAGTCTCTGGTTCAAAGGGTATGAATGTTTTAGACACTTCATTTGCTTAATTCCAAATTTGCTTTCCAAAATAGTTGTACCATTTCACAGCTCCACCATCAATGAATTAGTCTGCCTGTCCTTCACCACCTCCCTTACATTGAGTGTTGTCATTTTTTGATCATTTTTTTCCAATTTTCAGGGTATGAGATGGAACCTCAGTGTTGTTATAACGTTTGTCTCTCTTATTATTCTGGATTTGGAGCATTCCTTCATGTCGTTGTGAATACTTTTTAGTTTTTTTTAAGAACTGTTTGTTCCTTTGATCCTTTGATCAGTTATCTATTGGGGAATGGTTATTAGTGTTGTATACATTTATTAATTGTTTCTCTATCTTGAATACCAAACCCTTATTAGAGAAACTTGATAAAAAGATGTTTTCCCATTTGACTGTTTCCCTTCTTATCATAGATGCATTAATTTTGTCTATGTAGAAGCTTTTGAGTTTCAAGTAATCAAATTATCTATTTTATCTTTCTTAATTGCCTCTATCTCTTGTTTGATTAAGAAATATCTCCCATGGGACAGCTAGGTGGTGCAGTGGATAGAGCACCGGCCCTGAACTTAGGAGGACCTGAGTTCAAATCTGGCCTCAGACCAAACACTTGTCACTAACTAGCTATGTGACCCTGGGCTAGTCACTTAACCCCAATTGCCTAAAAAAAAAAGCAAAAACAAAAAGCAAAACAAAAAAAAAAGAAATATCTCCCATTCACAGCTGTAAAAGGGTATTTACTCTGTTTTTTTTATTTTTTATTATATGATCTTTAATATTAAGGTTTTACATACATTTAGAATGTATTGTGGAATATGGTATAAGGTGTTGCTCTAAGCCTAATTTCTTCCAGACTGCTTTCCAGTTTTTTCCAGCAGTTTTTATCAGATAGGGAATTTTCCCTAGGGAATTCATGTTTTTTACTTCATCAAACACTGGGTTATTGAGTTATATTGTTTCTAGATATCCTTTGTGTAATCTGTTCCATTGATCTATCTCTCTGTTCTTTAATCAGTACTAAATGGTGTTGTTAACTGCTGCTTTATAATATATTTGAGGTCTGGAAGTGCTATTCCCACTTTGTCCCTACTTCTTTTCCCTTGATATTCTAGATTTCAGTTTTTCCAAATTAATGTTGTTGTTTTTTTCATCAAGTTCTATAAAGTACCCCATTGGTAATTTGATTGCTATAGAATTAAAAGTATAAATTATTTTTGGTAGTATTATCACTTTTATTATATTGGCATAGCCTTTCCATGAACACTGAATTTTCCTATAGTTATTTGTTTTTGGTTTTTGTTTTTTAAGGCAATTGGGGTTAAGTGACTTGCCCAGGGTCACATAGCTAGTAAGTGTCAAGTGTTTGGTCTGAGGCTGGATTTGAACTCAGGTCCTCCTGACTTCAGGGCCGGTGCTCTATCCACTTCCTATAGTTATTTAAGGTGTTCTTTATATCTTTTAAGAAGCACGTTATAATTAAATCTATGCAAGTCTTTTATGTGCTTTGGGAGGTTGATCCTCAGATATTTTATGCATATTGTAGCTATTTGGAATGGATTTCCCTTCCTATTATTGCTTCTTGTGTTTTGTTATTATTATATACAAATGCTGTTGACTTTTGAGGATTTCTTTTGTAGCCTGAAATTTGGTTGAAGCTATTGTCTCAATAAGTATGTTTGCTGATTTCCTAGGGTGTTCTAAGTAAGCCATCATGTCATCAACAAACAGGGATAGTTGTTTCTCCTTTTTACCTATCTTTATTTCTTTAATTTATTTCTCTTGTCTTGTTGCATTGCTAGCATTTCTAAAACTATGTCAAATAATAGTGGAAAGTGTAGGCATCCTTGCTTCACTCCTGTACTTATTGGGAAAGGTTCTAGTGTATCCCCATTGCATATTATAATTACTTTTGGTTTAGAGAGATACTTTTTATGATATCAAAAAAGTCCCTGTATACCTACAGTTTGTAGAGTATTTAGCATGAAAGTGTCGTACGTTGTCAAAAGGGCTTTTTTCTTACATCTGTTGAGATGATCATGTGGTTTTTAATGCTATTAATTATGTTGATTATTTTCCTATTGTTGAACTATCTTTGAATCCCTGCTGTCAATACCATGTGGTCTTAATGAACGACAATGTATGTAAAGCCATTTGGACTATAAAAGACTCTACAAGGTTGGGTTATAATAGCTGCAGACAGTGATAGGAGAGATGAGTGAAGCTAAGGCCCTGGGTTTGAGTCATGGCTCTGTCACTAAGTGGGAGGCTTTCCGTAAATCCCTTCCCATCTCAGGACCTCCCTTTCATCCTCTGTTAAATGAAGGGGTTGGACTACATGACCTCTAAGGTCCTTCCCCATTCTCAGCTCCTGTGATTTTACTGATTCTGTCACAAATTGCTAAATAAACACGACCAGCCGTTAAGTATTACAGGATGAAAAGCTACTAATAAAGCTTAGGGTTCAGATGAAAATGGGCCCTTTCCCTTGAAAACCCCTCCCATAAATTGATACCAGAGACAAAGCCTTCTGTGCTAAATTTCAATCAGTAGGCTAATTCGCTATAGTAGTGACATTGCCATGATAAGTGACACAGATTGCTTGAATAAATAGACCAGCAGCATTGGCTTTTCTGAGGAAGAAACATGTATGATGGCATTAACAATGATCAAACAAAGACAACGAAGAAAAACAATCCTGCAGACATTCTGGCTTCCATAGGTTTGCCACACACTGTATCAGTCAGATAACACTTCATGAGAACCTTATTACTAAGTACCTTTATTTACTTCTTGCCTTGTTATTAACATCGCTTCCAAAAACATCTTTGCTAAGCACCTAGTTTATGAACCTTGCGTGATTTATAGATTAGCAAGGTTAAAATTGCATTATGAAGTAAGCTGTTGCAGCTTCTATAGTTAAGGATGAAAAGTCACAGAAGCCACCAACTCCTTCCCTTCCTCCACCCCCACCCCCAATTAATTTCTCTGTCTAAAATGTCATTCTCCAAAACTTACTTTGGGGGCTGATATTACTTAAGTCAGAATGTGGAATTAGAAGCATTCAGTGGATTAAATTAAGGATCTTGTTAATTTGTAGTAATTATCTATTTTTTTTTCCAATTCTGATTTCTAGGGGATTTGAAGAGCAAGATACTATGCATTCATTGAAATTTTAATTGTCAAAACTATTACTTCAAAAAGGTTTGTTTTTTGGGGTTTTTTTTTTGCAGAATGCAATGTTAGGCAAAGAACTCTATTTCAGAATATATTTGTCCAAGTTTGGCAATTTTGTATGTGTGAATAAAAAAAATTCTACCTTACATGTGATACATTCTGGGAAGTCAAGGTTACAAAATGTAGGCCATCTTTATACTTCACAGGCTCTAGGAAGAGTAGCACTGGCAACTGATAGGAGGTGGCTGATAAGTATAAAATGAAGCATACATTGCCTTCCTTGACCAGTGTGTTTCTTTACTTTCTTATCTATCCTGTGTTGAAAGGGAGATTTATGATAGGGGTAGGTGATGCATTGGAAAATGACAGCAATGTTTGGGGTTTTTTTGAGTATCAAAATATTGGGGGACAGGTAAGAAGTAGGTATCCAGTGAACTCAGAGTGAATGGCCAGTCTGGATACCTTAGCCTGTAAAGGCATCTCTCCTTTTCATTCTGTAAGAGTCTATTCTTGAAGCCACTTGTTTAGAGAGATGATTATGCCTTCATTGTACAATATGGCCAGCCTCTCCATATTCCTTGACACTTGTACTTCTACCTTCAAGCATATTCAAATCTTTTTCTTTTAGAAACCTTTCTTGTGGACAAAGTACCGGCCCTGAAGTCAGGAGGACCTGAGTTCAAGTCTGGCCTCAGACCAAACACTTGACACTTACTAGCTGTGTGACCGTGGGCAAGTCACTTAACCCCAATTGCCTAAAAAAAAAAACACCTTTATTTATTGTACCTTCAAAACATTATCTTTTTTGCTTTATTTTCTTTGTGCAAAACTGCTCAAAACAGTTGGATTGTACTCACTGATCTCATTTTTTATCACCTTCCAACTTCTGTCTAACCAATTGAAATCTTCTCTCCATCCATATTACTTTACTTAACTATTCTGAGGTAGGTAGGTAGATAGGTAGATAGATAGATAGATAGAGCAAGCATTTATTAGGAAGGAGGAAGAAAACAAACTGATTGTTTTAGTCACTATGCGAAGTACTTTACAAATATTATCTCATTTGATCCTCACAAAAACTTTCAGAGTTAGGTGCTTTCCATAGTTGAGGAAATGGAAGCAGAGAGATATTAAGTGACTTGCTCAGGGTCACTCAGCTAGTAAGTGTCTGGGACCAGATTTTAACTGAGGCCTTCCTGACCCTAGCATAGAGCCTCATTCAATCTACTGTACCACCTAACTGCCTCTGTTAAGTGCTATGTGCCAGGTACTATGCTAAACACTGAGGGATATAAATACAAGCAAACAAGATAGACCATACCCTTGACAAGATTCTAATAGGGCAAGAAAACACATAAAAGCAGGCTATAAAGTGTGGGGAACAAGAAAGAGGAGAGCGCTAAGGTCATGAATAGTATCTTTTGGGTCAAGGCCAATGGTGTAAGCCCTCCTTGCTTCACATGACACTTTTGATAAGCCTTCCTTCTATAATAAAGAGAACAAGATTATACCTTGGCTTGTATGATACCCTACTATCCTGTTTCTCTTTATACCAAGATGTCTCTTTCCCCATCTCCTCTTCTAGTTTCTAATCAGTGACGTCTTTTAAGTGTTAATCCCTTGGTCTTCTTTACCTTCTATCTCTTCTTGTTCAGAAAGTTCATCCATTCCCACAGCCTCAATGGTTATATCATACTCAGTGGTTCCTAGATCTTCCCTCTGGCTTAGACCCTGCACTCAAGCTGCACCAGTTCCTTGTTCCAGTTCTTATTCCTGGGCACATCCACTGAATATTCTACTTTTACCTCAAATTAAACATGCTATAGAATTCATGCTTCAGGTCAGCATTGTTTGGACTACATGACCACTAAGAGTCTCTGATTCTCTTTATCAGAGTTAAGTCATCATCCTTCTTAAAATAGTACCATTAAGGTCCTTCCTTCCCAAATCATTTATTTCAGCTGAAGTCATATAGACTTAAAAGGTAGGATTACCTTTAATTCTTCCCTCTCCTTTGCAAAGAGCCACCAAACCCTACTGGTTCATTTTATGCATTATTGCCCAAATTTGACCTTTTCTCTTCATTTCAACAGCCTCCACCTTAGTTTAGGCTCTAATCACTAGGCTTCAGTTACTTTAACTGAAGTTATCTAGCTGGTATCACTGCCTCAGATCATTACACATTACTGCCATAATAGTCTTCTAAAAACACTGTTTTAGTCATGTGATTCCCTTAATTAACAATTTCTATCACACTTCTCTTAGCTATCAAATTAATGCCATATTCCTTAGCCTGGCATTCAGGACTACCCCCTCAACTTCCTTAGCCAGGTATTCAGGATCCTCCATCAACTGGTCCCAAACTTGTAGATTCATTGATCGGGAAAGGCTCATATAAACCACCTGTTGTTAGTCTTCTTTTTTCTTTTCTTTTCTTTTTTTTTAAATAATATTTTATTTTTTCCAATTACATGTAAAGAAAGTTTCCAAGATTTACTTTTATAAGATTTTTGAGTTCCAAACTTTTTTTCCTTCCCTCCCTTCCCTTTCCCCTCCCTAAGACAGCACAAGCAATCTGATATAGGTTATACGTGTACAATCATACAAACATATTTGCCCATTAGTCATGTTGTGAAAGAAGAATCAGAAGAAAAAGGAAAAACCAAGAGAAATTAAAAAAAATATGAAAATAGTATGCTTCAATCAGCATTCAGACTCCATAGTTCTTTCTCTGGATGTGGATAGTATTTTTCACCATGAATCTTTTGGAATTGTCTTAGATCATTGTATTGCTGAGAAGAGTCAAGTCAATCAAAGTTGATCATCACACAATGTTGCTTTTACTATGTACAATGTTCTTTTGGTTGTGTTCACTTCATTCCTCATCAATTCATGTAAGTCTTTATAGGTTATTCTGAAACCTGCCTGCTCATCATTTCTTACAGCACAATAGTATTCCATTACATTCATATACCACAACTTGTTCAGTCATTTCCCAATTGATGGGCATCCCCTCAATTTCCAATTCTTTGCCACCACAAAAAGAGCTGCTATAAATATTTTTGTACATGTGGGTCCTTTTCCTTTTTTTATGATCTCTTTGGTATACAGACCTAGTAGCAGTATTACTGGATTAAAGGGTATGTACAATTTTATAGCACATTGGGCATAGTTCCAAATTGCTGTCCAGAATGGTTGGATCAGTTCACATCTCCACCAACAATGTATTAGTGTTCCAATTTTTCCACGTTTTCTCCAGTATCCATCATGTTCCTTTTCTGTCATATTAGCCAATCTGACAGGTGTGATATTATACCTCAGAATTGTTTTGATTTTCATTTCTCTAATCAGTAGTGATTTGGAGCATTTTTATATGACTATAGATAGCTTTGATTTCTTCATCTGAAAACTGCCTGTTTATATCCTTTGACCATTTATCAATTGGGGAATGACTTGTATTCTTATAAATTTGACTCGGTTCTCTATGTATTTTAGAAATGGGGCCTTTATCAGAAATACTGGCAGTAAAATTTGTTTCCTAGATTTCTGCTTTCCTTCTAATCTTGGTTTCATTGGCTTTGTTTGTGCAAAACTTTTTTAATTTCATGTAATCAGAATTATCCATTTTGCGTTTCATAATGTTCTCTATCTCCTGTTTGGTCATAAAGTCTCCCCTTCTCCATAGATCTGACAGGTAAACTGTTCCTTGCTCTCCTAATTTACTTATAATATCAGCCTATATATCTAAATCATGACCCATTTTGACCTTATCTTGGTATGTGGGGTAAGATATTGGTATATGCCTAGTTTCTGCTATACTATTTTCCAGTTTTCCCAGCAATTTTTATCAAATAGTGAGTTCTTGTCTAAGAAGCTGCAGTCTTTGGGTTTATCAAACAGTAGATTACTATACTCATTGACTACTGTGTCCTGTGTACCTAATCTATTAGACTGATGCACCACTCTATTTCTTAGCCAGTACCAAATAGTTTTGATGATTGCTGCTTTATAATATAGTTTTAGATCTGGTACAGCTAGGCCACCTTTTTTTTCATTAATTTTCTTGATATTTTTGACCTTTTGTTCTTCCAGATAAATTTTGTTATCATTTTTTCTAGCTCTGTAAAATAATTTTTTGATAGTTTGATTGGTATGGCACTGAGTAAGTAAATACATTTAGGAAGAATTGTCATTTTATTATATTAACTAGGCCTACCCATGAGCTATTGATATTTTTACAATTTTTTAGATCTGACTTTATTTATGTAAAAGTGTTTTGTAATTGTGTTCATATAGTTCCTGAATTTGTTTTGGCTCTGTTTTTTTCCTCAGAAATGATTGATAGTCCCATATTTCATTGAATGTCCATCTTTTCCTCTGAAAGAGTATGCTCAGTTTTGCTGGGTAGTTGATTCTTGGTTGTAATCCAAGCTCCTTTGTCTTCCAGAATATCATATTCTAAGCCTTCCAGTCCTTTAATGTAGAAGCTGCTAACTCCTGTGTAATCCTGACTGTGGCTCCATGATATTTGAATTGTTTCTTACTGGCTGCTTGCAGTATTTTCTCCTTGACCTGATAATTCTGGAATTTAAGTACAACATTCCTTGGAGTTTTCATTTTGGGATCTCTTTCAGGAGGTGATCAGTGGATTCTTTCAATTTCTATTTTGCCCTCTGGTTCTAGGATATCAGGGCAGTTTTCCCTTATAATTTCTTGAAAGATGCTAGCCAAGCTCTTTTTTCAATCATGGCTTTCAGATAGCACAAAAAATTTTAAATTACCTCTCCTGGATCTATTTTCCAGGTCACTTGTTTTTCCAATGAGGTATTTTACATTTTCTTCTATTTTTTCATTCTTTTGATTTTGTTTGACTGATTCTTGATATTTCACAGAGTCATTAGCTTCCATTTGCCCAGTTCCCATTTTTAAGGAATTATTTTCTTCAGTTAGCTTTTGTAACTCCTTTTCCATTTGGCCAATTCTACTTTTTAAGGAATTATTTTCTTCAGTCAATTTTTGTCCTTCCTTTCCCAAACTGTTGATTCTCTCTTGCATACCTCTCATTTCTTTTTTCCAATTTTTCTTCTACCTCTCTTATTTGACTTTTTAAATCCTTTCTGAGCTCTTCCAAGAAGGCTTTTTGGGCTTGAGACCAATTCATCTTCCCTTTCAAGGTTTTGCATGTAGTCATTATGGGATTATTGTCGTCTTCTGACAATATCTCTAAACATGTATATCAATAAAAGAGAAAAAGAGGAGTTCAATAAATTAGGCATACAACTAAAAAAACTGGAAAAATAAAAAAATAATACCCCTAATTAAACACCAAAATGGAAATCCTGAAAATCAACAGAGAGATTGATAAAATTGAAAAAAAAAAAACTATGAACTAATAAATAAAACTAGGAGCTGGTTTTACTTTTGTTGTTGTTGTTGATGTTGTTGTCATATGAAGTTTATTGTTTGTGTTACAACTAAAACAATTTGGTTACCAATTATGAAAATTGTAAAAATTGTAAGATTGTTGGTTATTGTTTTTTTTTATTTTTTTATGTTTATGGTAATTTTTATTTATTTTTCTTTGTTTTCAACATTTACTTCCACAAGATTTTGAGTTCCAAATTTTCATCCCATTTCACCCCTCCCCCCACCCCAACCTCCCAAGCATTCTGAATACCCCTTCCCCTCGTCTGCCTTCCCTTCTGTCTCACCCCCCTTCTCTTATCCCCTTCCCCTTCAATTTTCCTGTAGGGCAGGATGGACTTCTGTACCCCTTTTCCGTATTCTGGTTTTACTTTTTAAAAAATGATAGAAAAAACCATTTGTTAATTTGAATTTTAAAAAGAAAACCAAATTGCCAGCCTCAAAAATGAAGAGTGAATACACCACCAATGAAGATGAAATTAAAGCAATATTTAGGAAATATTTTGCCCAGTTACATGCCAGTAAAACTGACAATATAAGTGAAATGGATTGATATTTACAAAAATATAAATTGTCTAGATTAAGAGAAGAGGAAATAGAATACTTAAATAGCCCTATCTTAGAAAAACAACTTGAACAAGCCATCATTGAACTCCCTAAGAAAAAATCCCCAGAACCAGATGGATTTACAAGTGAATTCTACCAAACATTTAGGAACTATTAGTCTCGATACTATATAAACTGTTTGAAAAAATAGATAAAGAAGGAGTTCTACCAGATTCCTTTTATGACACAAGCATGGGTTTGATACCTAAACCAGGGAGAGTGAAAACAGAGAAAAAACTATAGACCAATTTCCGTAATGAATATTTTATTGCAAAAATTTTAAATAAAATACTGGCAAGGAGATTACAACAATATATCATAAAGATCATAAGCTATGACTAGGTGAGATTTATACCCAGAATGCAGGGCTAAGTCAATATTAGTAAAATTATAAGCATAATTGACCATATTAGTAACAAAAACAAGAAAAATTATGATTGTATCAATAGATACAAAAAAAGCTTTTGACAAAATACAATACCCGTTCCTATGCTAGAAAGTATAGGAATAAATGGAACTTTTCTTAAAATGATAGGTAGTATCTATCTAAAAACCAAGAGCAAGCATTTTCTGTAACAGGGATAAACTAGAAGTCTTCAAGATCAGAAATGAAGCAAAGAGGTCAATCATCACCACTATTAGTCAATATTGGATTAGGAATCTTAGCTATAGCAATAAGATAAGAAAAAGAAATGGAAGGAATACAAATAGGCAATGAGGAAACAAAAATATCACTCTTTGTAGATAATATGATGGCATACTTAGAGAACCTTAGAATCTACTAAAAAACTAGTTGAAATAGTTAACCCACTTTAGCAAAGTTGCAGGGTACAAAATAAACCCACCCAAATCATCAAGATTTCTCTATATTACCAACAAAACCCAGCAGGAAGAGGTATAAAGAGAAATTTCATTTGAAATAACTGCATACATATTGTATGATGATCTACTATGAATAACTTAGCTATTCTCAGCAATACAGTGATCTAAGACAAGTCTGTAGGACTTATGATGAAAGGTGCTGTCCATCTCCAGAGAAAGAACTGAGAAAGACTGAATGCAGATCAAAGATACTTTTTCTTTAATTTCTTTATTTTTCTTGTTTTTTTTGTCTGTGTTTTCTTTTACAGAATAACTTACATGGAAATGTGTTGTGTGTGTGTGTGTGTGTGTGTGTGTGTGTGTGTGTGTGTGTGTGTAAAACCTACGTCAAATTGTTTGCCTACTCGGTGGGGGGACAGGGCAAGGAGGGAGAGAATTTGGAACTCAAAATTTGAAAATAAAAAGAACGTTAAAATTGCTTTGCATGTAATTAGGAAAAATAAAATATTAAATAAGATTTAAAAAAAACTGCAGACAGTATAAAAATGCTTGGGAGTCTACCTGCTAAGACAATCCCAGTGACTATATGAGCACAATTACAAAACACTTCTCACATAAATGAAAACAGGTCTAAACAATTGGAGAAATATTATTTGCTCATGACTAGACCAAGCCAGTATAATAAAAATGCAAATTATAAAAGTAAGTTAATTTACTTATTCAGTGCCATACCAAACTACCAAAGAATTATTTTATAGAGGTAAAAAAGTAATAACAAAATTCATTTGGAAGAACAAAAGGTCAAAAATATCAAGGGAATCAGTAGAAGAAAATTTGAAGGAAGGAGACCCAGCATGCCAGATCTCAAATTGTATTACAAAGCAGTAATCACCAAAAGAATCTGGTACTGGCTAAAAAATAGAGTGGAAGATCAGTGGAATAGATTAAGTACACAATATGTTATAGTAAATGATCATGGTAATCTAGTTTTTAATAAACCCAGAGATCCAATTTTTGTGGGGTAAGAACTCACCATTTGACAAAAATTCTTGGGAGAACTGGAAAGTAGTTTGGCATAAAATATGCATAGACCAATGTCTCATACCATTTACCAAGATATGGTCAAAATGAGTTAATGATTTAGACATAAATGGTGACATTATAAGTAAATTAGGAACATACAGAAAAATTTGCCTGTCAGATCTATGGATAAGGGAAGAATTTATGATCAAACAAGAGATTGAGAGGATCATGGAAAGTAAAGTGAATAATTTTGATTACATGAAATTAAAAGGATTTTACACAAACTAAACCAATTATAAGGAAAGCAGGAAATTGTGGGGGGAGAATATAGCAAGTTTCTGTGAAAAATGCATCATTTCTCAAATATATAGGATACTAAGCCAAATTTGTAAACATAACAGCCATTCCCCAGTTGATAAATGATCAAAGGATTTGAACAGGCAGTTTTCAGAAGAAGAAATCAAAGCTATCAATTGTCACATGAAAAAATGCTCTAAATGTCTATTGATTAGAGAAATGCAAATTAAAACAACTCTGAGGTACCACCTAATATCTATCAGATTGGCTAACAGGACAGGAAAGGAAAAGAACAAATACTAGAGGGGATGTGGAAAAATCAGGACACTAATACCCTGTTGATAGAGTTGTGTATTGTTTTAGCCAGTCTAGAGAAGAATTTGGAACTGGAATTATGCCTGAAGAGCTTTAAAATTCTGCATACTCTTTGACCCGGCAATACCACTACTAGATATATATCTGGAAGAGAGCAAAGAAAAGGAAGAAAGATGTATTTATACAAAAATATTTATAGCTCCTCTTTTTGTGGTGGCAAAGAATTAGAAATTGAAAGAATATATCAACTGAGGAATGGTTGAACACATTGTGATATATGATTGTGATGGAATACTGTTGTACTATAAAAAATCATGAGCAGGATGGTTTCAGAAAAATCTGGAAAAGCATACATAAACTGAGGCAAAATGACACAAGCAGAACCAGGAATATGTTGTACAAAGTAACAATAATATTTTAACAATGATTAACTCTGAAAGACTTAGCTACTCTGATCAAGACAGTGATCTTAGGCAATTCCAAAGGAACCATGATGAAAAATGCTTTCTCCAGAGAGAGAACTGATGAACTCTGGGTACAGATTGAAGCACACCCTTTTCACTTTATTTTTCGTGTGTGTGTGTGTGTGTGTGTGTGTGTGTGTGTGTGTGTTTGCAAGATGGCTAATATGGAATTATATTTTGCATGACTGGACATGTATAATTTTTATCATATTGCCTGCCTCCTCAGTGGGTAGGGGAAGGAGCTGATTAGGACCTCGACATTTTCAAAAATAATGTTAAATTTTTTAAATGTAATTATGAAATAATTAAAATGAATAAAAATTTTGAACATATACATATATATGTTTATGTGTATACACACATACACACATACAAGCAATACACTCACTGTGTCCCAAAAAACATGTCTCATTTTGCATGATGAATCCTTCTCTCTATCAGAAGGTGGGTAGCATGTTTCATCAATAGTTTTCTGGAATTGTGGTTGGTCATTATACTGATCAGAATCCCTAATTTTTTCAAAGTTGTTTTCCTTGATATTATTTTTGTCATAATATAAATTGTTTTCCTAGTTAGTTCTGTTCACCTTACTCTGCTTCAGCTTCTATCAGTCTTCCTTTTTCTCTGAAACCTTCCCTTCATTATTTTTTACAGTACAAAAGTATTCCTTCACATTCATATACCATTACTTGTTCATCCATTTCCCAATTGATGGGCAGCCCTTTCAATTCACACTCTTTTCCATCTCAAAAAGAACTATAAATACTTTTGTATATTCATAGTCAGAATTTGTTTTGCTTAGAATTAATCTCTACCTTAATCTAGCTTCCTTCCAATTTCCCCTTCTTCCTTTCTCCTCCTATTTCTATGTTGAGTGAAATTTATTTCTGTCCTCAGCTCTGTGTGTGGGTGTGTTTATTCTTCCCTCATTTGACTCGTTCAGATGGGAGTGAGGTTCAAGTGTCAACTACTCACCCTAAAACCTTGTCCTCCCACTTATTTGCATAGATGTCTAATTGGACACTTTGTTTATGCAAGATAATTTTCACTAACCTTCCTTCCTTTCTCTATTCCCTCTCTACCCAATGTATTCCTTTTCCCTTCTCTTTCTGTTGTCTTAATATCCTCAAGACATAGCAGAAGTCACTGCCAGATATTCTGTCTAATTAGATTCCCTCTATGACCCCTAATGATAATAGGGTTCAGCGGGGAAACATATATCTTCTCCCCATATTTGAATGTAAGCATTTTGTCCTTATTTACTCCATTATGATTGGTTTTTTCATGTTTGCCTTTTTATTTCTCTTAACTTCTGTGTTTGAACTTCAAAATTTCTATTCAGTTCTGATCTTTTCAGCTGGAGTGCTTGAACATCTTCTATTTCATTAAGGATCTCTTTTCCCCCTATTGGGTTATACTCAGTTTTTCTGGGTAACTTATTCTTCTTTGTAAGCTTTTATCTTTTGCCTTCTGGAAGATTCTAAGTTCTCTGTTTCTTTTAAAGAAAAGAAATTTTTAGCTGCTAAATCGTGCATGATACTGACTGTGACTTTTCAGTATTTGAGTTCTTTCTTCATTGCAGGGATTTTTTCTTTGACCTGGAAGTTCTGCATATTGACTGTAATGTTCCTGGGAGTTTTCATTTTGGGGTCTCTTTCAGGAAGTGACAAGCGGATTTTTTTTCCTATTTTTACTTTATTCTCTAGTTTTAAGATATCTAGGCAGAATTCTTTTAAAACTTCTTGAAATAGGATGTCTAAGCTCTTCTCTTTTTTTTAATTTTGGTCATGGCATTTTTCCAGTCCAGTGATTCTTAACTTTTTTCTCCTTAATGTCTTTTCCAGTCATTTGTTTTTGGTATGAGATACCTTGTATTCTCTCCTATTTTTCCAGTCTTTTGACATTGTTTTAGTATTTCCTGTTGTTTCATGAAGTCATTGACGTTTATTGGTCTATATAAATCCCTCCTCCATTGTCTCTAACAGGTGGCCATTCATCCTGTGTTTTAATCTTTTCAGTGAGCTGGAGCCTACTACTTCATTAAGTAGTCCAGAGTGGAACAGATGTTATTATTAATTCCTACTTAGGTTGTCCCTCTGTAACACCAATGAATGGATACCCATTGGTCTTAGCTGTCCTCTGGAACAAACTTTGCTCCCTCTGATGAAAGCCCTTCGATTATATTAACCTTTCATTACCACATTTATTCTTCTCATTTCCAGTGTAAAAAGCCACATCTCCCTTAACCTTCATATATTATTATTATTCTCAATATTGCTGTTGTTAGCTAACATTTTATAGCACTTACTATGTGCCTGGTGCTGTGCTAAGTAACGCTTTACAATTATTTTCTCACTTAATGCTCACAACAACCTTGGAAGATAGGTGTTATTATTATCTCCATTTTACAGTTGAAGAAACTGAGGCAAACAGAGATTAAGTGACTTGCCTAGGGTCATATAGCTAGTAAGTGTCTGAGTCCAAATTTGAGCTTAGGTTCTCCTGACTATAGGCCTGGTATCATATATACAACACCACCTCACTGACAAATCAGTTACTAAATCCTGGTTCTCCCACGGCAGTATCGCTTGCATCCATTCTGTCCTCCACATTTATTACACTGCTATTTCCACTGTTACCACTACAGTACAGGCCCTCACTAGCAACCACCTGGAACCTTTAATGGATTGGTATATCCCTTTTTTCCAGTCCATCCTTCACACTGCTGTCAGATTAATCTTCCTTATTTATATAGATCTGGTCACTCCTCTGATGAAAACCCTAAAATGGTTCCCTAATACCTATTGAGTAAAATTCAAGCTTCTTAGCCTGTAATTCAAGACACTCCATGACTGCGAACCCACCTTACCTTTCCAGCCTTTTCTCATACTCCTTGTTATATGTACTGAGTACTCTAGCCAGATTGATTAGCTCACCAACTCCATGTACGTGCACTGTCTGTTCCTACATCTGTGCTTTTGCTCTCCCTGTTCTCTATGCCTAGAATGCCTTTCCCTATCTTCCCAACACTATTGCCTGTTGATTTCCTACTTCCTACCTACATCCCAAATCTTTAATGAAATCTCTTATGACTTCCCTGGTCAATAACTATCGTTCCTTCTTAGAGCTCCATATATGACTTTTTCCCCATGTATGACTCATACACATATGTGTTATTTCTATCATATTTATTTAGATGCCATATCTCCCTACTAGACTGTAAACTCCATGAGGGCAGGGACTACATCTTACCTAATCTTTTAGCTCCCTGCTATCTCAGAACCATAATCTTCACACAGTAGTTACTTAACAACTTTGTGTTTGATTTAAATTTGAATCTGTACAAATAAAGGAATCTGGTGAGTTCAGCCCATCCACTTGATTTTTCTAGATGTCCCACTGTTCCCTTCCCTCCATGGCTCTTGGCCAGAGCCAGTGATATGTACAAGCCACTCTCAGTTCACTCTTTGGCATTGTGTAGACTCACTGTTGTCCTAGCAGCTACCCTCAGGCATTTTGAGTTTGCTCACCCAGAAGGACTTCAGTGTGCTCTCCAGTTTGACCATTTTGAGGTTTTAAATTTAGCCTTTCACGGGAAATATCATTCACATTTCATGGGAGATGAACTTAGCCAGCTCAATTTAGGCCAGATCTACAACTGCACATTGAAATAGATAGTTGAGCAATTACTTTGCCAATGTGGCCAATGTCAATAGCCAATCTAGATTGTCCCAGTCAAATTACCCTTTTTTCCTTCTTCACAGTTTCTGGGACCGTTTGTTAAATGGCCTCAACTCTAAATGCAGAAAAGCTACTTTCTACATTGCTCCCAAAGTAGACAGTTATTGGTAAATATCCTGGAATGTTGCTATCCATTTGTATTCTAAATAATGTGATGTAGCATAAGATGGGTCAGCCCTGGACCTCATATAATGGAGGTAGCTGTTCAATGATATATGAGATGACCCACATTTATATAATATTTTAAGGGTTACCAGTACTTGAGGATTCTGCATCCTGTGCATCTACAGGCTAGATTATATCAGAAGATATTGATTCATATCATGGTCCTGTTGCTTGATAACTGACTTTAGGTAAGTTACTTCCCCTTTCTGAGCCTCAGTTTCCCCATCTATAAAATGAAAATAATCCTGCTTGTGCTACCTGACTGCACATGAAATAAATTATGGGAAATGGCCTTGTGTTTCTAAATCACTGTCTTATTAACAACTAAAAGCACCTTATTAGTTAAATACTTTGTCCCATAGCAGAGTTAGTCCTAAGTCCCGAGCCCAGTGACAGGTGTTATACTAAGGTCTTAGGATAGGGTTTTGAGTCCTTCTAGGTAGGTGACTAGAAAAGAAATTTTCTCTTCACTCGGGGTATATTACTTATATTTCTGTCAATAAATGATCATTACCCTTCCTCCTTAAAGTCTTTTTGAACTTTTGATAAATATCAGTAGAGATAAGAGTGCCCCAAGTTTTAATGCTTACTTAATGATTAAAAATAATCAATAGCATTTAAATCCTAACTACAGAGTTTTTCCTACCTAAAGAACAGCAATTTTTTTAAAAATTGTTTTATACCTGGTGTATTGACCCTTTAAAAATTTAAATGATCTGTCCATCTTTGTTTCTATCCACCTCATAGTTATTCCAATGTACTGAAAATTAATCCAGGAAAGAAATTCACTCATCTATTTAAAATGTGTTAAATACACATTACATCACATGGCAATCCTTTATATATGGGCTATAAATGTATAAGATGAGCATGTTTAGGTGCCCTGTGATGAACTTAAATGTGTGATCTCCATTGTTAAGAAGAAATAATGAGGTCCATATCAAAAGACATCATATGTTTTCGTAAATCAATCTGTGAAATGGTCTCCATGAACAGAATTTTTACCTGCTCTTTTTGAGGAACTGAAATAAAGTACAATTTTCACTTAAAGAGGCTGTCATTGTATTTGGGGAGAAAGAAATCCTTGGAGGAAATAGGTGACCCTCTTACAACAAAAGTCGCTGTAGACATTTAGGGTTGCATTCTTTTCTCAAAAATTTGCTTTATAGTGAGTACAGGAGGGTACCTTACAATGTTTTCAAAATGCCAGGCTCTTATTTTAAGTGCTACTGCCCTTAGATTGTTTCCATACCCTTCTCCTATTTCTTTGTAGTATTTTCACTAAATATTAATAGTACTTGAACTTTTGCATTGTGTCTATATTTTTCTAGTTTACCAGATTTGAATCATCACAAGCACCATAACACAAATATGCTTCCATGTACACTCATGTGTTATATGCTTGCATTTCTTTTTCTTTTCTCTCAGTTGAGAAAAATTGTGTTAAAGACATGAACTCCTCATGGAGAGCTTGCAAATTACCACTGGTGTTCCTCTCCTTGAATTAGACAGTAATGATCTAAATATGAAACATTTAAAAATGTTATTCTCTTTACTGAATCATTGTTATAGCCAAATGGAAGCTGACATCTAGTCTCTCAGAATGAGATTCTGTTTGTGGAGTCAGTATTAGTTTTGAAATGTCCATTGTGTGCTTGATGTGAATGAACTTGTGGGCCATATATTAATACCCACAGTCACTTTCTTTTTGAAGACTGTGCTGATGGTAGAATCTATCGGGAACCTAGAGCATTTTGGTTGGGCACCAACTCTGTATACTCACTGTGGTTGGTGCTCCAAGAAAAATTGAAGCATCCATTGCCTTCAAAAAGTTTAGGGTTTTGTTAACAAGGTAAGATTCAGATAATAAAACACCAAGAGAAAATAAGTGGATGATATAAAACCAAGAGTTAAATTGGGGTGGTTTTAGAAGATAAGTGCCATCTTTGAACCTTTGTGACATTTCCTCAGAGGCTTGTGAAAATAAGAACTCTAACCAACTTTCATGGCAAAGGAAGAAGAGTTCATAAATCCATCAGTTTTGCTCTAACACAAAATCAACCTTCAAAGGCTAACTAGCCAGACAGCTAAGTGACACAATAGATAGAGTGCTGGGCTTGGAGCTAGGAAAACCTGAGTTCAAATTCTCCTTCAGACACTTACTAGATGTCTTACCCTGGGCAAGTCACTTAGCCACTGTCTACCTCAGTTTTCTCATCAGTAAAATGGGAATAATAATAGCACCTAACTCCTGGGGTTCTTGCAAAGATAAAATGAGAATATTTTTGTAACCCCAGTATTAAAGTTAATGTGTCTGGGACTCTCTTGCTCTCACCAACTCCTTTCTGCCTCTCACACGGGGTAAGGCATTCATCCCCATCAGTAAGGAGAGAGTCCTCTACCAATAGGCTTTGGGACAAAGGTTACGTTTTAAGTGCTCCGCAAACTTTCAGATGCTGTAAAATGCTAACTTATTATTAACTAGAAGCATAATGTTTTCATTCTGTGATTGTGATATACCTTGTGATATACCCATTAGGGACAAAGCTGTCTCTTCAGTGATAATATGCTGTTATTGGCCCCTTTTTTACCCAGATGGCTAGGTCTGTGACTTATTCTTCCTTTGCTAAAAAATCTTGTCAGTTGCCACTCTTACAATAGCATACTGTAGTAAAAAGCTAACAAGAAACTCATATTTAGAAATATCACAAAATCACCAAGTTAGAAGGGACCTTGACAACCATCTAGTATAACCCCAACACGAAAAAGATTGCCCAGTACAGTGCTGGTAAAGAGCAGGGTTTTTTCCCCCAAAATTTGCTTCAGTAAATCCAGTGAATGGAACCCTCACTACCACTTTTCCAAGGCAGACCATTGGACTTTTGGAAATCTTTGGTGGGAAGAAGGAGAGACGAGTATAAATAAAGACATCTCTTTCGAGCAAAATAAAATGGAAACAGAAAAAGGATCCATCTCACTAGTGACCACTGTCTGCTGTGGGCATCAGAAGATTACAGCCTTAAAAAAATAATAACGCCTCTCATTTCTTTGAATTCTCAATTATGGAGATGAATAACTATTTTTAATGAAAAATGGTCCTTGGGCCTCTTCAAACATAATAACTAAAGAATTTCATTAATTTTTCCTCAGAAATATTTTAGTTGTTGTGGGGGTGGGAGGAAACTTTTCATTGGGACTCTCCCTGGTTGATAATTACAGCTTCTGGCTGAATGGATATCAACACACCATAATTCAAAGCCTAAGCCAGATGACTTTTTAACACCTTAAATTAAGCCTTCCCTAATTAAGGCTCTCATTAAGCTCAAGTTTCAGGTAATATGTATTCTCAGTATTTTGCTGAACTTGGGTCACTTCCATGGTTTTATTTTCAGCAGTGCCTATTCTGAGATTTTTCCAGACTGCTTTAAAAATGTTATGGGAAGATACTGCAACAAATTATAGAAAGGTCTCTTCATGAACCTGTCCAGAATCTTTACAAATAATTAGGAAAAATATCCTCCTCTGCTGGTGGTGTGGTTTTCTTGGAATACTAAGTCTCATGAAGAATCAAAGACGAGATATATTTTTTAACAAAAAGAGCATTTCAGAAAAAGAGAAAGAGAGAGAGAGAGAGACAGAGAGAGAGAGAGAGACAGAGAGAGAGAGAGAGAGAGAGAGAACGAGAACAAGAGAACAAAAACAGGTGGCTTCAAGTGAATAGGATTTTAGGTCGAGAAAAGTGAATAAATCTTTCTAAATCCATAAATAGTTACCAGTCCT
Organism: Vombatus ursinus; assembly: GCF_900497805.2. Classification (NCBI taxonomy): domain Eukaryota; kingdom Metazoa; phylum Chordata; class Mammalia; order Diprotodontia; family Vombatidae; genus Vombatus; species Vombatus ursinus. The sequence continues at coordinate 3,216,886 of NW_020944374.1, read as the reverse complement.
CCAGTTGTTCACTTCTGAAAGTATAAATGCTTTTGGCTATAAAAATATTACATCTAATAATTTTGAAGTATGCTTTCAGTAATGCATTTTTTATTTTAAAATGTCTTAACACTGAGAATGTCACTGTGAATTATGAAACTTGTCTATATTTAATTTTATTTGCTGCCATGGGCTATGAGGAAAAGGTTTTAGTGAAACAAGTGCTAATAATAACTCCACTTTAACCTTAATTATTTTTCTTTCTTTTTTTTTAAACTGGCTAATCATCCTTGAGTGCCCTTTAAATCAGGACACCAATGACACTTTGTTTCCAATTAACAGTAAAAACCTTCTTTGATCCTTTGACTTTTTTACGAGATGAATTTATATTTTCTAGACTAACATGCATGACAACATAATTCTCTACACTCATTAATATTCAACTTTGGTGCTTTAATGAGGGAAACCAAGAGAAATGTAATGTCTTCTGCTTATCTAAAGAAGTAGGACTTTTGCTAATATCTAGACCCCCAGAAATGCCTTTAAATAACATCGAAGATGTGACATAATCAGCAGCAAGAGTATATTCCGAGTCACTGTGATCAATACTGCAGAGAAAAAGAAAAGCTGGGAAACTGGCAGAAAATTTGCTTCATAGTAAAACAGAAAGTAGAAATGACTCGTGTGGCGTCCTGTGCTCTACGGGAGCCAGGAAATCACACATGAAGTCGAGGATCAGGCCTTCTGCTACTACTCATCTAAAATGAACGTGCACATGTGTTTAACACAGAGAATGGAGATGCACGATCATCACCCCAAGTCCTTTTCGGCTTTTGCCAATTCACTATAGACCTCCATTCAAAAGGAAAACAAATCGGGTGCACTCTAGCTAGAAGAAATGTGGCTGTCTACAAGTATATGGGTATGAAGACATAGGTGTATTTAGTGGATTTTGGTTTTTTTGATTTGGCATTTAGTGTGTGCCATGCTAAGAGTATTGGCATGGAAATATATGTCATACAGACAGATGGATAATGACAAAGATCTGCTCTTTAGATAAGGCCCACTCTCAGGCTGGGGGGAAATAGTCTGCTCTACATCATATGAATGAAATGAAGGATTCATTTGTATCCTAACTGCTCATATTCAGAATCTTTTTGTCTCTGAAAAGTTTGGTACTACAGACAACTCCCATTCATACTTCCTATCAAGGTAGGTAGACTATGAGTATCGATTTTGTAATTGGTCCTCTTTTCTCCCCTGGAGCTTATCCTACTGAGCTTGCTCCACTGAGGATGAAAGAGAATCTTTTTTATTGAATTGAACAGTTAGTTCAGTCAAACAACCGATTCAGTACATCAGCTGATTTGGCTAAGTTTTTTGTTTGTTTATATTTCCACATCAATACAGTAGCCCTTTATTAAGGGCCTACTATGTACCAAGCACTGCTCTGAGTGCTGTGGCATAACAGAGACAAAAGGGAAACAACCCCTGCCCTCTGAGAGCTTGGATTCTACTGGAGGGCTGCAACATAACCTCTAAGGTCATTCCTGCTCCATAGGGATGATCCTATAATCTGATATACATAGCTAAAATTATTATCCATAAACAATGCTAAAATTGCATTGTACTATGCAATTTTATGTTTTTCTATTTATCATAACTCTTGTCTTTGCCCTGATATGGGCCACACACCCAAGTGAGAAATCTTGGAAAGAAAAAAATAGATACATGTTTATGCTGAAAAATAATAGATTTCTCATCTGTGCTCAAGTTTGATACAAAACATATTGGAGGAGAAAAAATGAGAACTCTGAGCCAACCCCTTTGGCAATCAATGGCTAGCTAGTGCCTCTTTAGGAAAGAATTCACTAGTCCACATGAGGAAACATCACCAATAATATTCCTCTCTAAGCCAGACTCCTTGAGTTTTATTGCCTTTATCAGCATACCATGATTAGTTGGATTTCAATCAAATTCCCTTTAAATTTGACCCCCTTTGTTTGATTTGGCTTTGTCTAGGAACTTGGTTATCAATCCAGCAACAGAGCAACTGATAGTGGTCTTTGCAAATCATATCAGGGGAATATACGTAGAACCATACAGTCAAGTTGCTCCTACCTAAGCCAATCTAAGAGTCGTTGGTGCTAACATAGTAGAAACTAACTAGTTTGACTTGATTTTCCTCACTGAATTAATTAGTTATTTTCTTTTAGCCTATATGTATTGCGAAGTACTTTGTAATTCTTGAAACAGTCAATGGTACTATAGTTAATATCCCCATAGCAATTAGTGGTACTATATAGAAATGTATTTCTCCCAAGTAAGGAAAAATAAGAATTCACACAAATATTCTTTATAATGTATGTGGTGGAGGACAGGTAAGGTTGGACTGTGATTTCATCAAAATGAATAATTCCCAAGTATGGAAACTCCATCCACTAATGCAAAGTGATAATTTCTCTGTAATTTATAGTCAGAAAATTGCTCAAAGCACTGAAAAGTTAAGTGAATTGCCCAGGGTCACATAGCCAGAATGTGTCACCCGGGTCTTTTAGACTATCCCCTGCTTCAGAGTTCTTAACCTGAAGTCCTTGAATTTGTCTAGAGCTTTAAAAAAAACATTTTATAATTGTACTTCAATATAATTGGTTTCCTTTGTAATCTTATGTATTTTATTTTGTGCATTTAGAAACATTATTCTGAAAAGGGGACCATAAACTTCACTGGACTGCCAGAGGGATCCATGGCACAAAGAAAGAAAGTTTAAGAACCCTAGTTCTAATTGGAAAGTATTTTATATAAGTATATTTAATTGGATACTGTTAAATAAAGAATATTTTGAAAGTAGACCATTCAGTTCTCCCCCAAGACTCTATTAGGTAACTAGCTTCACAAAATAAGTTTGTTTGTTTTCCAGGAGAAGCTGTCGGGACATTGATGTGGAATGAAATCAATTATTTATATTTCAGAAGATAATCCTTTAGACCCTGTCCACTGGGTGCCGTTTTTGAGTGGCATTGAACACTCAAATACAGACCAACCTCACCAGCCCAGTAGGAGACCTCGAAATAGCATTAACAAAAGATATATTTGTCAAAATCATTTCAAAAGCAAGGACAATTGGGCCTTTAAAAACCATCACCAGTTCCAGGAATTGATAGCTCAGGGTTGCACAGTAGAGTTTGACAAGTAGAGAGAAGTTAGATCATAAGAAAAATGTACAAACTGCTCCTTGAGACTTCTTGTGAAACCTTTTCTTGAGTAAAGCTGGTTTTCTGGAATATTTATGAGTGCCTAGAGGAGGGAGTTTTAACCTGGGGCCTATGAACTTTTTTTTTCTTTTAAAAAATGTTTTGATAATAGTGTTCTAATAGGTAATTGGTTTCTTTTGCAGTTCTGTGTATCTTATTTTTTTTTTTTGCTTTTAAAAACATGATTCTGGGAAGGCACCCCGTAATCTTTACTTGACTCAAAAAATGTTAAGAACCCCTGGACTAATAAACATTAGAAATGTGATAAATAGAATTAAATATGTAAGGGCTATATTTTCTCTGATTCCTAGACTAAGGTCCTTGAGCAGATGCACTAATTCTTTTTTTCAGCTACTTCCTGACTTACTAGGGGCCTGAGACTGACTAGGGGCCTGCAAGAGTTAATGGACCCTCACTCAACATTGAACTTTCCTTGAAGAGAGATTTAAGAAGTGTCTGAGAGCTCCAAGTACACTAAGAATTTCATCTTCCAGCCATAGCTGTCTGGATGTGGTTGAGAGACGCTCTGGAGCCTGGCTCCAAGGAACAAATCATTTGAGTTCACCAAACCCTAGTTAAATGCAAGGCCCCATGCTGTGCTGTGGGAATACAAAGATGAGACAATTGCCCAGCACCTGTTCTCACATGAGTCTGCTAGGAGAGGGTATGATGGGGCAAAGGAGAAATCCAGGCAAAGTTTTGGGAGAAATTTGAGGAAAGATCACTTTTACCTCAAGGTCTGGAGTGTAGTGAAGGCTTCATAGAGAAGGTGGTGACCTGTGCTGGGCTTTAAAGGAAGAGACTTTAGGCAGAAACTAGGGGAAATGGAGAGTATTTTCCATACATGGAAGATGGTGTGGGCAAAGGCAAAGAGATGAGAGAGTAAAAGACAAGGATGGGGGTGCAGAAAATACTTGAGCTTAGCTGAACAGTGTAATCTATGAAGGGAAGCAGTGCAAGATAAGCCTAGACAGGGAGCCTGGAGAGCCGGATTGTGGAAGCCCTAGAATGCCAGAATCAATAACTTATGCTTTATTCAGTCAGTAATGGTTTTTGAGAAGAGGGGTGGCATAGTCATAGCAGCTTATCTTCCTGAATTATTTTGTTAATGTGCACAGTATAGAGTAGAGGAGAGGAAGACATTGACGGCAGATGGACTAGTTTGAAGATGATTACAATAAGCTAGGTAAGAAGAAACAAGGGCCTAGATTATGCCCCAGGAATACAGGCTCCCACAAGAAAGAAATGTCAGAATGCATCTTAGAGGGCATGTTCTACCTTCCCACAGACGAGACTTACTCAAGTACCACCGTGGCTTAGTTCTCCCCCATACTTCACCATGTACCTCTGGGCCATACTGCATCTGAGGAATACATGTGGCAACATTATGTCCATAGGAAGGGAAGGGGGCTGTTTTCCCCATCTAATATCATAGAGCCAGAAGCCTTCTTACTTATCATGTTGCCAGACTCCAGCATACATGTATGGAGCCCCCAGTCCCCATTAGCTTTCTGAATGTTCCCTATGCCATTATTGTAGTTCCTTGCTGCTGCCAAAAGAGAATGTGGGGTCCCAGGTGCATGTCCCTTTCTGGATGATTTTCGTCTGTGGTCATGACATTGGCATCTATTTGTTTTTGAAGTACAGGGATTGCATTTTATTCTCTTGTTTTGTTTACCAGTAATTCAAAGAGCTATGGGTGTTGATGCTTAAAAGATGAGATGATTGCAGCTTTTCCTGACACCTTACTTCCTTAGATGGGTTTTACATGTGTATGTGTGTTTTTTTTTTTCTTTAAGAGAAGAAGAAAGTCATACCTAAGAGCTACTTTCAGTTCCAGGAGAAACTCATCACTGGAATGTTGGAGTCTCTACCAGCTTTGTGCTTTCTCTCATTTTTAATCTGCTTGGTGTGGATTAGCAAATGCATTCAAACTTGTAACACATGACCTGTCTCTAACCAAGGGCATTTTTCATTTATCCCTGTGTCTATGTGAGCTCATGCTCATTTTTAAGCTAGCATTTACACAGTGCCTTAAGGTTTGCAAAGCACTTTCTACTTGTTATCTTCTTTAATCATGTTGATACAGAGAAATACCACACTAGGGTAGAGGAAGTAGAGATAAGCCTATAGGTGAATGTAAATTGTGTCTAGCAGAAGGAGGTCGGGCAAAAGATATCTCTAGTTTGGAAACATGCCACCTGAACACAAGGGCACACAAGCTTTCCTCATGTTACAAGTGTAGGAGGCCAGAGAATTGTAACTACAAATTCTAACATGGGAGTCCATTTTAGTTGGGAGGAGCTGGGCAGTGGGAGCGCATGAACGACACTTCTACTACAGGTTTCCTTGTGTCGGGAGAGGGAGTGAACCGTCCTGCAGAGAGATCAGCTTTCCATCTGATGGGGGTTCAGAAGGAAGGTGGGTGCTAAGAGAAGCATGCACACTGATGAGACCTAGGGATGACAGTCCCACAGTTGATTGTGTTTTAAAGGTTTCTTGGACAACAGAAAAAACTCAAAAAGTCAAAAAGTGGAGTCTGTGTTCATAATGGGTAGGAAATGTTCCCCAGGGAAGAATTGCCCCTCCTCAGAGGCGGTGCAGGATCAAGGCTGCATTTGCCCCATACTAGTTAACAAGTTTCTCTTTTAGGTTAAATGACTCTTGCATCATCTAAGCTGTAGATATGGGAGGGGAAATTTTGAGGTAGAGTTTTTTTTTAATCACTTTTGTCATACCTCTTTCATAATGCAGGCAGTCATTTGAGCAAAAGGGCAGGGAAAAAAATCTTCATAATTTGGTTAAAGACATATACTTGGAGAGAAGTGATCAGGAGATTTTTCCTCTTAAAGAGGCATGAACAGCCACATTGGTTCTGATGAAAAAAGAGTCATTAATTAGAGAAAGGGCTTAAGAATACAGCAAGCCCTTGCCTGCAGTCCCCAGACGATCTCAGCAGTGCTGGCTGAGAGACAGGAGGGCAGAAAGCTGCAAGGTGGTTTCGGAGGGAGTTATGTGTTTTTAAGTTGGGAAGAGTATCAGTGTTAAAGAATAAGGACTGAGAAAAAAGTAGGGAAGGAGCAAAGAGAGTTAGATCCCTACTTTTACTTCAATGATAGCTTCATGTGTAGCCTTGCTCCACATTGAGACTTCTTCCATACTTAATAACATATATAAATTAAATACTTTCATTTGATGAGTTAAATTTGTTTCTAAAAGTCCATTTTCCCTAGAAAAATGCTATCTAGTGGTAATTTACCCAAATAGCAGACACATCATCCCTGAAATGAGAAATAAAACAGAGCTGTGTCTCATGTAACCCATATACAGTGACGTGACAATACCACACCATTATATATATCATCTGTAGTCATATAGTCCCTATAATGCCCATGAAAAGTCTTACTATCTGTGATATATACATATATGTATATGTGTATACACACACACACACACACACACACACACAAAACCTGTTCCTTTTAATTATTACATAGGATGCCTATTAGTTATTTAAGGTGTCAGATTTCTAACTTCCTTATCATAGTAGGGTCCTGTTTATGATTCCATTGTGAAGGATCACTGTTCATTAGCTCAAGAAAGCCACTGAGTCTCCATAGCCAGTATTTTTAGTGAGGTTAGATCCTGGTAGGAAATGAAAGACAATACAAAATTCTGCACATATGAATTAGAGCCCATTTTCCTTCTGTCCAGCAATATGAAACCAATTCCTTTGTTTGAACAAACAAATGACATTTGACAGTATAACTTTGAATATAGTTCCATGAATGAACCTACTAACATTAAACCAAAGCTGGGGCTTTAGTACCTATGTGTGCTTTCTGAGGACATATATATCTGTTCATGTTAAAAGTTATTTGATGACACAACCACATTTTTGGTTGCAATAGAATTTTATAAAAATAAATTCATCATAAGAGATGATCTAGAATTATAATAATAATAACTATGCAGTGCTTCAAGGTATGTAAAGCACTCTACAAATATTAACCCATTTTTTATCCTCACAACAACCCTAGGTAGGTATTATTATTATCCCCATTTTACAGATGAGAAAACTAAGAGGTTAAATGAATTGTCCAAGATGACACATATGATTAAGTATCTGAGACAAGATTTGAACTCACATCTTTCTGATGCCAAGTCCAGCAATCTGTCTACTATACGCCCTAGCTACTCAGTTTCTCCATAGTGCCCTAGTAGCAAATGGACAGAAGTGTTTTGAATCCACTAAAAGAAATGAAGAAGCAGCTTGAACACACCACCCCATAACCTTTCCTCTTCCAAGTTCCTTGTCCCTTTTGGGTGGTGTTTTGTTGCTTCTTAATGGGAGAACCCAATCACATTGATCAAGTTTTTCTATTATAGTGGGCCTTCAGTCAGCACACAGAAATGACTTTGTTATTCAGAGTAGAGATATATTAGAGTAATCATTGTAATGGTGTTCTCAGTGTAGAAGTGTAGCCAAGCAAAACATCTATTTATTCTCTTGTTATGTGTGATGGCAACCAGTAAGATGGACTATGAAAAAGAGGGCCAAGACTATATAATAATAGGGTATGCATGGATAACACTTGTCTGGCTTGGACACAGTCTGTATAATAAATCAACTAATATTTAGTGACTATCCTTCATACACTAGGCAATGAAAGGTACATAAAAAGAATAAGACCCAGTCCCTGCCTTCAGGTTGCTTACTGGAGGTAGTTGGAAACATAACCACACGAAAAATTAAATAGAATATAAGATGTATGTTCGAGGCAACAATAGAAAAGATGTTACAAGTCAGTTTGTGATGATTTGCAAAGTGAATGATACAAATAAATGTGTTCTAGTATTACAGAGGAGGGAAAGATCATTTCCCTTGGGATTGCCGAGGAAGACTTTCCAGAAGAGGTTTGAATTGGGACTTGAAGGGTAGGCAGGATCTAGGAATAAGAAGGAAGGCATTCTATTCAGAGGAATAATGTGAGCACAGGAATCTGCTGGTGATCAGCTTTGACCCTGTAGTAAGTCAACAAGCATTTTTAAAATTAATTTATTTTGAATTATCAACAATCACTTCCATAAGTTTCTGAGCTTCAAATTTTTCTCCCTCTCCCCCCGCCCAACACGGCATGCAATCTGATATAGGCTATACATATATATTCCTATTAAACATGTTTTCACATTAGTGATGTTGTAAGTAAGAATTAAAACCAATAGGAAGAACCACCAGAAAGAAGAAACAAAACACAACAGAAGAAAAAAACAGCAAATAGTATGCTTTGATCTGCATTCAAATTCTATAGTTCTTTCTTTGGATGTGGATAGCATTTTCCAACATGAGGCCTTTGGAAATGTCTTAGATTCTTGTATTATTGAGAAGGGTTAAGCCTATCAATATTAGTCATCGCCCAGTGTGGCTGTTACTGTGTACAACATTCTCCTGGTTCTGCTCATTTCACTCAGCATCAGACCTTACAAGTCCTTCCAGGTTTTTCTGAAGTCTGCCTGTTCATCATTTCTTATAGCACAATAGTATTCCATTATATTCATTTACCACAACTTGTTCAGTCATTCCCCAATTGATGGGCATCCTCTCAATTTCCAATTCTTTGCCACCACAAAAAGAGCTGCTATAAATATTTTTGTACATGTAGGTCCTTTTCCCATTTGTATGATCTCTCTGGGATATAACCCTAGAAGTGCTATTGCTGGATCAAAGGGCATGAACATTTTTATAGCCCTTTGGGTATAGTTCCAAATTGCTCTCCAAAATGGTTGGATCATTTCACAACTCCACCAACAATGCATTAGTGTTCCAATTTTCCCACATCTTCTCCAACATTTATCATTTTCCTGTTTTGTCATGTTGGCCAATCTGCTAGGTGTGATGTGGTACCTCAGAGTTGTTTTGATTTGCATTTCTCTAATCAATAGTGATTTAGAGCATTTTTTCATATGATTATAGATAGCTTTAATTTCTTCATCTGAGAACTGCTTGTTCATATCCTTTGACCATTTATCAATTGGGGAATGATTTGTATTCTTATAGATTTGACTTAATTCTCTATATACTTTAGAAATGAGGCCCTTATCAGAGAGACTGGTTGTAAAAATTCTTTTCCAATTTTCTACCTTCCTTCTAATCTTGGTTGCATTGGCTTTGTTTGTGCAAAAACTTTTCAATTTAATGTAATCAGTGTTATCCATTTTGCTTTTCGTAATGTTCTCTATCTCCTATTTGGTCATGAATTCTTCTGTTCTCCATAAATCTGATAGGTAAACTATTCCTTGCTCTCCCAGTCTGCTTACAGTATCAGCCTTTATATCTAAATCATGAACCCATTTTGACTTTATTTTGGTATATGGTATGAGATTTTGATCCATGCCTAGTTTCTGCCATAGTCTTTTCTAGTTTTCCAGCAGTTTTTGTCAAAGCGTGAGTTCTTATCCCAGAAGCTGGGGTCTTTGGGTTTATCAAATAATAGATTACTATAGTCATTGACTACTGTGTCTTGTATAAACAAGCATTTTTAAAGGGCCTTCTGTGTGCCAGGCACTTTGCTAAGAATGAGAACATGGGTCATGTTGGGGAACAGAGAGATTTAAGACTAGAAAAGGAGATTGGGACTAGATTGTGAAAAAGCCTTGAAGGCTAGGCCAAAGGGTTTGAACTTCAGCCCATAGGCAATGGGGAGCCATTGAGAGGCTTTGAGCAGAGGAGCAGTATGATCAGTATAACATTTTAGGAAAATTAATCTGGGAATGGCATGGAGAATTGGTGTTTTTAATTAGGAGTTCTCTTTGTGTTCTGGACCCCTTTTACAATCTGGTGAATCCTAGAATCATGTATTTAAATGCATAAAATAAAATTCATAGGATGACAAAGGAAACCAATTATATATAGTTATTAAGATGCTAAAAAAAAAAAAGCAAACTAATGGTCCCAGATTGAGAACCTCTAGATTAGACAATAGCTAGATTGCAGATAAGAAAATCAGGAATAAAGAGCCAAGGTTGCACTATATATTAATAAGGATCTGAGGAGGTAGGGGTGGGGGTGGGGTTGGGGGGGAGTGAGAATGAAAGGATAGGTGCAGATGCAACCAATATTATGAGGGAAAAATTCATAGGACGTGGTGTCTGACCAAATAGAGGAGACCAGTTGGTGATCAGGAAGAAGGGGACAAAAATGATATCCCACCTTGGGAGACTGTCATACTGCTCATATTTTCACTTCCCTGAAGGCAGCTACTGGTTCAAGCCTACGTATACTCAGACACTGAGCACGTTATGGCTTGTGTTTGGGGTCTTTGCTGTAGGATCACTGTGCCATTCAGGCCAGAGGTCTGAAGGAGGTCCCCTGGGTACACTGGTCACTACCCTACTTAAATGATTTAATGATAAATCCACCCTCCACTAAATTCTACTTGATTGCTAAGAGAGTCCAATGTATTCTGTCATTTCCATGCTCCCTTCCTCTCCCTCTGTTCCCCACCTCTTGAAATTAGTTTGCATTTACTTTGTATATATTGTATTTTTACTTTATCTATTTTAACCATCAGGCAGCATTGACATCTACTGTTGGAATCCCACGCTTGCTCTGGACCTAGAAGTCCTTAAACTTGTGGTCTGAGTCCTCCCTAAATAGATGGGGCAGGAACCCAGGAAGCTATGTCTCATCACTTCCTGTGCCTCCTCGCCAGCTAAAGGCCAACTTTTGGTGCAGCAGGGGGAGGGAAGGTGAGAAAGGATGAGCTGGGCATTCCTGGATATGTCTCCATCCGTAAATTGTAAGCTCCCTGAATTCAGAGACTATTTCATCTTTGTGTATTCCTAGACCAGCTCAGTGCCTAGCACATAATAGGTGCTTAACACATACTTGCTGAAAAAAAAACCACGAATGATTGAATGGACCCTTGAATCCAAATTGTCCCATCTACTTTAAGAAGCTAAGTCTTTTGGTCAAAGGAAAAAAATTTTCAAATTCAAAAATAATCAGTAGTATTTTGGCACTTCTTGGCAGGAGAGGTACCTATTTATTTGAATTGCCAGGTCTAATGCTTCGCTTCTAGGGCAAAATATAACCTGAATGATTCAATATGCAACGTGACTGAGAAACCTTGGCATATGCAACCAGGCAGTGGGGCATCTGCCTGAAATTTGAAGGAAAAAAAAGATGCAGTTGATTGGGAATAACTAAATCTTTTCAATTAAAGGCACAAAAATAACTAGGGTATCAGTACTCAATAGGGAAGATTTGCGTTTGCAGCTTTGTGTTCTATAAAGAGAACTCAACATGCGTCAATATGCATGTATTAATGTTTGTATTTACTGGGCACAGAATAAATTCTGTGGGGCTTATTCTTCCACTGATGCATGAAGAAATTATATAGGGAAGTAACTCTGAAATGAATCAATGAAAGGGTAAGCCATTTAGCATTTTACAATTCTGTTCATTCATTCATTCCATTTCCCAAATGTACATGCCCCAAACCTCAGAACCAGAATCTATGAAATGACAAGCTTCGATGTTCTTTCCAGGAAGTGCATCCGGATGTGCTTATCTATATGTGGGGGGGGGGCAGATATTGGAGCATTTTAAATGCCTTCTCCTTATATTCTGAGATGTTCCCATTGAAAATGGCGTTTTGCAACAATCCTTGCAGTGCAGGTGACATTCCTTCGCTATACTCTGCTCTCTTCTCCCCAGCACTATGCATTGGCAATGCTTTTACTGGCATAGACTATTTCACTGGCTGAATACTAGCCTCATATCTCACATTGTGGTTTACAGGAAATTTCTGGAAAGTGACTTTGACCATTTTGTGCAACTACTCCTTAGAGAAAATATATGTGTGATATTTACAGAAATGCTACAAGTTAGCACAGAAGGTATTTGAGATTCTTGGTAATACAGCTAATAAAATCATTTTAAAGTGAAGAATGGCAAGTGAACTATTGGGATTCTATCATTAAGTCTTTGCAGAGCATAGGAAAAGAAAAATTAAGATAAATCAGTCATCAAAAATTCTGACATTGTCTTAGCCTCTGTCAATGGCATATGATTAAAGATCTTGGGAAGTTCTTAATGGAGGTAAAGTCAATTACATAGAATCACAGAGCAGGAACAGGCCTGGGGAGATTCTCTAGGTTAGCCCCATGCCCTCAAGCAAAACTGGAGCAAAATCATTCAAGACAGAAAATTTTCATCATCTTCATCCCCATCATATACAGCAGAACCTCATTAGTCAAGAACTCACCAATTCAAAATTTGTGATTATCTGGATGGACATGAAACTTATATAAAGGTTACCTTTGTACTCTCAATGAACTTAAGAGTGTTTAAAAAAATAGGGGCAGCTACGTGAGTGATGCAGTGGATAGATCTCAGGCCTTGGAGTCAGGAGGACCTGAGTTCAAATCCGGCTTCAGACACTTGACACTTACTAGCTATATGACCCTGGGCAAGTCACACAACCCCAATTGCCTCACCAAAAAGCAAAAAAAAAAGTTTAAAATACTAGCAGAAGGAAAGTTCCACTAACAAAAAAAAAATTTCTAACCACCTTTAAATAATACCTATTTGCAAACAAAATTTGCTAATTATAAGTTATTCTTGTTAGTTTTTGTTATTGTATGAACTTGAAAATATCAAAACTAAAAAAAAACCCTCTATATAAAGAGATCACTATTGCAGATGTTCTCTTTCCCCTTACTTCCACTCTTACTTTGAATATATGCCTTTCCTCTCACTCACTTGTTAACCCCTGGACCTTATCAGCAAACTAAAATAATTATCTTCAAAGTTACCAACGATCTCTTAAATGCCAATCCTAAGGGGCTTTTATGGTTTCTCATCCTTCTTGACTTCTTTGAAGCCTTTGACTCTGTGTTATCACCCTCTTCTCTTAGACATGCTCTCCTATTTGGATTTTTGTGACACTGTTCTCTTTTATTTCTTCTTCTACCCAGATGATGACTCTTCAGTCTCCTTTGCTGAATCATTCACCCATATCCCACCCTGCAACTGTAGGGTGTGTGTCCTAGGCCCTCTTCTCATCAACTCCCATGAATTTAATTACCATACCTGTGAATGTGTAAAGTGAGAATAAGTTTTAGTACCTTAATTAGATAATAGGAATAATTTTGTCATCTTATTCGAACTGCTTCAACTAATTAGAACATTATTATTATAAGACTCCATTTGTGATTGAGATATTTTCAGTGACTTGTTTTTCTATAAATTGATTTTCCATAATAAGCTAAGTACCTGTGTGGTATCATGTAGTAAACAAAATGTATGTATTCTTAAACATCTAATAAACATATGTAGACCCTCCAATGAGAGAGACTACCAAAGGAAAAAAAACATCAAAAACAACTTTAGAAATAATTTTGATGCCAAATGCTAATCAAGTTATGTAGTAAACAACTTAAGAACACCCATAGCTAAGCATATTAAAAAAAAAAAAAACACCAGAGGCCCCAGCCATCAGGCTGTTTCTAAGGTGTGATTTAGGCTAATCCCAGCACATTTGAGATTCAAGAAGTCCATGTTGGCTTGAAGGCAGTGCAGATTGAGAGACTTGATAGATGTCCACCCCAGAGGGAGGCACATGGCCTCTGGCTAAACTGACAGGGAAGGAAGTTAACTGCACTATTGGAACCTCTAACACATCAGAGTAGCAACAGTAAATGGGTTATATGTGTGCACCATATTTTGTATTCTTCTTCTCCAGGTTAAATATCTCTAGTTCTTCTAACCTTTCTTCATATGATGCTTTTTCTAGTTGTCTAACAATTCTGGTCACTCTCTTCTGGGCCACTCTTTCCTTGCCTGCCTTTCCTAAAATGTGTTGCTCAGAACTAAATACAGTGGTCCAGATGTGGCCGGAATGGATTAAAGAAATGGTTCCCATTTTGTGCTTCAAAAATCCCTTGGGAGTTCACATTGATGGTCTGAGGTGTTCATGCTAAAATATTTTAATGACACAACCAGAAAATAATTGTAAAGTACTATATTAAATTACTCTAGTGATTGAAAACACATTTATGTTGTTGTTTAAAGGAGTTTGAGGAACAAAAATCATTGGGACCCACTGGATCATAGTGAAATTATTATGCCTCTTATTGAAACCTATTAAAACATGAGCTCTTATTTGCATAGTTTTGGCTCATTTTGACCTCAAAGTCCACTAAAGCCACCAGATCGTCTTCAAATAGACAAGCATCTAGTCACACCTTTACCATCCTGTATTTGTGAGATTGATTTTTGAGACCCAAGGGTAGAATGTTTCATTTATGCCTATTCTATTTCATCTTCAATTCAGTTTATTATTTTAGTGTGGTAATATTTTCTGTGGATCTACATTCTATAACCAACATATTAGGTATACTTCCAAACTTTGTGTCACCTGAAAATCTGAAAAGGATGCTATCTATATCTTCTGATAAAAAAATCACTGATAAATTACTGATAAAAATAGACAAATGACCAGGGCCAAGATTCCTAGAGACATTTGAGAGACCCTCCTCCACGTTAGCATTAACCAATTCCTAATCTCCCTAACTGTAATATCCCTTAGTCCACATTTCTCCCTGTTGTCTACAAGGATATCATGAGAGAATGTGTCAGAAGCCTTGCTAAAATCTGTCTATTATAGCTACAGAATTCTGCTTACCTACCAATCTGTGTACTAGGCACAGGGCTAGATTCCAGAAATGCAAATAGAAGAGTGAGATAGTGTTTATTAAGATGGTATGGTAAGAATAATTGGTCCATAAAAAAGAACGAAGTAGAAAGTGTACAGCAGAGAACAAAAGAAAACTTACAAGGAAGCAAAGAATAAGATGAATAGCTCTCAATACAATGTGTAGTATTTATCATACAGGCTTTCTTGAAATGAAAATTTATTGCTATATGTTTTGAATCCTCTCTTATGTTCTGCTATGAACATGACATGCTTGTTTTTTTTTCCTTTTCTTTGTATTTAAATTTCAATATTTAAGTTTATGATATGTTTCTTTTTCTTTTCTTTAGAAAAAAGAATAATTGGGGCAAAACATTTCCTCCCCTCAAAAGAAAAAAAAAAAACCTGGGCCACACTCTCCCATAAATATACACAGAATCCAGGGGAAAAGCATGTTTAAACTTAGGGAACCAATGGGTCAACTCAGAATTCCTGATTTCTGGAAGTTTCCAGTATTTTTCTCAAGTGCATAATCAGGGTCATAATCCATGAAGCTGCTTCCCCCTTTAGTTTGCTATGCTTCTGTATCCATCTTTATCCCTGCATGAAGGAGCATTATATGTAATCATCCTAGGAAGACACACTAGAGCTAGACTGTGGGGGCTTTTCCATGCCAGACAGATGAAAGAAGGAGCATCAGAATGACCGAAGTGTTGGTAGAATTTCCTCATCAGGGAAATTCGAAGCAAAACTACTTTGACTCAGTTAACAGTTGTCCAGCATCAAGACACTGATTACATGTAAAGGGCAAGTGTCTGTGTGTCACATTTTAAAGACCAAAATTTGAACAGTGGATATATGTCTGGGGAAGAAAGTGTCTGTTGCCTGGTGTGGTAGCAAAATGCCAGGAATCTTAGCTCCTAGGGAGGTTGAAGATAACCGATGTCTTTAGCTCAGGAGTTCTGAACTTCAGTGGGCTAAATCAATCAAGTGTCTAAACTAGGGCCACCAAAGAACATGGGGGGACCACCAGACTAAAGAGGATTGAACTGCCCAGTTGGAAATAGAACAGGGCAAAGCTCCCTTGCTGGTCAGCAATATGATTGGGCTTGTCAGGAGGGACCACTGCACTGCCAATCCAGGAGACCTAGGGAGATCCATTCTCAAAAAAAAAAAGGAAAGAAAAGAACCTTTTAATGTAGAAGTAGAATTGTATCTAATTTTGAAGATAGGGGTCAGGGTAAGGGTCTGTATATACATATAAGACTATGATAAGGAAAGTAAATGTATGTTACATTTTACTGACAAGACAAAGATTATAGCTGAGCATTATAGAATGTGAAAATAAATTTTAAAATTATAATTTTGAATGCTAATGAATTTAAGCTCTATATAAAAAAACAAAAAGAATTACAAGATGGATTAAAAGACCAAGACCCACCACTTTGTTGTCTATAGGAAACACACATAAGATAGAGATACCTACAGGTTTAAAATATTAGTTGGAGGGAATGCTATACTTCATGCTGAGGAGCAGCATGGCAGAGTGGTGGATGATGGACTTTGGAGTCTGAAAGACCTGGGTTCAGGCCCTGCATCTGACATGTCACTTGACCTCTTGGTATTCCCAAGCACCTCACTAAGGTTATAAGTTATACAACATTTATGAATCCATATTAATAGAGGGAGTTCTCTCCATCAATGAAGTCACACCAAAGGAAGTTTCAGCAAACCCCATAAAACAGAGAGTTTCAGTCATGATTTTAGACAACATTGATAATACATTGATAATATATAACACTGATAATACATAAGGCTATGTACAGCAATACAGTTTTAAAAGGACAAATTAACTGAATTATAAAGGAATATAGATTAGAAAACTTTATTAGTGGGGTGTTTCAATACCCATTTGTGAAATATGACAATTCCAACAGTAAGAGTTCACAAAATTGAACAGTGATGAAAAAAATTAGATTTGATTAATCTCTGAAGGTGATTAAATGGATCTCAGGTACTTCTGTAAAATGAGGTGCTTGACCAGATGACCTCTAAGGATCTAAATCGATGATCATATAATCCTTTTTAATACAAACTATCATTAGTGAAATGATTTCTGTTGCTTTGTATGAAATCATCTTTTGAAGAAACTCCACCTCTCCCTACTCATATCCCTACACATAACATTTTCTGTTCTCTGTTTCATCCCTAACATGCTCGAATTTTCTACCTAACAATGGGTCTTCTTTTGTCACATCATTTTATTTCATATAGGTCTCTTTTGGTCTGTCAGAAAACAAATTCAAATCCATGTTCAAAAACTTGGTTTCAAAATATTTGAATCTATATATAGGATACAGGCTTTCAGAAAAGAGTCTCAATACCTCACAGTGAGGAGTGTGCTTTGTTTCTAGGGCAACTTAGCTGAGAGCCTGTTAGTTAACTAATTAAGCATTGTGTGCAAATTAACTCTGCCAGTTCTAAGTCTAAAAGAGAAAGGAATGAACCTGCTTTTTCCCTAAAGAATAAATTACCTTGGTAAGACTGGGGGCAAAAGGTTGGGGGAGGGGAAAGGAGACATACAGGAGAAAATTTAGACATTATTTAAAAAAGATATCAATACAAATATTTTAGAAATAATTAATTGTCATCAGAGAAACCTTAGAGATAATCTTCATAGTTTTCATCTCCCTCTTTTATGCTATGGCAAAGAAAGGAATTTGGTCAACGGAGCTCTCTGGAAATGGCAAACTAAGAAAGTTCCTTTTAGTTAATAATGACTATCATCATTACCACCACCTCTATCCTCACTATCATCACCCAAATGATCTGGTATTTATCTAGGTTTTAAGGTATATAAAGTGCTCTTCTCACAACCCTGTGCAAGTAAGAAAAAGTTCTTTGTTCCTCTCCTCATCTCAGCCCCTCCCCTCCTCTATCCTTCTAGCCTTCTCTTTTCCTCTTCCTCTTCCCTTTCCCCTCCCTCCCCAGATAGCCATCCACATATGCTGAGAAAGAAGTCTCCATTCAGATAAAGAAGATGGGTCATTTTAAAAAAGAACTCCAGTTACCTTCCAAATATAAGATAAGGATCAGAACAAGTGGATTCCAGTTAAAGCATTAGTGAGAAAAGTAACAAATTATACCTGGGTGTTCATTTTTTTTTTAAAAAAACACTCTGTATAAGAATTACGCCTATTTCTGTTTAATATTATATACATCAGTCTATTTGAACAGTTATATTTTATAATAAGTGAAATAGTAGGAAAGTCTTGTATATTAATTGATAACTTTTGAGGAAATAACCCTGTTGGCTCCTGAGGCAAAGCTTATGCATTGTAGCTTAGACCACTTAACAAAACCTTTTATTTTACTTTAAACCAAAGCCAATGTTCCCATACTCAAAATAAAGTTCCATTCTTTGGAGAGGTAAGCAAATGCGTTTTAAAGATCGAATTTGTAAGGGGCAGCTAGGTGGTGCAATGGATAGGGCACCGGCCTTGGAGTCAGGCGGACCTGAGTTCAAATTCAGCTTCAGACACATAACACTTACTAGTTGGGCAAGTCGCTTAACCTCGATTGCCTCACCCCCCCCCCCAAAAAAAAGATTGAATTTGTAAAGCTAAAGTCATGTAGTGTCAACAGTATCACAACACTTGTAAATCCTTTCTCCTGTATCCTTTTTTCAAACTAATTCTAATTCTGATTATGGATTCTACTCACCAGGCTTTCCTCTTTTTTGTGGTCAACCAAATAATTGGTTTTTAAGTAGAGTATGAACATGTTCTATCTGAGCATAGTTGCCTCTCAGACAACACGATAAAAGCTTTTGTTGTTTTAATGTGCTGTTTTCTATGTCAATTTATGGATGTCCTTTCTTTACTACTTCATATATTCCATGTGTATATGTATACATATATATATGGAGATATATATATATATATATATATATATGTATATTTATAGTGTACCTAGATATTCACATGTTGGCTCTCTCATTTGAATATAAACTCCTAGAGGGCAGGAACTGTTTTTGCCTTTCTTTGTATCTCTAGTGTTTAATACAATGCCTAGTACATAAGTGCTTAATAAATACTTGCTGACTGACTACTCAGTTTTATGAAAACTGTAGTTGAGTGACTTGAATTTAATATTATAATAAAATTTAGCTCTAGCAAGAGCTAGAATGTGTGTCAGGGCAAGGTAAAGGCAGTAGGAAATGTCTAATAAGAAAGAGAGAAGCCACCAAAGAGAAGCCAGAATTTTATGTCTCTGGAGCAAAAAACAAAACAAAACAAAACAAAAAACAAAAACAGAAACAGCTCAGATATCCTTAGGCAAAATTCTCTCAACCATTCTGAGCATATCTCTTAAGTTGATGAGAGAGTCTTGTTTGAACATTTATCGGTGTTGCTCTAGATTCTGCTATATTCCCAAAAGTGCTTTACTCCACATTTGCTTAGCCTTTGTACTTCCCATGGAAATTCTCTTGGTTTAAAGAGATGCTCACCATACTAGTACAGGAGCTACTGGCTACACATTAGCTTGGGGACTACCAAATTTCAAGAGAGCCTAAACTTACATTGAAATTTGTTCTCTGGGATTAATGATAATTAATAGCTGGCTAGAGCCTGAGCTTTTGCACCTATGTGTATCTTTCAAAAAACCCACCAAAACAATGAAACCATCAGTCTTGGAAAGTGTGGTGTAACATTTTCCTGCCCAGAGGTGAAGGACAAAATGAAACATCCCTTCCCAATCTATACCTCTAGAATTCTTGTTACCTGTAACTTCAATCCTATAATTGCTCAATGAACAGAGTTGTTTATAAGCTATCAAGAGGACCAGAAAGAATATTGTGTCAGGCCCAAGGCCGCATGCCTGCAATCACCAAATCAAAGGATTATAAATCTAGAGGTGGAAGGGACCTTAGGGGACATCCAGTTTTACCTACTTACTTTACAGTGAATCAGTGATATGATGAAAGCATGCCAGGTCCAGTACTTTGGAGATAGCAGTGGCAGAAAGAACAGTAAGGAGAGGTGTCAAGCGTAGACAGTTGGCTGGGAGGCAAAGCATGGTCTGGGGACCAGGTGGCAAGATAAAGTAGCTCCATGTCTGTTGTTCTAAGCAAACAGAATAACCTCCAGTTCTCCACACCTGGGGGTGGGAGGCATACAGCATGAATTACAGTGCCTAACTAGAGGATAGAGTCTGTTCTGGAAGAGTCTGTTGCTATATTAATCCAAGTTTGTTTTTCTTTCCATACAAGTAGTTTCCATTCATGACCCAGAGAAAAATTTGGACTAGCTTAAGATCAAAATTTTATCCTGTTCCACCCCGGTTTACATTTGAACATCCCCACTACAGTTAGAGTTACTTCAGCACTGTGCATAGGAAGGGATCTTAATGAATGCATGTCTTGTTGCCTGCCTAAAAAAATAGGATGCTTAAAGAAGCAGAGATATGAAGTAGTAGAAAGAGTACTGGCCAAGGAATCAGGAGACAGAGGTTCTAGTCACAGTTCTTCCATTAACTAGTTTTAATACCTTGGACAGCTCCTTTAACAACCCTGGGACAACATTTTACATAGCTTGTAAAAGGTGGACTGCTGGACTACTAGATGATTTCTAAAATCCCTTCCAGCTCTGGCATTCTACAATCCTAGTTCTGGTCACACTGGCCCATAGACAGAAATCCAAAAATTACTTCAACTGAGATTATGTGTATAGGTAAGACGAGGGTGTGTATGTATACCACTTCAGATACTGTGTTAGTTGGAGAACACAACTGCTGGAATGACAACCTGAGTTTGAACTGAACAATTTTAGATGCAAGTTATAGCAACATGATCTAAAATAAGTATTAATCTACCCCCTCAAAAGAGACATAAAACCCTTATCACATGTCATTCTTTTCATATTCCTAACAAGGTGATTGGTAAAAAGCCAGTATGTATGCTTCTTTTCTTCTTCTAGGTTATACAACAGTAAGCACATACCAATTGCTAATTTCTTTTGCAAACAGCTCTCCTTGAAGTCAGTACAAGGCCAGCTCCAGTATCTCTCCATCATAGAAAGTCCTACTCAGTTTAATATGCAAAAACCTACTGTGTGCAAGGACTTGTGTTTAGAGATAAAAGAGAAATGAATATTAATACAACCTGTTTCCCTGCCTTTATGAAGTTTAACATCTAGGAGGAGAGCTAAGACACAAACTCAAAAAATAACTCTAAAAAATAGAATGGAGTAAGTACAAAGAGAGAAAAGTAGGGGCAGCTAGGTGGCGCAGTGGATAAAGCACCGGCCCTGGATTCAGGAGGACCTGAGTTCAAATCTGGCCTCAGACATATAACACTTACTAGCTGTGTGGCCCTGGGCAAGTCACTTAACCCCATTGCCTAACCAAAAAAAAAAAAACAAAACAAAACAAAAAAAGAGAGAGAGAGAAAAGTAGAAAGCGCTATAAATTCAGAGGTGTGAGAGTTCCTCTCCTTTTCTGAGCCCTCTTTGCTCTGTATAAAGAGAGGATCAACAGAGAGAACCAGGGCTTCTCTGAGGTCATTTAAAGTGCTGGCATTCTGTGATGCTGAGTCCCTTTCTCTTCTCTAAGCCTCAGTTTCCTTCTTTGAAGAAATGAGGGGTAGAGCCAAAAATGATCTCTTGGATCCTTTCCAGCTCTACTATGAACAGGCTTCACTGTGTTCTTCATTGAGGGGAGTTAAAACATGCTCTGGAATTGTGATGGGTTGTTAGGGTAATTTTCTCATGGGAGTTCTAGCTTCTCTCAGCAGAAGCTGAGGGTCACAACCTGTTGCGTGACAAAAGCAAGGAAGTCTCACAAGACCTCTCCTTTGCTGACACGCAGCTCCCACGGTTGGCTCAGCTCTCCTCTCATTGGGAGAAAAATCCTACTCATACCCCTGACACGAGGGCTGCAGGTGTCCAGCAGACTTGGTGATTAGTTATTACATGGAGATCATGCTTTGATCAGGTGTTTCTAGGGCTATAAAAGAAAGCTACTAGCACTTAACAAACGGAGCTTCTGCTATCTTGCTGTCTCCCACCTCCTCAATGTGCCTCCCGGTTAAGAGTATTAAGCTGGTCTCATGCTCACCACTGCAGCGTCCGCATCAGCAGGTCATTGTGTTGATCAGAGTTACTAAGCCTTCCAAAGTTGATTATTGTTATGGTATAAATTGTTTTTCTGGTTCTCTTCATTTCACTCTGCATCAGTTTATTAAAGTCTTCCAAGGATTTTCTGACACTAACCCCTTCATCATTTCTTATAACGTTCACAATCATATAGCAGTATTCCTTCACATTCATATACAATAATAATATACAATAACTTGTTCAGCCATTCCTCAATTGATGGGCAGCCCTTCAGTTTCCAATTTCTTTCCATCACAAAGACAGCTGCTATAAATATTTTCCTCATTGATCTCTTTGGACTTTACACCTAGTAGTGATATCACTGGGTCAAAGGGTGAAAACAGTTTAATAAGGTTTGGGGGGAGCATAGTTCCAAATTGCTTTTCAGAATGAATGAACCAGTTCACAGCTCCACCAATTAAAGTAAATTAAAGTACCCATTTGCCCAAAGCCCCTCTAACATTTGTCATTTTCCTTTTGTGTCGGCTTTGTTGGGCATGTCATTTAAGTCAACAAGTATTTATTAAACACGCACTAGGTTCCAGACACTACAAAGAAAGACAAAAAATACATTTTTATAAAAAAAACAGTCTTCACTCTCAAGGAGTTCACATGCAAATAACTGCATACAAACAAGATAGATACACACATACATACACACACATATATTTGTGGGTATATATCTATCTTTGTATTTCTTTGTGTGTGTATATATATATATACACACATACACAAATACACACGTATATACACATATGTGTGTATATATATGATAATTTTAGAGGGAAAACACTACCATTAAGAACAACGGGGATAGACTTCTTTTGGAAGTGGGCTTTTAGCTATAAAATAGGTAATAATATTTAGGTAATAACCTGAAGGAAACCAGAAGGTGGAGGTCAGGAGGGAGAGAATTCCAGATATGGAGAATAGCCTATGAAAATGCACGTAGTGGTGACATGGAATGTCATTATGTGAGTAACAGTAAGAAGAACAGTGTCAATGGATTGCAGAGTATGTGGAGGGGAGTAAGGTTAATGCAAACTGGAAAGGCATGAATGAGCCAGTTTATGAAGAGCTTTGAAAGCCAAACAGAGGATTTTATATTTGATCCTTTCTAACATAATGATAGATCCTGCCTCCCAGAGTTGTTGTGAGGATCAAATGAGATAATACGTTTAAAGGATTTTGCAACTCTTAAAAATGTGTGCATGCGTGTGTGTGTGTGTGTGTGTGTGTGTGTGTGTGTGTGTGTGTGTCTGTATGATATTCACCTAGAGCCAGCCTTATTGCCTGGCTATGCGACCTAATTGCCATCTCGTGGTAGCTATCCCAAATTACAGGCAATAACCTTGAATAGAAGCTAGTCAACCTTTTATTTAAAAAAAAAGAAAAGAAAAAAAAAACTTGCCTAGACAATTCAACTGTATTTTAATGAGAGCAGACGACACAAAGCACTTATAAAATATCCTTAGTAATTAACCTTCATAACAAAAATATAAGTACAGGTATAATCTCTCATTTTTCCACGTCCAAGAAACAACCATTTCTATGTACATCAATGATTTTTTAAAAATACTACAGGAGATTCTGCAGTTCTCAGACAAATAAACGTGCTACTTAACATTGCATTTCACTGGAGTCATGGCCAATGAAACATATCATCACTCATATTTTCCCCCACTTGAACATATCTCTTGTGTGCTATATATCTCTGACCTATGTAATAGCAATAATAATTAATATTAAGAATTAATAATATTAACAGCAATTATGACTAAAGAATCCAACATAATAAAAACAGACTCTCCCACATCTTTGGACCAGTTGTCTGAATTTTTAGTTGTTCTAAAATATTAAGAACACCTATAGGTGCTGCCAGTGGTACCACAACCCTATTAGGAAAGGTGCTGGTAAGTGTGTACTTGCCAAAACTCTCAGCTCTCCTCCGTATCACAATACCTATTCTGTAACCTGCTGTCTCATAAATAACAGTTATCAGATATATTTAGTTAAATAGGTTTAATCCTACTATATGCACTTTATTTCAGACTACATCTCCCAATGCCTGACCCAAAAGGTTTAGGAATGAATAGATGTTTTTAATTTCCTCTACTTTATCAAAGACCACCACCCCACTGCCTAATCAAAGTCAAACATTGAGTAAATGCCAACCAAGCACAAACTTAACACAGGTGTCCAAGATTGAGCCAGAGAAGACAGGAGAGGAGACAGAAATTAATTCATGTTCTGTGCAAAGAAAATGAAATAAATTAAAACTTTGACTTAAAAAACTCCAAAGTCAAAAAAGACTTTTTGAACAAAAGCAAATCTTTGAGCATGATGAAACCATGTAGTCTAAGCAAAATACAATCCCTGGGAAAGCCATTGCTCCCAAGAAATCCAAAACAAGGTAACAATTTATCCTTGTGGTCATCTTCATTGCTATTTATATAATTCCAGATTACAGTCATAGATCAAGATTTCTAGATCTATTTGTATAAGTCATAGCTCTAGAGCTGGGAGAGACCTTAGAGGCTATCTAACCCAGCCTCCTCATTTTAAAGATGAAGAAACCAAGGATGGGAAAGAGAGGTTAAGTGACTTGCCCAGTGTCACAGCCAGTAAGCATCTGAGGTGGGATTTGAATATATTCCTTCCTGACTTCAAACTACTCATTACCCTTTTAAAGTTTGAAAATGCCTTACATGAATCATCTCATTAGAATTTTCTGCATCTTTCTGAGGTAGGTACTACAGGTATTATTATCCCTGTCTTACATGTGAGGAAACTGAGGTTAAGTAACTTGCCCATGGTCACACTGATATGAAATATTGATGGTGGGTTTAGAATCCATGTCTTTCAGACTCTAAGTCCATTATACTAAGCAAAATCCAGAATTTTCCAAAAAGAAAATGGTACCAAATTCACCAAGTATGTTTAGGAAAGTTTCACAGCATTCCCATATCTACCATGCATGCATTTTGCCACAGCCTACCAGTGCCTGTCTAGTACTATAGGTCTTTTCCACTTTAGCACACACCTTCTATTCAAATTTAACTATGTAATACATTGTCTCCCTAGGGCCTTCCTAAGCCAAGGGCCTTCCAAGTCTTTTGACTTGGTCAGACAAGAAGTGTTGCTCATCTGTGATACACTAATACGGTCTAAGTTGTTAGTGGTTGATAATGTATCGGCCATCCCAGGCATATATATTTCAAAAATGGGCTCCTAGAAATATAATGATATCCTTCTTCTGAATGGAATTGATTGCTAAATGTGTAATTTTCAAGCACTGTATTAGGATAGTGGGAAAGATATTTTCAGTCAGGTGACCTTTTGGTACCACCCTTAAATCATACCATGAAGATGAAAACTTCTTCCTACCTCCAAGTATGAGGCCAGCCTTCTATCCTTCACCTGATGGGCTGTTCGTTCAGGGAACCCAGTCTTTTCTATATCTAGATAAGGAAGTGGTGACCACAAAGAATCATCATGGTCAAGCCAAGCTGACTTTATTTCCTCTTGTAATATATACTAAGCCAATAGATCAAGGGAATAATGGAAATATAATTTACCTCGATTTGAGCATATATCTGATAAAATATTTCATGCTGTTCTTATAGAGAAATATGGACTAGATGGTATTATAATTAGTTGGATATGGAACTGCTTGAGTGGACTGGATTCACAGATGTGGTACTGATGATCCCAAGCTGCTTTACAGTAGATGACCTTGGAACAGTGCTGTTTAATATTTTTAAGTAAATGATTTGATTAAGAGATTATATGGCATAATTATCAAATCCTCATTTGACACAAAGCTAGAAGTGCTAGATAACACTTTGGAGGAATGAGTCAGGATCCCAAAAGGTCTTAATAGGCTAGAAAATTCGATTGAGTCTAAAAAGATGGAAGTTAATGAGGATAAATGAATAGTTTTACACTTTGGTTCCTGAAATCATCTCCCTCAGTATGAGATGGGGTAGGCATAACTAGATAGCAGTTTATCAGAAAAAGAACTGAGGGTTTAAATGGACAGCAACTTCAACATGAGCCAACAATGTGATATAGCAATGAAAATATCTAATGTGATTTGGTGCTGCATTAAAAGAGGCTTAGGGTCCTGGAATAAGATGGTGACAATCCTGTACTCTGCCCTGATCTAGACCATATCTGTAGTATTCTATTTAGTTCTGAGTACCATTTTTATTTTACTGGGAGATTATTTTATTTTTATTATTTTTCTCACATTAATTTTCAAATATATCTCATCTTCCTTCCCTGTATATGGAGCCATCCCTCTTTATTTTTTGTTTTTGTTTTTGTTGTTTTGTTTTTTGGTGAGGCATTTGGGGTTAAGCGACTTGCCCAGGGTCACACAGCTAGTAAGTGTTAAGTGTCCGAGGCTGGATTTGAACTCAGGTCCTCCTGACTCTAAGGCCAGAGCTCTATTCACTGCACCACCTAGCTGCCCCAAATAGGAAGTTACCATTGTTAGATTTTTTTATTGTTGGTGAGGCAATTGGGGTTAAGTGACTTGCTCAGGGCCATACGGCTAGTAAGTGTCATGTGTCTGAGGTTGGATTTGAACTCAGGTCCTCCTGACTTCAAGGCTGGAGTTTTATCCACTGCACCACCTAGCTGCCCAAGCCATCCCTCTTTAATAAATATTTTTTAGTTCTATTCAGCAAAACCAGCCAACACTGATCTTGTCTGACAGTATGTATAATATTCTAGTCCCCTACTTAGTATATGCAATAAAGGAAGGGAGATGTATTTTCTCAAATCTTTTCTCGGGCCAACATTGGTTACTATAATTATGCTGTGTTCAGTTTTATTATCTTGTTTTGTTTTTCTGTTTATGCTGTTATAATCACGTTATCTTTTGTTTACTGGTTCTGCTTACTTTGATCTGCATCAGTTGACATAATTCATCTCATGTTTCTATGAATTGTTTAGATTCATTATTTCTTATAGTACGGTAACAGTTTATTACAGTCACGTGCTTCAATTTATTTAGCTATCCCTCCACCTGCATTGCACCCAGCACTTTGCTACCATAAAAAGCATTGCTATGATTATTTTGGTATATAGGAGACCTTTGACCTTCTTGAAGTATATGCCTCACACCCAGCATTTCTGGATAAAAGGATTTGTAGAGTTTAATGATTTTTGGAGCATAATTTCAAATTGTTTTCCAAAATAGTTGGACCAGATTATAGTTCCACTAACAATATATTATTGTGCTTGTTTTTTGAAGCCCCTCCACCATTGTCTGTTTCTATCTTTTGTCATTTTTGTTAATTTGTTGTGTGTCTGGTGAAACTTCAGAGTTACTTTGATCTGCATTTCTCTTCTTACTTGTGACTTGTAGCAGTCTTTCGTAGGGTTGTTAATAGCAATTATTCTTTTGAGATTTTTCTGTTAATATCCTTTGACAACTTATCTTTCAAGGAGTGATTCTTGGTCTTATGTATTTGTGAAAATTACCTATTAATGGTAATAATAATAATAGCTAGCTTTTATTATTACTATTTGTCAGGTACTATCCTAAATGCTTTACAAATATTATTTCATTTGATCCTCACAACAACTCTGGGAGGTAGTTGCTATTATTATCCCCATTTTATAGTTGATGAAAATGAAGCAAGCAGAGGTTAAGTGATTTGCTCAGGATCACACAGCTGATAAGTATCTAAGGTGGATTTGAACTCAGGTATTCTTGACTGTTGGCCCAGCACTCTATTCAGTGTACCACCTAGCTGCCTCATGAGCTGCCTCAGTTAAATATTGGATATTAGGCCATTATTGGAATTTGGAATTATTTGTAATAAACTGTTACCGTACTATAAGAAATAATGAATCTAAACAATTCATAGTTTACCTATTTATCCTAGCTCTATGGATTTTATTCATGTAGATGCTTTTTAGTTTCATGAAATCCCCTTGTTTGATCAAGAGTTCTCACCCTAGCCAAAATTATGAAAGATGATGCCATCCATTTTCCTCTATTTTTAAAAATAATGTGACCTTTTATAACTGTCACTTTTCTATTTTGATTTTATTTTGGTATATGATGTAGGATGTTGGTCTAAATCTATTTTCTGCCAAACTGCTTTCCAGTTTTTCTAGTGTTTCTTGTCAAATAGAGACTCCTTCATAAAATAATTTGTTTTCAGGCTTTTCAAACACTGGGTTATTTGATTTTATTATTTCTGATTCGTGGGGCACCACATTTTAGAAATGGTATTGGTAAATAGAAGAGCTTGAAGAGAAAGGCATCCAGGTCGGTGAAGGGTCTTGAGTGCATGGTATATAATGATCTATTAAAGGATTTGGAGCTGTTTGTCCTGGAGAAGAGAAGGTTAAGGTTGAGGTAGGGGGAGGAAGGGACACAATAGTTGCCACTGATTTTTTGAAGGATTTGAAGGATTTTTATATGGAAGAAGGATTAGACCTGTTTGGCTGGAGAACAAAATTTCAGAGTAATGGATGGGAATTGCAAAAAGATAAATTTAGACTTTATTTAAGGAAACATGCCTTAATAATTAGAGCTGTGAAAAAATGGAATGGTCTTTGGGAGGTCATGGGCTCCTCCTCACTGGAAATCTTCAAATGAAATTTAGATCATATTGTTGAGTATGTTCTAGTTAGGATTGTTTCTTGGGTTTGGATTGGACTAGATCTTTTGGACTAGATCACTATGGATTGGCCACTGAGATCCCTTCCTATCCCAAATATCTGTAATTCCCAAAGAAAGAATTCTAAGATAATATGTGGAGAACAGCTGCATTTGCTATTTCTGCCACCAGTTCTATTACAGTTATTTTGAAACACACAATTACAGTGATATTTTTGAAATTCATTTTTATTTCTTTTTTACATATATAAAACTACAATGGAGACTGAATAATTATCTTTAAGTTCTACATTTTTCTCATGTCATGAAGGCTAAGAAGATAGTATCTAGATCAAAACACTAGATGACACCACACAAAATAAAGGGAAAACTCTTCATTTAAAGCATGAGATGAGGCATGCATCTAGGACTACCAGTTTGGATCATATTTCAAGATCCCACTGAAGACATCTGCCCATTTTTCAAATGAAGATAAAGAAACTCACAGAAAAAAAAATCAGGCACTGATATGGTTTGGAAAGCATTTCAGTGAAATGAATTCCTTTTGGCTGAGTCACATTGGAGGCCTTTCACATTGATATGGTTTATAAGGTTCTGTGAATTTGGAAAGGAAAATTGACTAGATTGCAGAGGGGAAAAAAAGACCGGCATTCCTTCCTCACTTCTTGATAAACTCTGAAATACACATCTTTTTATTTAAAGATGAGCAAAGGGACAGGTATTTTCCAAGTCATTCGGCCCTTAAACAGATCAATCTCCCTGAAAACCATCGAGATTCAAAGATATTAAATGTTAAAGGAAGGATATTGTTGAATGTCGGGCTTATGGTAACAGATCTGTAGCAATACATTAAGACACGAATTTGACATATCACTTGGAGCTGATGTCCTTTTTGGGAGCCCACTTAACTCAGCCCATTTAATAATCCATTCCTTGCCTTTGCTTTTGAAAGAGCGTTGACATTTGCCCTTCTTATTTCTGTAAGCAGCCACACAAATCCAATAGACTGACCAAAGTATGGAAAACAGCACTGTCATAAAGCTTAATTTCAATCACAAGGTTCAGCAGCTCAGAAAATTTGTACCCTTCATTCCTCTTATGATGAAAAGAAATATCGGTTAGTCTCTAACAAGGAAAGGGGTAATGAGCTAAAGATTTAGTGGCCATATTTATAGGAGGTTTGTGAGGTTAACCTATATAACGGGATTTAAAATTGAATAAAAACAGCAAGTCTTTTTGGCCACATCTTGCAGATAAAATTGATGCTAAATTGAAACAAGGTATTTTTGGGGGGGGTGGAAGGGTAGTACAAACTTGCATGACTTTCAGGAAAAAAAAATCATTGATGGTCCATTAACATGAACAAAAATGAGATTCTTATACAAATGCTAATAATTCACTCACAGGGCAGCTAGTTAATTCATGTATAATAATGTAGTGCTAAATGTGCCTATCAAGCACAACTTGACATTCACAGCATTCCCTGAATTTTATATATGAACACTTACTATTTAATTAATCTCATTTTCTTGCACTTTATATATCAGCGTTTTTAAGTATATAAAGGGGAAAACAGTTTAAGAGAGATCATTAAGGTCACATACCCTCCTTGAAGATAGTAAGCATGTCAGGTCACCGAATCTCAGTTGCTGATAGAATTTAATAATACATATGTGCAGGAAAGAATTCTTGTATATACATAGGCTTCTTAATTGTGCTTGGGTTTTCAATATTCACAAAAATTCCTGACTGCTTAGGGTAAGTGTTCAATTTTCTAAGCCCTATTCTTTTTCTGTCAAAAAGGGCCGAAACATTTTTTTTGAAAGAGACAAGTGTGTTTTCTATACCTCACCGATGTAAAAATAGTCTGCATATTCCTTTTAAAATGTGATAACAAAATTTCACTCTTTCACCCTGGCATTCCATTGCAGATTCCATATTGCAGCAGTCTCTATCTCTCTTTCTTACTTTCTTTTGGTAACACCAGTGACATTTCACTAAAGCACAGAGCTTCAAGGAGACCTGCCTGGAACATCACCCAACTTGTGCCTTGTCCAAATTATGTCATTCAGCAATCACATCACTGTCAAATGGGTAATAATTGGTAGCATAGCTCATTTGTGGTTTTTACAGAAATGTATTTTCTTTGGCAATACTAGGGAAGTAAAAAAATCATACAAATTTTTATTCTTAGTATGTTATGAAAGATTGTGTTAATTTCAAAATCACATCCTTGGTAGTTAGCAGCAAATCAGAGTTGGGATTTCTTTTTTCTTTGATCTGAATATTCCATAGCCATAGTCCACTGATTTTCAGCTAGGAGAATGACAATGTTATGTCTTTGTGACACATGAGCCTTGTTCTCTCACCTCATCTCATTGGTTGTAAAGGACGTCTGGGATATCGTATGGTTCAGTAGATAATAGTCTGAATTACATTTTCTTACGTTGAAGGCACTTTAGCTCCACACACATTGTGGAAAAGAAATTTAAGAGAAGGATTTCGTTGGTTCCTTTAGAAGGGCAAAGCTGAGTAATTAAGCACCTTCCCAAACATGGAAAGCGATTCTCAAGGACTATTGCTACATCAGGGGTTTGATCCCCTAGAAAGGCCCATTGGTTTTGACTTGTTCTATGGCAACAGACTCAGAGATGTGATCAGGTCACAAAGGAATTAAGCCAGCAGAGAGTGCAAATGACTTAATATAAATATATTGGCACTACAGACAAAAGAATTCAGAGTCCTGGTCCTATTGAAAATAAGTCAGTAGTTCCACTGTTATTTGCAGAGATCAGTGCATTAAAACAGAATGAGAAAATAAAGTGCTCTAAGTCCTTAAAATAGTAGGCACAATATTTTGTGGCTTAAAAAAATCTAGGACTAAATAGGCCATACCACATTAAAAGGTTAAAATGTTAAAAAATCAACCTTTAAAAAAATAGAATGCCAACCATTCCAGTTTTAATTCCGCAAATATTCAGGCACATAGTATATGCAGAGAAGTGTGTTAGGTACTGAGAGAGATACAAAAACAGATATTTTTGGTTGTTTTAACATAATATAGACACAGTAACTATACATTTCTTGAACTTTAATTAGATTGCATATAAACTTAGAAATTTTCTATGATAGTCTGCTTATATTTACCTTGATGTGTTGATGTATTAATATACAAGGTGGTCCAAATGTCTTACTGAACTTTTAAGGTACTAGTTATTTGGGAGGAGGAGGTAAAGCCAAGATGGCAAAATAAAGGGAGCATTTTTGCCAAGCTCTCCCAACATTCCCCTCTATACAACTTTTAAAAAGTGAATTAAATCAAATTCTAAGCAGCATAACATAAAAAAGTCAGAATGCGACATTTTTCCAGTTCAGAACAGAGAAGAAATATATGCAGCTCTGGGGTGAGGGCTGGCTGAAGTGACATCAGTGGTAGGCCTTGGAGAAGGTGGCAGCAGCAGTAGCAGCAGCAGCACCCAGAGATAGTAAGGGGATTGAATATCTGGTCAGAAAGAGATTACAGAGGCCCCCTGTGCTAGTGCTAGGTGCAGAACCAGGTACCATTTGGCAACTCTATTACCCATTACCCAGTCGCTGCTCACAATTTCAGGGTGGAGAGGAAATCTTACAGTAACAAGGATGCAGGGGTCCTACCTGGGTAAGGATCAGAGCACAGATCAGGAGAGCAGTGACCATACCTCTCCCTGGATCACACCATTTTGGAAGTACCAAAAATTTACAGCCCCTCCCCCCAGAACTAGCTGTGAGAACAGCAGGACATAAAAGGCTGAAACTTGGGATAGTCACCCACCCAGAAGTAAGCAGAGTCCAACTCTAACATAAAGTCCAAAGTCAAGAAATAGTCTGGAAAAATGATCAAACAACAAAAAAAAGAATCTGACCATAAGTAGTTACAATGATGACAGGGAA
Source organism: Vombatus ursinus (assembly GCF_900497805.2). NCBI lineage: Eukaryota > Metazoa > Chordata > Mammalia > Diprotodontia > Vombatidae > Vombatus > Vombatus ursinus. The sequence goes on along the minus strand of NW_020944374.1, from coordinate 3,184,227 downwards.
GCTCAAGACACAAACTCAAAAGAAGACAATGGCTTGAAAACATCTCCTGTGAAAGTCTCAAAGTAAAATGCAGATTGGACATGAGCCTAAAATACATTCCTAGAAGAGCTAAAGAAAGAGCTAAAAAGAGCAAAAAGAAAATATTTTGAAAATTAAATAAGAGTGATAGATGAAAAAATGGGAAAATAAATGAAAGCAGTGCAAGAAAATATGAAAAGAGAATTAATAACTTGGTAAAAGAGATGCAAAAATATTGAAAAAATAACTCCTTAAAAATAAGAAATGGCAAAATGCTAAAACAGTACAAATCCTCAATGAAAAAACTCCTTAAAACATAAGAATTGGTCAAATGATAAAGAAGGTACAAAACTTTGTGGAAGGAAATAATTCTTTAAAAATTAGAATTGGTCAAGTAGAAGTTCATTAACTTCCAAGAGACAGAAAGAAACAATAAAACAAAGTCCAAAGACTGAAAAATAATAGAAGAAAATATGAAATATTTCATTGGAAAAACAACTGACTTGAAAAATATATGAAGGAGAAACAATTTAAGAATTATTGGACCATCTGAAAGTCATGATAAGAAAAAGAACTTAGCCATCACATTTCAAGAAATTATCAAGGAAAACTGCCCTGATACTTATAAGCCAGAGGACAAAATAAAAATTGAAAGAATCCACTAATGACCTGAAATAGGTCCCAAAATGAAAGCTCCGAGGAGTGTTGTAGCCAAATCCCAGATCTCCCAGGTAAGGAGAAAATATGACAAGCAGCCAGAAAGAAATATTTCAAATACCGTGGCAGGCCAAAGTCAGGATCATAGAAAATTTAGCAGCTACCACCGTAAAGGAACAGAGGGCTTGGAATATGATATTCTAGAAGGCAAGGGATCTAGCGCTACAACAAACAATACTCTACCCAGCAATACTGGTACAATCCTATAGGGGGGAGAATGCACATTTAATAAAATAAAGGACCTCCATGCATTCCTGATGAAAAAATCAGAGCTGAATAGAAAATTTGACATTGAAACACAAGATTCAAAAAAAGCATAAAAGGGTAAAAGTGAGTGAGCAATCATAAGGAACTTATTAAGGTTAAAATGTTTACATTCCCAAATAGAGAGGTAATACATGTAACCCTTAAGGACTTTATCATCATTACGGCAGTTAGGAGGAGTCTACTAAGACAGTGGCCATGAGTGTGAATCTATTATATTAGGATGATCTCATAAGAAAAATGTAAGGGTGGAAAAAAGGGATGTACAGGAAGAAGGGGAAAGGGATAGGAAAAAATGGGGGAAATTATCTGACATAAAAGAGGTACACAAGGAAGAGTTTTTACAATGGAGAGGAAAATGGAGGGAAGTGGGCAATACTTGAACCTCATCCTCATCTGAACTGGTTCAAAGAAGGAAGAATATATATATATATATTCTTCACACACACACACACACACACAGAGTTGGGTATATAAATTCATATTATCCACCAGGAAAATAAGATGGGAAAGAGCTAAGAGAAAAGGAAGAGGAATGTGATAAGAAAGAGAGTAAATTAAGGGAGGTAGGTGTCAGAAGCAAAAAGACTTCTGAGGAGGGAGCAGGGTTAAAAAGAGGACAAATACAAGAGAATAGGATGGAGGGAAAAATACACAGTTAGCAGTCATTACTGTGAATGTGAATGGGATGAACTCAACCATAAAATGGAAGTGGATAGCAGAATGGATTAGAAACCAGAATCCAACAATATGTTGTTTACAAGAGACATAATGGGAACAGAAACACATACAGAGTTAAATTAAAGGGCTGAAGCAAAATCTATTATGTTTCAGCTGAGGTTTTAAAAAAAAAAAGGCAGATGTATCTTGCAACTAGTCTCTCTGATAAGGGCCTCATTTCTAAAACATATAGAGAATTAAGTCAAATTTGTAAGAATACAAGTCATTCCCCAATTTATAAATGATCCAAGGATATGAACAGAAAGTTCTCAGATGAAGAAATTAAAGCCATCTATAGTCACATGAAAAAATGCTCTAAATCACTATTGATTAGAGAAATGCAAATCAAAACAACTCTGAGGTACCACATCACACCTAGCAGATTGGCCAACATGACAAAACAGGAAAATGATAAATGTTGGAGAAGATGTGGGAAAATTGGAACACTAATGCATTGTTGGTGGAGTTGTGAAATGATCCAACCATACTGGAGAGTAATTTGGAACTATGCTCAAAGGGCTATAAAAATGTGCATACCCTTTGACTCAGCAATAGCACTTCTAGGGCTATATCCCAGAGAGATCATACAAACGGGAAAAGCACCCACATGTACAAAAATATTTATAGCAGCTCTTTTTGTGGTGGCAAAGAATTGGAAATTGAGAGGATGCCCATCAATTGGGAAATGGCTGAACAAGTTGTGGTATATGAATGTAATGGAATACTATTGTGCTATAAGAAATGATGAACAGGCTGACTTCAGACAAACCTGGAAAGACTTGTATGGACTGATACTGAGTGAAGTGAGCAGAACGAGGAGAACGCTGTACACAATAACAGCCATGTTGTATGATGGCTAATATTGATAAACTTAACCCTTCCCAGCAATACAAGGATCTAAGACATCTCTGCAAAGGCCTTGTGAAGGAAAATGCTATCCACATCCAAAGAAAGAACTGTGGAGTTTGAATGCCGATCGAAGCATACTATTTGCTATTTTTTTCTTCTTTTGAGTTTTGTTTCCTCTTTCTGGTGGTTCCTCCTATTGGTTCTAATTCTTACTTACAACATCACTAATGTGAAAATATGTTTAGGGGCAGCTAGGTGGTGCAGTGGATAGAGCACCGGTCCTGAAGTCAGGAGGACCTGAGTTCAAATCTGGCCTCAGACTTGACACTTACTAGCTGTGTGACCCTGGGCAAGTCACTTAACCCCAATTGCCTTAAAAAAAAAGAAAAGAAAATATGTTTAATAGGAATGTATATGTATAACCTATATCAGATTGTGTGCCCTCTTGGGGAGGGTGGTGGGGAGGGAGGGGGAGAAAAATTTCAAACTCAAAAGCATATGGAAGTGATTGTTGATAAATCAAAATAAATTAATTTTAAAAAATGAAGGGTGAACAACATGGGCACCTTCTCAGAAGAATATATTTAGCTACTAAAAATAAAATACACAGTATTACAAAGAAAAAAAAAGGCAGAAGTAGCAATCATGTTCTCAGACAAGACAAAAGCAAAAAGAGATCTAATTAAAAAGTATAATCACAGAAACTACATACATATACATTCCTATTAAACATTTTCACATTAGTGATGTTGTAAGTAAGAATTAGAACCAATAGGAGGAACCATCAGAAAGAGGAAACAAAACACAACAGAAGAAAAAAAAATAGCAAATAGTATGCTTTGATCTGCATTCAAATTCCATAGTTCTTTCTTTGGATGTGGATAGCTTTTTCCATCATGAGGCCTTTGAAGATGTCTTAGATCCTTGTATTGCTGGGAAGGGTTAAGTCTATCAATATTAGTACCTAACTGATTATGATATTCCCTTCTTGAGCCAAATCTGATGAGAGTAAGGTTCAGATTATGCTCATCTCCCTCCCTTCTTTCCCTCTGCTGGAATAGATTTTTGTGCCTTTTCCCGTAATGTAATTTACCCTTGTCTGCCTCCTCCTTTGCTTTTCTCTCAGTACATTTTCTTAGTTAGATCAGATTAATCCACTTACTTGGATCCATTTAACCAACTTGATTAGATTTTTTTTTATCATTACATCATAGTCAACTTATATCCACCCCCTTTATGTGTACCCCTTTAACACGGTATAATAACAATACTGTTCTCAAGGTTTACAAGTGTCACCTTCCCTTGTAGGGATGTAAACAGTTTGCCCTTATTAATAACATGTTGTTTCTTTCTGTCCTGTTGACCTTTTTATGTCTCTCTTGAGTCTTGTATTTGAAGATCAAATTTTCTATTGAGCTCTGGTTTTTTATCAGGAAGGTTTGGAAGTCCCCTATTTCGTTGAATATCCATCTCCTCCCCTGAAAGATCACGCTCATTTTTGCTGGGTAATTGATACTTGGTTGTAATCCAAGCTCCTTTATCTTACAGAATATCATATTCCACACCCTACTGTCTTTTAATGTAGAAGCTGCAAGGTCCTGTGTAATCCTGACTGTGGTTCCATGACATTTAAATTGTTTCCTTCTGGCTGCCTGCAGTATTTTCTCTTTGACCTGGTAATTTTGGAATTTGGCTACTATATTCCTTGGCATTTTCAATTTGGGATCTCTTTCAGGAGGTGATTGGTAGATTCTTTCTATAGCTATTTTACCCCCTGGTTCTAGGATCTCAGGGCAGTTTTCCTTTATGATTTCCTGAGATACTGTCCAGTCTCTTTTTTTCATCATGATTTTCAGATAGACCAATAATTTTTAAATTGTCTCTCCTGGATCAATTTTCCAGGTCAGTTGTTTTGCCAAAGAAGTATTTTACATTTTCATCTATTTTTTTCATTCTTTTGTTTTTGTTTGACTGATTCTTGCTCTCTCATAGAGTCATTAGCTTCCATTTGCCCAATTCTAATTTTTAACAACTTGTTTTCTTCTATTAGATTCTGTACTTCTCCATTTGGCCAATTGTATTTTTTAGGGACTTGTTTTCTTCAGTGTACATTCTTTCCAGTTGGCCAATTGTATTTTTTAAGGATTTGTTTCCTATAGTTAATTTTTGTCCTTCCTTTTCCAAGCTGTTGACTCTCTCTTGCATACCTCTCATTTCTTTTCCCATTTTTTCTTCTACCTCTCTCATTTGACTTTTAAAATCCTTCTTGAGCTCTTCTAAGAAGGCATTTGGGCTTCAGACTAGTTCATATTCCCTTTTGAGGTTCCAGATGTAGGTTTGTTGACAATGTTGTCCTCTTCAGAATTTCTGCCTTGATCTTCACTCTTCCCATAATAAGAATCTATCGTATGTTTCTTTTTGCTCATGGTGTTTGCTTATTTCCTGGCCTTTAAAGAGATTGAGCTCTCCTGCTGGAGAGCAGAAGGTACTGACACAAGTTTCTTGTGCTGGGAGCCTAGAGCCTGGTCACTGGCTTTGTGTGCTGGGGCCTCCAGTGCTCGCAGATGGAGGCTGTAGGTTTCTGGCAGCTTACCTGGTGTTGGGCTGGAATCAGCAACACTGGAACTCTAGGGGTAGGATTGGGTAGTATGGCTCCTAGAGACTTCCTGCTCACCTGGGCCTTTCCTTCCTTTTGCCTTCTTCAGCTCCTTTCAGATGGATGTTGTAGGGTGTTTATCTACCTGGGGCCCCTTGGAGCACTACTTCCCTTAGTTTTGCTGAAGCACTGGGAGACCCAGTTGCTTCAAGTTCAACAGCTTCTTGAGCTTCTCGTTCCCGTCGCTGCCTGAGCAGCTCCTGCTGCTTTTCCAGATACTGCTTTAGAAAGCTATTCTGGCTCATCTCCTTACCAATCTGGGAGTTTAGCTGGAATGCAGTGTGAGGTGTTGAATGTTTCTGTAACTTCTCCAGCATTAGAGCCCCTTTGAGCTGCTTGACCAGGTCACTCTTCTGTGCACTCTTGGCCAGGCCTCGCTGTTCCAGTGCAGCCTTCAGGTCGGTCACCCCTCAGTGCCTGAAGCGGCTTCCCGTCCAGGGTCACCTCCTCCCACTCTGCCATCTTGTGTCTAGAAACTACATTTTGCAAAAAGGTACCATTGGTGTTGTTGTTCAGTTGTTTCCAGTCATGTCCAACTCTTCACAACTCTATTTGGAGTTTTCTTGGCAAAGATAATGGAGTGATTTGCTGTTTCTTTCTCCAGTTCATTTTATAGATGAAGAAACTAAGGCAAATAGGGTTAAGTAACTTTCCCGGGTTCACGTGGTCAGTAAGTGTCTGAGGCCAGATTTGAAGTCAGTAAGATGAGTACTCCTGACCTCAGGCCTGGCACTCTATCCACTATACCACCTAGCTGTACCAAAAGTACCAAAGACAGTTAATTAGTATCAATAGGGAACATATATGTACCAAATGGCATGGCATTCAAATTCTTAAAGGAAAAGCTAAATGAGTTACAGGAGGAAATAGACAGTAAAACTATTCTAGTGGGGAACCTCAATTCATTATACTCAGACCTAGATGAATGAAACCATAAAATAAATGGGAAAGAAGTTAAGGAGATGAATAGAATCTTAGAAAAGTTAGATATGATTGACTTCTGGAGAATATTGAATGAAAAGAGAAAGGAGTATACCTTTTTTCACAGCTATAAATAGCACCTTCACAAAAATTGACCATATATTAGGGCATAAAAACTCACAAACAAATGTAGAAAAACAGAAATATTAAGTATGCCTTTCTTAAACTATAAGGCAATAAAAATTACATTCAATAAAAGAGCTTGGAGGCATAGATTAAAATTTAATTGGAAACTAAATAATCTAATCCTAAAAAAACAAGTGGTTCAAAGAACAAATCATACAAACAATCAATAATTTCATTAAAGGTAATGACAACAATGAGAAAACATGCCAAAACTTATGGGATGCAGCCAAAGCAGTAGTTAAAGGAAAATTTATATCTCTAAATCCTTACACATCAATAAAAGAGAGAAAGATCAGACAAATGAATTGGGCAGACAACTAAAAAAAATAGGAAAAAAAACAAATGTAAAATCCCCAATTAAATACCAAAATAGAAAATCAAAGGAGAAATTCATGAAACTGAAAGTTTAAAAAAAAAACATTAAACTAATAAGAAAAACTAGGAATTGGTTTTTTGGTGGTGAGGGGAGATAGATAGATAAGCCATTGGTTAATTTGATTAAAAAAAAGAAGAAAAACCGAATTGCCAATATCAAAAAGGAAAAGGTTGAATGCACAACTAATGAAGATGAAATAAAAGCAATTATTAGGAGCTATTTCACCCAATTATATGCCAATAAAAGTGACAAACTAAATGAAATGGATAAATATTTACAAAATTATAAACTACTTAGATTAACAGAAGAGGAAATAGAATGCTTAAATAACTCTATCTTAGAAAAACAAATTGAAAAAGCCATAAATAAGCTCCCTAAGGAAAAATTCCCAGGACCAGATAGCTTTACAAGTGAATTCTACCAGTCATTTAAAGAATAGTTCATTCCAATACTATCTAAATTATTTGAAAAATAGAAAAAAGGAGTTCTACCAAATTTCTTAATGACACAAATAAGATTTTGATATATAAACCAGGAAGAGCAAAAACAGAGAAAGAAAACTATGGACCAATTTCCTTGATTAATATTGCTGCAAATAGATAGATAGATAGATAGATAGATAGATAGATAGATAGATAGATAGATAAAGTACTAGCAAGTAGATTATAGTAATATATCATAAAGATCATGCATTATGACCCAGTGAGATTTATATCAGGAATGTAGGCTGGTTCAATATTAGGAAAACTATAAGCTTAATTGACCATATCAATAACAAAAACAACAAAAATTATATGATATCAACAGTTTCAGAAAAAGCTTTTGATAAAATATAACACCCATTCCTATTAAATAGGAATAGGAATATTACATAGGAATAAATGGAGCTTTTCTTAAAACGATAAGTAGTATCTATTTAAAACCAAGATCAAGCATTATCTATAATGGGGATAAACTAGTAACCTGAGTCAAATTTGTAAAACTAAGAGCCATTCCCCCAGTTGATAAATAGTCAAAGGATATGAACAGTCATTTATCAGAATAAAAGAAGTAAAGCTATGTATAGTCATATGAAAAAAAATACTCTAAATTACTATTGATTAGAGAAATACAAATAAAAACAACTCTGAGGTACCACTTCACACCTATCAGAAATGACAAATGCTGGAGGCAATGACAGAAAAAGAGGTACACTAATGAACTATTGGTGGAGTTCCGAACTAGTACAACCATTCTGGAGAACAATTTGGAACTGTACCCGAATGGCTATAAAATTGTGCATACCCTTTGACCCAGCAAAACCACTGCTAGGTCTGTACTCCAAAGAGATAAAAAAAGAAAAGAATCTATATGTCCAAAAATAGTTATAGCAGCTCTTTCTGTGGTGGCAAAAAATTGAAAATTGAAGGGATGCTTATTAATTGGGGAATGGCTGAATGAGGTGTGGCGTATGATTGTGATGGAGTACTATTATGCTATAAGAAATGATGGAGTGTTTTCAGAAAAAAAAAACATGGCAAAACCTATATGAAGTGGTGCAAAGTTAAGTGAGAAGAACTGGGAGATCATTGTGCACAATAATAGCAATGTTGTAATGATGATCAACTATGAAAGACTTAGCTACTCTGATCAATACAGTGATCCAAGACAATTTCAAAGGACTCATGATGGAAAAAAATACTATTCATCTCCAGAGAGAAAACTGATGAACTCTGAGTGCAAATCAAAGTATAATTTTCTCACTTTCTTTATTTTTCTTACTTTTTTTGAAATATGGCTAATATGGAAATGTTTTACATGATTTCACATGTATAATTGATATGATATTGCTTGCCTCCTCAGTGGGTGGAGGAAGATTGGGAGGAAAGGGGAGGATTTGGAATTCAAAATTTAAAAAGAAAAGAATGTTTAAAATAATTTTTTAAAAAAATCATGATATCAAAAGCAAATTAGGGGAGCATGGAAAAACTTACCTATCAGATCTAGGGATAAGGGAAGAGTTTATGACCAAACAAGCGATAGAGAGAATCACAGGAGGTAAAAAAGAATAATTTCGATTACATTGAATTAAAAAGGCTTTGCACAAACAAAACCAATCCAACCAAAATTAGAAGGAAAGCAGGAAACTGAAGGGGAAATTTTATAGGAAGTTTCTTTGATAAACATTTAATTCCTCAAATATATAGGAAATGGAGCCAAATTTATAAAATTAAGATCCATTCCTCAATTGATAAATGGTCAAAGGATATAAACAAGCAATTTTCAGTGCAGATTAAAGCATATTTTTAATTTTATTTTTCTTGCTTTTTTTGGTAACATGGCTAATGTGGAAATGTTTTGCATGACTTCATATGTATAGTAGAAATCATATTTCTTGCCTTCTCAAGGGGTGGATGAGGGGGTGGAGGGAGAGAGAATTTGGAATGGAAAATAAAAATGAAAATAAAAAATAGTAAAGCTAAAAATTGCACTAAGACTTTTGGGATACCATGTATATTACTAATGATAAATAATATAGGCATCATAAAACTATATAAAATACATATATATTTTTGAACTTTAATTAGATCAAACATAAACTTCTAAATTTTCTTTCATAGTGTGTTTATATTTACCTTGACAGAACTATTAATATGTTAAAATATTACTACTAATAACAATACTATAGGTATAATAAAACCTACATTTCCTATCTCCTAGTGCTCATAGGATCATAGAATTAGATTTGGGAAGGACGTTTGACATCATCTAGTCCAATGCTTCTCTTTTACAGAAGAAGAAACTGAGGTCATGAGTAGAAACCTTAAAATGCTTTAAATGTGATTTGTTATTAATAATGATTATTCATGTGGATTTAATTTTGTTTTAGAGTATTCAATGAAAGGGATCTAAACTCTTTTTAGGAAAGTTTCTGAAAGACTTTTGTATTTGATGCTATCCATGAGCTTAAGCTGTTGCTACTAGGTTAACACAAATAACATTTAAAAGAATTTACAGCTAAGTTTCAACTAAAGGGGCAAATTGGAGAAAGGGGTGTTACTGGACTCTTCACTTGAAAAGGGAAGAATGGAAAATTATCTCCTTGGGAGCAAGTGTAGTAATGGGGAGTTTGACGTTATCATCATAGAGGCCTTCTTTGTGGCTCTTTCTTCTCTCTGGGGGCTTTTAGCATGGGAAAGAGATAGAAGCGCTCTGAAAGAGGTAGCCTTTGAGAGTTCCTGAAATTACTTCAGCAGCAGACTGTGAAAGAGCGGATTGATTCACAGGAATGATTTTTTTAAAGTTGAGCTAACTATATATAAACTACAACTATAAGAATCTACAAAGGCTTTTGATAGTAAGGTGGCTTGAAGTCACAGAGCCAAGTACTGATTCTAGGAGATATCTGACTCTAATAAAGGATTCTGGATAACTAAGAAACCAGAATTTTAATGAAATTATGGAGTAAAGCTCAAGGTTAAATTAATCTGTGATTGATACCAGAGGAGTACTAATTTGTATCTTGGTATTTTTTCTAGAGTTCACTCTATTAAATATCATCTTTAAATATGGTTGTTATTAATGTAATTTGTGTTGAGATATTTTAATGAGAAGCTATATTTTCATAAAAATAAAATATGCATATTTCAGAAGTTCAGGAAAATTCCAATTGTTTAGACCATTTTTTCCCATGAGGAAGGTACTAAGACCACCCAGTAGTAGTATATCCTTATTGCAGGAAATCTATGGAACTTCCACACCAAAGGTTACTGAGTGGTGGCACATATTATACGTGCTATTGCAATTGTTACCAAAATCCAAATGAGATCTTATTTTAAATCACAACCATGCCTAAAATATTGATCAGGTAGATAGTTTAATGTCATTGAAATTCATACTTTTATTAGCCTCATATTTTTTAAGATTTTTGCACACTAGGCTTATACCCAGAGAGATTTCAAAAGTCAAAATTGACAGTACATGTTTGACTATTATGACCATCCAGCCATTAGGCTTAGCTGCTATATTCTCATCAAGTAGCCCTGCAATCTAGGAACTTTTGTGTGTATTGCAATTCCTATGGAAGTTATAGCATTAATGAAATTGAGTTTTAAATTTCCCTAGGCTCAACCTAGACATTAAGAATATAAATGTAAATTAACAGAGAAGAACTAGCAGCTGTGAATACTAACATTCATATCACATTCCTTTTCATTGAAATTTTACACAGACATTAGGGAAATAATTTCCCCACCTTCCCTTCAAAGAAATTACATTAATAATTTTGGCAGCATTCCTGTGAAGGAACAATGTGCAACATCTTTACAAGACTCAGAAAACAGCGACATTGAAGACCATCATTCATTTGCTTGGTAGATTTTGTTTACTTACTTTGTACATGGACTAATTTTAGAAATTAAATCTAAAAAGGATAAATTATATTCTAAAGTTTAACTTGATTTTAAGGTTAAATATAAGAACTGAATAGACTATGAATAGAAACTCTGTAAACCAGTATACCAGTAATCCAGTTTCTATATCAATAGTCATAATAAGCAACATAAAAGGATGAAAAGACTTTGAGTTCAGTCCAACCTATATGGGAACAAGAATCATCTCCACCACTTTTCTGACAGGTGGTCATCTAGCCTTTGCTTGGAAATCTGTAGTTGGAAAGAACACATTACCACCTAGGGCAGCCTACTGTACTTTGGGATAGCCTCAATTATTGGGAAAGCCATCTTCCAGATGAAAGTCCTTCAGATACATCAAAATAGCAATTGTCTTTCCTCCCCACCCCCAATCTTCTTTGGCCTATGAGTTCTCAGTTCTTTTATCTGATCTTCACATGGCATGATCTCAAGAACTTCTGCATTCCTGATTGTTCTCTTCTGTACACTTTGCAGTGTTCACTTTCTGAACACTATCAATGCCATCCCTAACATGCAGCAGTCAGAATTGAACAAATATTTCAGAAGTGCACAGCCCAGGGAAGAGTATTGTGAAACTGAAGCCTTCTTAATCATGGAAACTCTGTCTCTTTTACTGATGTCTAAGATTTTAATAGCTTTCATGGCTGCCATATCACAGTGTTCACACAGGTATAGAGGGTGTGACTAGGAGAAGGCTAGTCAAGCTAACAAGGTGAAAGGATGAGTGACTTCATGGTGACTTTGTTCTGGCTTTAGATATCTCCCTATGGAAAGAGTCAACATTTCCATGGATGTCATATTGAGATGATTGATGATCTCTCCTGGATAAGAGGTAGGGCCTAGGAACTTGTTGATTCATTGAAGTAGAAAGGAAAAAGGAAGAAGCCTTTATTGCCTGCTATATTCCAGGAGATTTCCTAACTGCTTTACAAATAGTATCTCACTCGGTCTTCACAACAACCATGCAAGGTAGGTGCTATTATATCTCCATTTTACATTTGAGCAAACTGAGACTAATGAAGGTCAAGTGACTTGCCCAGAATCACACAGCCAGTGAGTATCTGAGGTCATATTTTAACTCATGACTTGCTCACTCTTAGCCCAGAACTCTATCTACTAAGTCACCTAGCTGTTTCATTGACATGTCACTGAGGGTACCTGATTGAGTCATTGGTAGAGTGGACCATTGTCATATCCTGTGAAATCTCCCACAGATATACTTATCATCCTGGATCAACCACGTGACCTAGAGCTGAAGGAGCAACAAGGGATGGAGCCATGATGTCAAAGAATAAATTTGGCCTTTGCCTTCTATTATTCCCATGAGTTATGTGGACTCTGAAGGTCTGATTGATTCTTTTTATCATCTTCAAGTGCAGAAACCCTTTTAAGGGCGCTTCAGCCTCAGATTGGTGCTATGTCTAGATGACTGTAAAAGTTCTTTGAATGAGGTGGGTCTGACCTCTAGAAGAAAAAAAAAGAGTTGTGTTAACTGTTAACTCTCATTGGGCCCCAGAGTCTTTTCTGCTTTTTTTATGAGATGGTTGTCCTGTATTGTATGTAACATTGATATGTGTGTGTGTGTGTGTGTGTGTGTGTGTGTGTGTGTGTAGTTACCTTGAGTGCTTGCATGGATGCTGAGGATCATCTTTACCCAAATTGGTGGAGATGTAAACATGAGCTATATTCTAATGTTCCCAGAGGATGCCATGGTTGGGCGCAAAAGGAACTAAATTCTGAGGTTCCGAAGGGAAGTTATAGGTAGGGATATAACCTAAAGAAAGATTAATCGAAAGCCCTCCAAGGTTAAACCCAGTCCATATAAGGCCAGAGCTCTTGTTCTCATCCATAGATTATACACATTGGGCACTACTAAACCCAAAATTATGCTTGTGAGACAAATTGCTGACTGGTCGTAACTCTCTGACTTTGTCCTTTGAAGTTAATGTCTTTAGCCGAAGTGTGAGGGCTTTAAAATTATCCCTATTCAATTTCATAAAATCTCTCATGCTATTCTTGTGGGAAATATGTACAGATGTGGGCTAAATGGAAGTATCCTTAAAGAGGTTTGGAACTGAGTGAATGACAGGACCCAAAGAAGAGGTGACAATGGATCAGTGTCACCTTGAAAGCTTTCCAGTGGAGTGCCTCAGAGATCTGGGCTTTTTGCCTTTTTTTTCTTTTTTTACCAATAACTTAGATAAAAGCATAAATGGCATGCTTATTGAATGGGCAAATGACACAAAATTAGGAGAGTAGTTGAAACTGGATGAAAGCATTGGGATCTAGGAAGATCTCAACAGGCTAAAATGATGGGCTAAATATATATTTAGGATTTATATAAAATAAAAGCTTCTTAATCAGAACTATAAAAAGTGGAAAAGTCTCTTGCCTCAGGAGACAATTTTCTCCCTTATTAAAGGTCTTCCAGAAAAGTTGGGTAGCTAGCTAGGTGGTGTAGTGGATAATGTGCCAGGCCTGGAGTCAGGAAGACTTATCTTCCTAAGTTCAAATCTGGCCTCAGACACTAGCTGTGTGACCCTGGGCAAGTCACTTCACCATGTTTGCCTCAGTTTCCTCAACTGTAAAATGAGCTGGAGAAGGAAATGGCAAACCACTCCAGTATTTTTGCCAAGAAAACCTCTAATGGGGTCACAAAGAGTCAGACAGGACAAAAAAATGACTGAAGAAAAGGTTGGATCATCATTTGTTGGGTCTGTTATAGAAGGGATTCTTTTTTAGGCAATGTATTGGAATAGAAGTCGATCGAGTTCCCTTACAATTTGGTTCAGTGATTTTATTACATTCACCCCAGTCTTGTCTGTTTTAGATATTTTTGGAACCTGACTCTGTTTGCCGTTCCTTCCACATTTGCATCATATGAAAATTTGATAATTATGTCATCTCTCTGTTTACTCAAGTCATTTATGAACATCTTGAACAGCATAGGATCAAGCAGAGATCATGAGCTCTCCCCTTAAGACTTCCTTCCAAGTTGACATTGAACCACTAATGTACTCTTTGGGTCCAACTGTTCAATGGATTCTGGACCCACCTAACTGAACTATTTTCTGGGCCATGTCTCTCCATCTTCTCTATAAGAATAGCATGAGATAATTTGTTAAATTCTTGGTTGAAATCTAGGTAAACTATATCTGTAGTATTTTTCTTTCTAATCTAATAATGCTATCAAAAACAAAAATGGAAATGAGGTTAATGTGGCATGACCTCTTCTATATGAAGCTAGGCTGACTTTTAGTGATCACTGTTTCCTTTTCTAGGGCAGCTAAGTGGCACAATAGATGCAGTGCTGGGCCTGGAATCAGGAAGAGTCATCTTCCTGAGTTCAAATCTGGTCTCATACATTTATTAGCTGTATGTCCCTGGGCCAGTGACTTCACCCTGTTTGCCTCAGTTTCCTCATCTGTCAAATGATCTGGAGAAGGAAATGGCAAACAACTCCAGTATCTTTGCCAAGAAAACTCCTGAGAGGGGTCATGAAGAGTCAAAAACAGCTGAAAATGACTGAACAACAAACTTCCTTTTCTGGATGTTCACTAACCATCCCTTTAATAATATTTTCTAGACTCTTGCTAGGAATCACAGTCAAGATCACTGGCCTATAGCTAACTATCATCTTCTATCTTTTCTGCCCTTTATGATGAAACTCCCTGAAAAGGTCATCTACAACATGTGCCTCCACCTTCTTCCCTTTTGCTATCTTTAACTCCTTATAATATTTATAATCCAGCTTCCCATCATTGCACAAAATTTGTAACTCCAAAGTTATCAGTGATCTCTTAACTGCAAAATAAAATGGCCTATTCTCAATCACCATTAGCCTTTGACACTATTAATCACACTGTTTTCCATGATACTCTCCTGTCTTTGGGTTTTCAAGACATCACTTTCTCCTGGTTCTCCTTCTATGTAGCAGATGGCTCTTCAGTCTCTTTTTACTGGATCTTCATCCATATCATGCCCCCTAAGCTTAGATATCTCTTGTAGTTTTGTCCTGGGACCACTTCTCTTCTCCTCCTATACTTCTTTACTTGATGATCTCATCAGTTCCCTTGGATTGAATTATCTCTGTGCTAATAATTCAAAACCAGCCCAAACCTTTCTGCTGACCTGCAGTCTCAAATCTCCAATTGCCTACCAGACATCTCATACTAGATGTCTGAGAGACAGCCTAAACTCAACATGTCCAGCACTAGGCTCATTATCTTTCCCCCTAAACTCTTCCCCTCTCCTAACTTCCCTATTACTGTACAGGGCAATACCATCCTCCTCGAAGTCCCTCACGCTCAAAACCTAGGAGTTATCCTGGGCTTCTCACTTTCTCTCACCCCTCATATTCAATTTCACCTTTGCACCATCTCTTGAATATACCTCCTTTTCTCCTTTGACACTGCCACCACCCTGATGCAGGCCTTCATCACCTCACCCCTGGACTATTACAATAGTCTGCTGGTAGATCTGCCTGCCTCAAGTTTTTCCCTATTCCAATCCATCCTCCAATCGGCCATTAACGTGATTTTCCTAAAGAGAAGGTCTGACTATGTCACCTCCTTACTCAATAAATTCCAGTGGCTCCCTATTGCCTCCAGGACCAAATACAAAATGCTCTTTTTGGTGTTTAGAGCCCTTCATAACCTCATTGCCTCCTACCTTTCTAATCTTCTCATACTTTGCTCCCTGCCACGTGCTCTTTGATCCAGTTACACCGACCTCCTTGTGGTTCCATGAACAAGACATTCCATCTCTCGGCTCTAGGCATTTTCTCTGGCTTTCCATCATGCCTGGAACATTCTCCCTCCTCCACTCCAACTACTGAGCTCCCTGCTTTTTTTAAGTCCAAGATAAAATTTGATCTTCTACAGGAAGCCTTTTCCAACCCTTATCAATTATAGTGCCTTTCCTCTCTTAATTATTTCCTATTTATCCTGTATATATACAGCTTTCTTGTAAATATTTGTTGTTTCCCCCTTGAGATTTTGAGGTCCTTGAGGGCAAGGACTGTCTTTTACTACATTTTGAATCCCTAGCACTTAGCACAGCGACCAGTACATAATATAGTATCATGGAAGCCAAGAAATGAAAAAGAAAATTTCAATGAAGATGAAGGGGAAAGGTCAGAGAAAATGAGGCCAGAAAAGGCCTTTATATTTGACAATTAGGGATTTAAGAAGATAATTTTAAAAGTGTGAGGATGCACACTTTTCCTGAGAAGCATAAAATGTAAAATCTGATTGTGATGAAAAATTTTTAGCATCTGATGGCTACTATTAAGGTTTGTAATTATAAAATTCTTTGCATGGCCTTTTTAAGCATAAGTTTTAGAAGCACTAAATGCTTTAGTTATTTCAATGTAAATTAATAGTTACTTGTAAGTCAATCATGATAATAATTCACTTCAAAGGTTATGATGATGTTACAAAGTTAGAATCAAATTCAAGTATATTTAAATGCCAAGAAAACAATCCTCATCATTTTACATTCTTCTCTGATTCTTATTCTGGAGTATGATTTCATCTGTAAAACTAGGGTCATGGTGAGGAAGAATAATTTTCAATATTCTAAGTGACTAATCTTGCAATCAATACTTTTTACTTTTTTCTATGAGCCTGATAGTTAATAGGTACATAGGAAACTAATGTCCCAAAATAATACTCTTAATAGTATTTCTAGTAACAAAGGCAAATACTAACATAAGTCTATAAGTTGTGCATATGGGAAGCAAAGTACTTTATTTTTCCTATATAGACCCAAACTATCATTACTGCCATATTTATTTTGATAATGCAATATTCTGGTAAGGTTTCCTTTAAGGTCTTAATTTAGTACAGGCATATACTTTTTTGACTTTCATATAACTATAATTTCAGGTAGCCATCTTGGTTATACTAATCAGAAAGTAGATATCCATTGTACCCTTTGGTGAGCCCTTGGTTTGAAGAGTAGTGCTAGGGAATACTTCTATTGAGATATAACAAGATGCAACAAGCATGAATTGCTAAAGGGCTGATTTTGTGTAAATACACACTTCCATGAATGATGAGTGAGCTGCTGTGGCCAAAAGTTAAACCTTCTTTTGTTGCTGTTGTTGTTGTTGTTGTTTTGAGGTGTATTTTTTTTCCTTCCGGTAACTCCAGCTTGAACTGCCAGAGGAGTAGGTTCTTGGTCCAAGGGCAAGGTCCAAGTGAGTACTCAACAGGATTAGAAGAAATAATGGCATTGGGCTGCCAGTAGCTCTTCTGAGATGTACTTGGTTGGGTATGTAAGCACCAATGGGTCCAGTTCACTCCCTCTGAACAGATGGAGACTCATTCCCACCTACCAAGTGGTCATAGCCAGACTCAAGTGAGCTCCCTCCAATGCAGCTGGCTTCCCCATAAGGCCCTAGAGCTGGATTGAAATGTGCACTTACTAGCAGAAAGCTGTTGACTGCATTTTTACGGTCCTTTTTATGAAAGCTATGCAGGGAAAAAATTATTAAGCTACCTTTTCATGCTTCCAGTCTTTGCAGCCAAAAAACAAGGGCACCAGCCGAGTCCTCGTTGCCTGGTAGCTGATTCTCAGATGGTCTTGGTATCAATTGTAAAGAGGGGGGGAAATGGTTCACCATAGCAAATGCAAATATAGAAAGTAAGACCTGGGAAACTTGTTCCCATTAAAACGACAGCAACAAAACCCCCTTCATTTGAGATTGTGCACATTGATTTTCTTGATATAATTGTTATTGAATTTGATCTAATATCAGTAGTTGCATTTTTACTTATGAGGGTGGTTAGGAGCAAGATTGAAATCAGTGCTATTTTCTACTTTGAACATTTTTTTTTTTTGCCAGTGAATCCAAACAAATACAATGCTAAGAAAAATTCTATGCTCTAAATATTGGCTTCTAGAACAGAATTTGGAGGGGCAGTAGTAGATAAATACCTGTTGATTGAGTGATGATTGAATTGTTCAGGAGGTTTGGAAAACCACTTAACTTTACCTTGTACTGATTTCTACACCTAGGAAAACAAAGTAATTCTGTTGACCTATGGCACATGAGTATTATAAAAAATAATGGATATTCATATAATTCTTTAAGCTGGAGGGATGGAAGCTATGGGAAGGCATATTTTCTTAATGAGTGATGCATCTGTTTGAAAGTTTCTAGTGATGTCATTGAATGACATAAAATAGGTAACTAACATATCATGATTTAAAGTAAAATGCCAACACTACAGTGTTAGTCTTACTTAATTGATTATATTATACTTTTGAGAAGCCACTCTAAAACTAGAAAATCTGTATCTTTTTTTTTCCAGTGCTCACATAATAAAGAACACTTCTTGGCCTTAGAAGCTGAGCTACTTGAACATTTTGCAATTTCCTGTTGTTTAAACATGTCCAGGGAATCTGTAAAGCTGAATAAATGCTTTTAGGAAATCCACCTACAGTATCAGGATATGGACCTCAAGAAGCAGTAAATCAGCTCTGAGGAAATGGAGAGAACTGATATCATCCTCTGCACTTTGGAATTAGGAAGAGACCGTTTTTTGAGGGAAAAAGAGGTAGGCAGGTGGAGACCAATGAACACCCACCAGGGAGCTGGGGAAGATGGGGAAGGAAAATGAGAGAGAAGTATGGGAGAGAAAAGAAAAGGAGGAGGTGATAGAGGAGAGATCAGAAAAAGATTAAACTGACTGCAGACTTGCCAGGAGAGAAATGTGGGCTGGCTCTCTTTTCATAAATCCACATTTCACCTGTCCCTGCCTTCTAGGGTCTCAAAAAATAAAAGGAGGTAACAAAAAGAGGAAAGAACAACAGGGAGAGGTGCAGCAGGGCACCCATGAGTGGAATAGGTCTAATACCATTATTTTATCTCCATCAATCAATCGTTCTTGGTTTCTATATGCCCCACCCCACAGCTTCCCTGTTCTTTAATGAGCCAATACTTCTTGTAAAATAAGGTAACAACATTTCCTTAGGCTGAGAGCAAAGAGAAATCATTTATTCAATCTTAGCCCTGGAAGGGACCTTAAAGATCATCTAAGCTGATCGCTTATTTTACAGAAGCAACTGAAGCCTGGAGAAAGAGAAGGACTTCCAAGTCACTCCACAGGTGACTGCTCATTTCTTTTCAGTAACCTCCTGCTGCCTTACAAACGGCCCAAGGATCCTCAAATCCTTTCTAACCACAGTTCTTAAAATTGAATCCCTTATTCGGTATATATTTTTTTCTTGGTAAGTTTAAAATCATTCATTTGTTTTACGAGGGAAGAGAGGAGAAAGCCAAGTTAACGTACATTTGGGGGAGGGGGGTGAGAAGCAGTATTATATAGCTGTCTCCCTTCACCATTTCGCACTGCTTTTTTAAAAATCTGAATAAGAGTACTGAAATAGTTATCTCCCCTCTGCGTTATTGATGTTGGGGGTGGGAAGAAGCGGGTAGAAAGGGCAGAATATTCACCTCCTGAAGCAAGAACTGTAATTGGGGAAGGGGAGAGGTGAGAATGAACTTCTGCTGTACCCCTGCCCGTGCTGTGTTGCGATGATCAGAGGTTGTAATGTTCTTCCGTGATTTGATGGGCAGCAGCATCTCCTTCTTTGTATCAGTAGCGGGGAAGATGGGAATATGTCTGGAGATCTCCCCCTGGCGTCGCCCTTAACTACCTCTACCACAGCCAGAGGAGTCTGGCTTGGTTAAGATTAAGGTCCCTCCAGATCACGAACAAGATACTCGGTTTGCCTAGCATCGGTGCTTCTCGCGACAACTGCTAGGTCGTGTGTGTGTGTGTGTGTGTGTGTGTGTGTGTGTGTGTGTGTGTGTGAACCCAGGGCAGCACCTCCAAGCAACTCTTCCCGGTAATTAGTGCTGAGGCTCAAAACACGTCTTACCGCCACCCCGCAATGTGCTCTCAACTTGGCTGATGGATCTCTTAGTACTCCCCCCACTCCCCGCAGCCCCGTAAAGACACACACACACACACACACACACACACACACACACGCAAACATCTTTAGCTCTAAGAAAAAGCTCCTACGTCCTCCTTACCCCCTACATTAGCAGTACCTGGAAACTGTCGTGTAGACTCTTCCCAACCCACCACGTCGTATACAGCTCCCTCGTGCCCCCTGCCTGTCTAGGGGCAGGGAGGAAGAGGATTGAAGGCGAAGCTAATTTTTCTACTTTGTGGGTGCCCCCGGCCCTGTACATGGTATCTCCCGCAGTTTCTGGTATGTGGAGAAACGGTCTGGCTAGCTCCTGTTGCCGGCGTACCCCTGCCCCAGCCCAGTCACTGGCCCGAGTGATGTATCCTAGTGCAAATGTTTGCTAATGCCAACTCACATCAGGCCGGGCGGTGCGGCTGTGCCGCAGCTGCCTAGCGCTGTCCCTGTCCGAAAGCCCCGGTTTCCTGAGCATGCCCAGTCGGCTTGGGAGAACTCGAGGAGGGAGTTTCAGGGCAAGATTCCGCTTCTCCGCTTTTTCGCTGAAGCTGAGGTGGGTGGGCTGGAAAGGATCAGGGGCGAAGGGGCAGAGCTTGAGGTTCTGTACAAGTACGGGGCCAAGCCACCCAAGGGGCCGGGCTGCGGGAGCCTGGGAGGAGGCTGGGCAAGGCAAGTGCCCCAAGCTGTAGGAGATCTCCTCTTCTCTCCTTTGGGGACTTGGTGTTTCCAGTGCCTGACATTAGGCGCTCCCCATGTGGAGAGGCAGCCGGGAGCATGGGAGATGCGAGCGTCGAGGACGATTAGGTTCCGAGCCCAGTTTCGAGATTTGCGGAGACCATCTCCCTGGGGACTTTGGCGAGGTGTGTGTGCGTGCGTGCGCGCTTGTGTGTGTCTGTGTGTGTGTCTGTGTGTGTGTGTGTCTGTCTGTCTTTGGGAGGGGGAAAATACAAGATTCTTTTTTTTTTTTTTGCCAAAGTTATACTATGAAGAGACTTTGCATTCTTTATAAGCCAATGCACAGAAACCTAGCCTTTGCATGCGAAGTCCAGTTCGTTACACCTCCGTAACTTCTTAGTTCTCCTCTCCTTTGCCCCCACCTTGCCCGCCCCACCACCGCTATCTTTTCTACGCTTTGCCCCAGTCCTCTAAGCTGACTACCTGCACCTCTGCCCCTCCTCCTTCTCCTCCTCCTTCTCCCCTTGTCTCAGCTGCGGCTAAAACCTGGAGTCTTAGGGAAAGGGGAAAAAAAAATTCTGGTAGCTGTGGAGCTGTCAAACCGGGCATGCTCAGTAGACAGGGCAGGTTTTTTTTTTTTTTTTTTTTTTTTTGGTCTCGAGTAGCTGAGAAACATTTTTTGCACCAGCGGCAGCGGCAGCGGCAGCAGCCTCAGCCTCAGAGAGCAGCAGCGGCGGCAGCAGTGGCACTGGCAGCAGCCGCCGCCGCAACAGCAGCAGCCGTCTCTCAGGCAGCCGCAGCAGCCCCAGCAGGGCGAGCTTTGGCGGAGCCTCAGAGTTCACCTCCCGAGTCACCCAACCCACAGAGCTCCGGCTCTCCTCTCCTCTCTTCTGCTCTCCTCTCTTCTGCTCTCCTCTGCTTTCCTCTTCTCTCTTCTACGCGCATCCTCTCTTTCTTTCTCTTTTCTCTCTTCTTTTTCTTCCCTCTCTCTTCTCTTTCTTTCTCTTCCTTTCTTTGCTCGTTTTTTTGTCTTCTCTCTCCTCTCCTTTCTCACGCACACATACTCAAACACATACTAGAAGATTCAGAGACTTGAGCATACAGACATTCTCTCTCTCTCTCTCTCTCTCTCTCTCTCTCTCTCTCTCTCACACACACACACACACACACACACACACACACACACACACACACACACACGGGCACGCGCTCACACACCCGACCGACTGTGACACTTCGAGCTCGAGCGCCTTCCGAGCTGCAGCCGGAGCTGGGCTCCATCCCTGGCATAAGCGCCAGAGGAGGAGGAGGAGGAGAGCTGAGAGTGAGGAGAGAACAGCCCCGGCTCTTGCCCCGTGTCCCGTGCCCCTGCCCCTGTCCCAGCCGCTGCCGCCACCGCCGCCTCCTCCTACTGCTCAGCGGCTCAGGGATGCGGCCAGCTGAGCTGCCACCGCCGCCTCTTCGGCAGCCGCAGTAATGTGGATTTATAGTCGTTCCTCTCTGGAGGCTGTCCAGTCCCCGGCACCGACCTCGGCACAGGCAGAGGCATCGGCGCACCAACAACTCCCCGGGTTGGGCAGAGGCCGGCGCCGCTGAGCACCTGGCAGTGCAGCCCAAACTTGATTTCGGACTCGGGAGGTAGGTGCGCTCCTCCCGGGGCCCCCTAGCTCTCCCGCGCTCGCTAGGGGACTGCGGGGGAACTTCGCCCCCGGGGCTCGGGGCTCAGTGAGTTCCACCGGCCTCCCCCCCTGGGGATGGGCGTGGGAGGAAGGTTCGATGGGGACTTGCCCCGCGAGGTCCCTTAACCCTAGCGATCCCCAGAGCGGTGGGTGGAAGATGCTCCAACTCGGCTCCGCATTTTCTGCGCTCTCGGCTCGCAGCCCCGCGGGCTGACTGGCGAGCGCTCCAACAAGTGGAGCCGGCTACTACCTCTGGGGCTTGCCTTACCCTGGAGAAAAGCAAGGAGAGGTGAGGAAGATCGAGTCCCACTTGGTGGCTCTCCCCTCCGCCCCCAGCTTCGCAGCTCCCTGCCCTGCTTGCTTTCTCTTTCAGTAAGCCTCAACTTTCCGGGGACCAGGCGATCACCAAGTGGGGCGCCTTCCCCCCACCCCCGACACACTTTTTTTTTTTTTAGTACACCTTTGTTTGCTGGAGGCAGGGATCACCCTCTCTCGGAGCCCGTGTCGTTCCATGTACTTGGCACCTTAAGCCTTCCACTGGGGACATTGCCCCCTCGATGGTCGAAAGCGTTCAGCACATCTGTTGAGTGCCCACGACCCGCTAGATGTAGCTGGGGGGGAGGACATTGCCTGGACTTTTCCGTATCCAGAAAGAAGCGATCTCTGGCTCAGCTTTAGACTGTATCTTTATACATTTTTGGATTTTTGTTTTGTTTTGTTCTGTTTTTCATTTGCGCCAGGGATAATTTTCCAACTTGTTAGATAGCTGTCTTTGCTTCTAGGGGTGCGTTGAACCCGTGCAGACTCCCTTGGGGACAGCCCGTGATTTACAATTGCAGGGACAATCTGTGTGCGAGAGGACCAGGCAGCTCCGAGGCTCCGGGATCTGGGGCGGGTCGGGGACGCGCTTGCTGCTACTAATGCTTTCCCTTCGGTTGCTTCACCCTGGGTAGATAGATACCCACTACTGCTGCAACGCGAAGATGTGGGAAGAAGGTTCTCTCCCGTGTGGACTAAGGGTTCTCAGTTTAAGATGTGACTCTTTCTCCCCATAGCTCCTGAGTGGTGAGTACTGAGTGCAGTGAAAATGCCTCGCTGAAACACGGAAGTTCTGGAGGCTCAGGACCGAAACGTAATTCCCAAACCCAAAGCAAATGGCCGAGGAGCGCGGTAATAAGGAAAGCTTTACTAGGGCCGAACAGCTCCCGTTGGTGCTAACTAAAGGTCACGGGCATCTTCCCCCAACGTGAGACGGTTTCTCCATGATTAAAATTAACTAGCCCGAGACGCTGAACAGGGAAAGAAAATCGTTGTTTACCTGTTTGGTGAAAACATTACAAATATCATTCTTGCTTGTTATTAGGGAAAAAATCAGTCTCTATTCCCCGATCTGAAAAGGGCCAAATCCCTGGTATAACAGATCCGCAGCAGGAAGGCTCAACCTAAGGGAAAGAGCTCGCAGTGCTAAGGTGAGCCGGAGCTTTCACTTCGGGTACCACCCCACACCCAGTGGATTTTGTAGAAGTATTCTTTTTTTTTCCCCTAGCTCCTTGCACTTGCCTGGTATGAAAACAACTTTTCTAGAGGCATAAGCAAGTGAGTAAAGAAAATAACTTTTTTGGGGGGGGACTTAGAGTCAGTAAGAGAGATTTTTGGAGACCTTTAAGAAGTTGATGTTTTAAAGCTGTTTAATTTAAGAGGTGTAGACACCATCCTCTTTATGGTGGATGGTGGAGGGACTTTTTCACCGATTATGAATGCATTTGAAATAATGTTTAGATATTTTCCCAAATTAGTCCTTGTTATAAGCAGTGCTTAAGTTTCTTTGCTCCTCTAAGTGTTTTTAAAAGCACAGGTGTTCCTTGAAAATATCTCTTCAGAGTAATAGTAACATTTTTTTTCTCTCTCCCTTTTTAAGGAAGGAAATCCATGGGGACAAAGGGGGTGGGGAGAAGTATTCAGGTGTAAGTGAAAATTGATAAAAGAAAAAAAATACCCAAAGGTCTCGATGAAAATGGCTTCTATGAATGTTAGGATGTTGCAATTCAACCATTATATGTTGGGACTACAATGAAGTGGTTAGCCTTGCCATCCCAGTTATCACACCTTTTAGATGCCCTTTACACAAAGATTTTTGCTGAAACTCATTAGCAGTCCAGCATTCATGTTGAATCTGCTCTAAATTACTTTCATTTGTGAAGCTGCACAATTTACTCTTGATATGTTGTTGGTGATAAGAGAAGGTTAGAGGAAATTAAGGCTCTTGCCTTGGTCTTTAAAGCTTCTAAGCAGTAAGTAGACTTGGAGTTTATTGCAGAAAAAAAATCATACCTCATTCTACATTAGAGACAGTGATAATGCAATTATAATGCTTGGACTTTTTGCTCTAAAGCTTTCTGACAGCTTCATTGCCCCCAGATTTAAATGCCGTTTACAAGTGGTCAATACGGATTATGATGGTATGGTTAAATCATATTTAGTTTATTAACAATACCTTTACAGGTCTTCCTAACCCACTTCTTATTTTTTAACTGAATTCTCTGAGCTCATTGTGTGTGTGTGTGTGTGTGTGGGTGGGTGGGTGTGTAATATATCACTTAATACGTTTTCTAGAGAAAGAATGATAGGAAAAATAGTTTTCCCATGTATCCGCTTCTGTATGTCCACAAAACTGTAAGCATAATTTTACAGATGATGTTTAGTATCTAAAGGTACCTATCTTTGGATACTAAACATCATCTGTAAAATATGAATGACAGTGCTCTTGCAATTTCATATATCCAACTCATTAGCAATTCTAACTTCAGCAGTAATAATGTATTAAGTAAACATTCTTTTCTCCCTTTACCTTGATAGAAGGTCTGTAATGTGTTGTCAGTAAAACAACAGGCAGTTCAGCTGGGAAAAAAACTATTGTCAGAGATACTAGCCATTCTGGTCAGCAATGTACACATCTGGGGATGTAGCGACTGATTTAAAACAGGTTTGGAAGGGAGAGTTTCAGCTCCATTAAGTCCCCAGTGACTTTCTTTTACTCATCTGTGATTTGTAATTGTTGTACTAGATAATTATTTTAGTGGGGGTAGGGATGGAAGCTTGTTTTTCCCCCTTAAAGATGAAATTAGTATCAGCAAGTATAGTTTGAAATCTCTTTTCTAGCCTTATTTTTATTGATTGTTAGAACTGGAGAAAGTGAGGATATGAATCAGCTAGAACCTTTTTTATTTCTAACAGCCTCAATGACCCAACTCTGGCAGCTCTTAAATAGATAGCATTTTGTTGTGACACTGTATGCTGTTTGGACCTTTTTTTTTTCTTAAATGCATTAAAAGTTATAATATAGATCAGGATTTTTAACCTGGGATCCACAGATACCACCCCCCCCAAGAGGTTCATGGATATGTTTCAGGGGATTCAATTAACTGAGATGGGAAAAATTATTATTTTTATTTTTTTTCACAGA
Source organism: Vombatus ursinus (assembly GCF_900497805.2). Taxonomy (NCBI): domain Eukaryota; kingdom Metazoa; phylum Chordata; class Mammalia; order Diprotodontia; family Vombatidae; genus Vombatus; species Vombatus ursinus. The sequence goes on along the minus strand of NW_020944374.1, from coordinate 3,158,348 downwards.
GGAAATTTAACATTTCCTCTGATTACTTAAAAACAGTATTCCAAGGAGAAGTCATAGGCTTCACCGGATTGCCAAAGGGGTCAGTGACACACACAGAAAAAGATTAAAAATGCCTGCACCAGAGCCATTCAATGTGGTCACTAACATTTTTGAACCTAGCCCAAAAAAAAGGGCTGTAGTCTTTGTCTGGGGGGGGGGGGCAGGGAGTGGAGGGAATAATAATATATACTCTAATTCTTTATAATAAACACAGTGTTCATTCTAGGGGCAGTCATAGCATTTCTGCTCACAGTCTAACCGAAGTAGATGGAATCATAGAGTATTTTAACAGTTGATTTATTGGACTGTGAGCTACTAAAAATAGCATCTCACAGTCCTATAAATCAAGCCTATTAAAATCTTATGTAACTTCAGGGTCTCATTTCTAGAAATGGAGGTATCATTTTGGCTACCTTACAGCATTGGTTTTTAACCATTAGTCATTATTTCACTTCCTGTCCAAGCCTTCACTTTAGGTAAACAATGGCATATGGTGAAATGTGCATAACTGCCAGCTAACCACTACCTTTTGGGTTTTGTTCCAAATGTGAGGTAATGATTCTGAAGTACAGGCGGTTGGTTTTTCTTTCCCCAACTTCATGAAATGAAAAACAAAACAAAACAGCCAAACTATCCAGCAGCTGGCACACACACAAAATTAAATCATTTCTTTTAATATTAAGGAGAACTCCCATTCTGAGCTCTCACCTCTGTTTATAGTAGTTATATATCCAGGACTGGTTCTCCCCCCTGCCCCGGGCACTTATACAAATCTCTGTTACCGCAAATACTTGACACCTAAAATGTGTGAAGTAGCCCTCCCCTCATCCAGATGTGTAGCATCAAACCAAATTCAGCTTGATTGGCTGAATTTTTAACTTTGTAACCTGATGTTTGTGTCATTCGACACAGCTGATGAGACTTACAAACCAACAAACCACCACTGCCAACAAAACCCTTTGATTGTAAAATTTAGAATCAAGTAACTTACCTTTGCCTAGTGGTTAGATTTTATCGTGTTTATGCTTCAACTATAAAACAGAGGTGGTATATGTCTTCCACCCTATCCCTGATAATCCCCTACATGGGTATCTACTCACCCTGATCAACAGATCAGGGCACCAAAATCCTGACCTCTATCTATTAGTTCCTGTTCCCAGAGATTTTGTTCACAGATTTCAAGGGAGTAGAGAGGAATCCTCTATTAACTTCTCATTTTGTCCTATGCTATATTTCCCAGGGGCCCTTATTCTACCTCCATGGAACTTAGATGGGACAAATGGAAGTCAATAATTCAGGATAAGAATCACATGTTTTATTTGATTTAAAAACAGCTATTTGGTCTCAATAAGTGTTTGGTGATAGGTGATTTACTAGGCAGTGATAAAGGGATAGGAATAAGAATAGGGACCAAACGTGTGATTTCATAGTTCTGTCCCTCTACCTTTTCTGCAACTTAAAGTCTTAAAGGGTTACCTAGAACACTGAGAGGTAAAGTGACTTGCTCCAGATCCCACAGCCAGAATGGGTCAAAGGTGAGACCTGAACCCAGATATTCCTGGCTTCAATGCCACTTTTCCAAAATCAGCACAGATTCCTCATTTTCCTGAAGGACTTTGCCAATGTTCCAACATTTTTTACTTTTCTCAAGCAAGTCATCTTAGATAACCCTTGATATCTCATGTATTTGCATATCTAGAGCTCTATAAAGATGATCACATCTGTAAAATAATTCTCTAATGAGAAATATGCTGGAAAAATGTTCCTTCAAATAATGATTTAGCAGACTTTGAGGGAGTAGTTATGAATAAAGTAAAACACAATATAAATGGGTGTTGGAATTTTCCCAAAGGATTTGGTTCTTCTTTCTTATCAAATGTAAAACCAATTTTATTAACATGTTCATATCTCACTTTAAAAAAAAATTATCATTGGGAAGACCAAATGGATTCCAGTACATTTATTTGAAATCGGAAAAACAGTCATTTTTACCAGTTCCCATAAAGCATACTGATTGTTTTAATTTCAATTGACAAAGTTGTCAGTTGATAAGTAGTCAACAATGAGGAAATTGCCTTTTAATGTTGCTCATATTCTGTTGTAACATTTTTGTGGCTGATTACGACTTATGAAATTGAATTTTGGAATCACAAAGTCTATATGAGCTGAATTGCAATTCATGCTAAGCTTTTTGGAATAGCAGTTATAGGTCATGAGAAACTAAATTATTTTGTGTATTTATAGCTGTGAATGCAATCCCACATCGTGGCTAAGAGAGAGTGATTGCTATCAATTACAATTTTTGCTCTATTTTGAGACTGTTTTGATTATATATCAACAATGACAACCCTAACAAATTCTCATAATGTGTTACTATTTCTGGGAAGCTGAGCTACTAACTTATCTGCTTAGAAAGGGGATAATGGGAAGGGGGATTAAAGTAAAATAAAAATGGATTTACATTATTTAATTTTGAAGGTGACCAGCATGCCAAAGTATAAATAGAGCCTAAACACAATTGTGGATGGTCAGATGAATTGGTGAGTACATTCCATATGGCAGCAATGGTTTGCGATCTTGGAAATGATTAGAGAAAACATTATCCAGTAGTCAGATATTGTTTTAATATATTTTGTTTGTAAATAATTTTGTGACTGTATCATAACATCCAGAGAAGAAGTGAAAATTTCATCTGAATGATGCCAAATATCCAGATGACTAAAGTGTTCAATCCAGATGTTTAGTCATCATGGAGACGTAGCCCTAGTTTCCACTTGGACATTGCCATAACTTTACTTTTGAAATGCTTTGATGCTCCAGTGAAAGGTATTGTATTTCTTTGCTGTGCTAATGTATGGTCAGAGTCCTTCTTGTAACTATGTAGCAGAACCCAACTTGTTCTGTTGTTAGAAAGCAATGGAAGTCTCATTAGTTTACGTGAGTGAATGTAGTGGAGGAGGATTGGGGGTGGGGAGTCATCACATGTACCTGAGAGGATAAACTGATCACTGATTAAGGTCAGGAACACCATTGCCCAGTTGTCTGATTTTTCATTATTGGTTGAGTATAATTGTATGTATTCTTTCTAATGCTTCTATCTAGTTTAGACACCTGTCAAAGCAAGTGTGCCAGATTAGCTGGACTATTGGCTATATCACTGCCTATATCCCAGCTGCATATATTTTAAGAAAACTCATCAGTTGTTTGCTGAAATTACACAACGATTCTGCAGATGGCACATCTCAGTAATCCAGGTTTTTTCAGGTACATTTAAAATTAAATGTCCTAATAGATGATTAATTCAGGAAAGTTATTGATAATGAACTCATCTTATTCTACACATCTTTGCACCCATGATGATGCCTTATTAAAGGTGTCTCAATCCTGCTAATTGACACCTGTGTTTAAATATAGAGGCGTATAAATATACCACAGCTACAAGCTAAACTTGAAATGAAGAATATATTTGAAATTGAGTGAATTCCTATCAACGAAATGTTTATCACCATTATCAGTGTTTACTCTGAGCATTATTACTCCTTGCGTTTTAATGATATATTGACAACTGTTCTGTTAAATTGTTAACATTGGGAGATAGCAGCAGAAGAGTTCCTTTACTAGCTCACAAATGGGGGAAAAAACACAATCCTGACCCCTAAGGGCCATTTCTCAAAAAGCCTAGAAACTATTTTAGCATGAATTTTGCATACATTGTTTACTTGAAACTCCAGATGAGCATTTTTGGAGAATATGAACAATTTTTATTTTAATACTTAAAGAAGTGTTTTGTGTAGGGAACCATTAAGAAAATTGCTAAATAAGTGAACTAAATACAACTTCCTTCTAGGGAGATGGTATTCCATGAAGTGACTTCTAAAGGATGATGGACAGAGGGGTGGCTGATTGATGTCTTTTGACCTGCCACTGGCATAGCCTTCAAGAATCAGAATCTCCCCCCCTTCAACACACCAACAAACAAACACACACACACAACACACACACACACAACACACACACACACACACACACACACCACAATGAGGCAGCAGAGGAGGACTTTAGAGGAAAATTATTTCTTTCCATTAGGTCATCTATCCAGATTACAACAATACATTGTAGACCAACTAGACCAAATCTTTAAAGCGAGTAAACACTGGTTGGGCAAATTAGGACCCTCATGGGAATTATCCCGCTCTGATTCAGTCTGATTTTCCATATGGTTTAACAGGATACATTTGATATTATTTTGGGGTAATGTCTCTTTTCAAATATATTAAGTTAGAATTCGTAATTCTTTATTACAAATACATTCTGATCATGTGTTCAGACTTCACATTTAGCCTAGTAAAATGGTGGTACACCATTTATTTTTGGTTCAAAATCCATGAAGTGTTAACATAGGGGTGCTGCATCTTTTTCATTGTTTTGTTCTTTTTCCCCATTTGAGATATTTCCTTGTTGAAACATTGGACAACTTGTGAAAGTGAGGTAGTTTTCATGTAAACAATTAGAATTCAGTGCAAGGGAACTTATTTTAAGGGCAATTTAACACAGGAGGGTGAAAATTTTTAGAATATACTTCTGTAAAACATTCAATAAAACATGCTTAAGAAAATGTGTTTAACAATAATAGACTCAGTGAGAGAACTCTAGCCCCTGACATTTGGTTTAGTACCCTGGGACAAGCCTCATTTAAGAGAGAAGAAAAGTGAAGGTTTACGCAGTGCCTGGCAATAATGAAGCTCAAAGTGTTGTTTTCCATGTGCCCTAGGCGGTACCTTCTAACACTGTAGGCCTCAATAAAACATGGCTTATTACATAGATTAGGATATCCAGGGGGTCAAATAATCAGGACTCCCCAACCATGCCTCCTCGTGTAGTAAAATCACATGGTGGGTCCTGATAAATTGGTACTAGATGAGCACTAACTCTATCCCTGAAGCAGGTGTCATACATCAATTCCTTTGTTTTCATGTTTATGATCTAATGATGGCCATGTTTTATTGGTGACATGAATTGATACCTTACTTAAGATATTCCTCTTAGGGTGTTAATTTTGAGATCAGCTGACACAATCACATTGCCTTCTACCCCAATGTGGCAAATGGGGAAACTTAAACCTAGAGATGGGAAGGGGAAGGACATGCCTATGGTCACACAGGTAACACAGTAGCTGGAACCCACAGCCCAGATTTCCTGATGGCCACATTCTTACCACTACATCATGTTTCCTGTGTACATTCACGTCCTTTTCTTTTTTAAAAAGTTTTTTTTATTAAAATCTTTGTTTTTTATTTGTCTTTGTTTCTAAATATACCCCTCCCCCAACCCCTACCCTATAAGCCTTCCTTTTTTATCAAAGAATAAAGAAGCTAGTGAAAAAGGGGAAAGTTCAGCAAAACTAATTTGGTAATGAAGTCTGACAATATATGCGATGTTCCATATGCAAAGGTACCACCCCTCTACAAAGAAAGGAGGAAAATTACATTATTTTATCTCTTCTCTCAGGACAAACTTGGTCCTTATGATTATACATTGTTCAGTTTGGGATTTTTGTTCTTTCCATTTATATTGCTGTCACGTATATTGTTTGACTCTTTTGCTTATTTCCTTCTGCATCAGTTGATATAATTCTAGCTATGCTTCTTCGAATCCTTAATATTCATCATTTCTTATGGCTTGGTGATATTCAGTTATATCAATCTACTACAACTTGTTTATTCGTTCTACATTTGATGAAAATCTTCTTTGTTTCTAGTTCTTTGCTATCACAAAAAGGCTGCTCTGAATATTTTGGCGTCCATGAGACCTTTCTTTAGGTCTTTGACTTCCTTGGGGTATGTGCCTAACAGTGGGATCTCTGGGCCAAAAGGTATGGACACTTTAGTCACTTTCTTTTGCATAATTCCAAAATGCTCTCCAGAACAGACCAATTCCCAGCTCCACCCAACAGGGTATTTGTCTGCCTGTCTTTACACAGTCCTTCCAACACTATCACCATCTTTTGCTATCCATTTGTGCCTTTTTCAAAGCAGTGCTATGCTCACCACTAATGCTGGTTTGATTTTCTTTCAAAGGAACAAGTCGAAGTGATTATTAGGCTAAATGATCCAAATTATCTAATGAGCCTACTGAGAAGGGGTTTACAGACTGAAAAAGTTTGAAATCCTCTGCACTAGGCCATACTTTTGCTCAGCTGAGAACCAACCAGTGAGAGCTGAGTTTATTAAGATATGAGCAGGGAGCTCATAGGAGATTAAGGGAAGCTAAGGCCGTTTTCATACAGCTCTAGCAAAATGCTCGTGATTTACCTTGTGTAAAACAGAAGTGATTGCCCACTATATTTCCTCATGTCATGTAGTAAAAACAATTAAGTGAAGTTAGACTATAGATTACTTGGCTATTCAGCCACAGTCACCCCTAATGGAAAGGAAGAAAAATGGCCTTGACACATTTTGGCAGGTCTGATCATTAGGAATGCTCATGTTGCCAGCAAGAAGGAAGCTGCAGCCAAGAATGGGATCTTGTACGTTCTTCAGATGCAGGAAGGGGAAGAGACATTTTGGAATTCAGTTACCTTTGTCTTGTGAGAACCCTGATCTTTGTCATTGCAATTAGCCTGGTGCTTCTCATGCAAAGTCTTTCTGAGTGAATAGCTCATTGGAAAAATAATATTGGGGCTTGAATGGCCTAATTATTTATTAGGCATAGATTCTAACAGTCCAATGTCTCTTACCTGAGACATAAGGAAAGATGTCGTTAGGGAAATGAGGCATACCTGACGTGGCCTAAATCCACTATAGAGATGTTAATATAGGTGTAAGAATAATGAGAAAGGTATCATTATATTTCATTTGAAATGAAGCAGGGAAAACTTTTTTTTTTCCTATTTCCCAAAGGCCCCAGACTCTGGCCCCCTAGGACACTTGAGGTGTGTAGTCAAGAAAGCTGGACTGATTTTTTTTTCCAATCATAGGAAAATAAATTTTGAACTAGAAAGGACCTCAGAAGCTATGTGTCCCCTTCATTTTACAGAGGAGGAAACTGACGGCCAGGGAGAGAAAGTGGAGTGACTTGCCCAGAGTCACACAAACCATAAGCATCTGAGGCAGGATTTAACCACAGGTTTCCTATCTGGAGAGCCATTGTGTTTATCTCTGTCCCATGCCGCCTTGCAGCTATTTGGGAAATGGGTAGAGAAAAAAAATCTCATTTTAATAGACCCTTTGCCTCCCAGTAAGCTGTGGCTCTCACCATGGCAAAATGCTGCATATAGGCCAATTTATTTCTTAAAGAGTTTTTGCTAGCTAGCTGATGGGTATGAAGCCAGTTTCCACAGACTTGCTCTGGTTTATGTGGCACGGAAGCAAGAAATATTTTTGGTCATTGGGCTCCAAGTACTTTGTGAAATGCTTTCCTTTGAAAGCTTTTGACTGACTTAGTCTTGGGAGGGAACCACATATCTTTCCTGAGGATCATTTTCCCTTACGAAAAAATGTGTATCAGGCAATTAGATAGCAACTAATCAAGGGCAGAACTTCCATTTATGAATGATTTATGTACAGAACATTGGGCACAGAAATGGTTAGCAACAGTGTGATGTACTAATAGCACTATGAAATCATTTTGGTGAGCTTTCTCAAAAGTGGTGATTTCAAAATTTACCCATATTTTTAACCTGATTTCAGGTCATGTCCTTTGTCATAATTTGTTATGTGGAAAGCCTTTTGACCTTCCAGATGAAATATTGTACCAAATGTAAAAATAGGTATTGGAAGAAACCAATTAATTAGAGGCATAAGCTTAATTGAAGCACCAATCATAAAGTGTTAAACCATCAGTGTCTTAAAATTTTTTATCCATTTTTCACTTTTGTGTCATTTCAATACACTGTGATATCTAAGAAGTCGCCTTAGAGATTTTCTTTAAATTCTTTAAATTTAATTTTAGGAATATATGATCTGGAATGAGAGACATGATGAATAGAAAACCAGTGTTGGAGTCAGAAAACTTTGATTGCAAAGCTGCTTCTCACTGTACTTAGCTTGGTCACCATGGACAAGTCACTCAGCTTCTCAGTTCCCTGTTACTAATCTGTAAAGCTGTAGATTACAGATGAATTGTTGATATGCAATGGTAGAAGTAGTAGTTTAGAGTGGACCAGTGAGTTCATCTGGGACACATACATACCTACCTCTAACTCCCCCCGTCGTACACACCCTCCAAAAATTTAAAATAAACTGAATCACTGTGGGTCAATATGTATAATCGGTTATAAAAGCAAGGATATGCATTATTTTTCTTGGGTACAGGAAATCTTGAAAAGATACTCTGACAGTGGACATTATAACAATGCATATATAACAATGGGATATATATGTATGTGTGTGTGTTTGTGTGTATATATATATATATATATATATAAAAACAAATATATAACAAGTAGGCTGGGAATATACAACAATGAATGGTAGGCTGGGAAGGAATTTGCCTCAGTTCTTATTAATTAAGGAAGGCTTTGAAAAATAGATGAGAATTCTGCGATGAATATAATAGGCCTAGGTCAAGAAGACCTGAGTTCAAGTCCCACCTTGGACCTAGCCTGACTCTGTGACCCCAAGCCAAGTCCCTTAACTTCTCAGCACCCCCAGCTGAGTCCTTCTGATCTTAAGTGACAGGGCTTCCATAGAGGGAGTTCCCTCATGGACAATTAGTTCCCTGGACCAGTGAGATCATTGTTACCCCAACCCCCTATGAAAGAAAATTGCCCTCCATTTCAATTAGCAGCAGTTTTAAGTTTTTAAGACCCAACCACAAGTCTAAAAATGCCCTTGTAACCTTTGAGTAAAGATTATAGCAACTGGGGGCAGGAGATGATTTTTGTTCTACTGTGCCCCTAGCAATACAACAGTGTTGGTTCTAAGGATAATTTTTTTTACAGTCATTTCTAGGATTGCCTTTTGTGCAGATGCTTTTTTTATACTGGGCCAACAAAGTTAGGGATTCCTCCAATCAAAAAGTAACGGCCTTTCTACAGCTCTAAATTGGGAAATGGAACACAACAGTTGTAAGTAGACATACTGTCAAAGTGACCAAATCCTTTCAGTAGAAAAAGCAGTCAACATTTGTTGGGCATATATCCATAAGACACAGAGTGTCTATCAACAATCAATCTCTAAGGTATATTAGATCTTTAGACTATTTTTTTCAATATAGCCTACATGTGCCCACTACTTCTCTGTCAAGGAAATTATTTTCTAAAAAGATTTGTCCTCTGCTTTCAGAAATTTTGGTGAAAGTTTCTACCATATAGCCACTAAGTTAAGTCCTATGACTTGTTAGTCCATAGCAAATAGGAATGTTTACAAATGTGGGAGTGGCAGCTTTCTACTGGAAATATTTGCCATAGCTGAATTAAACAAACATTTTTACCCCTCCACAATAGTGAAACAAATGTTTCTATTTTGTGAACCTCGCTGGCACCATGAATGTTTATGGCAGAAATGAGTGTTTGAATTGGTAAGAAAACTCCATGTAAAACATATGCTGTTGACACAATTTAAAAAAAAAAATTGGTAGTGTAGATGGCACCCAACTGGGAAATTTATTTATGCAATGTGTTTACTATTGCATTTAAATCTGGTTGACCAGAATGCTTAGAAATTGGGAAATTTGGGCTAATTGAATTTTTATTCAATTTAATTGAATAAAAGTTTATTCATTTAATAAGCCCTTTTTTGTCATAAAATCATAAATTTAGAGATTGAAAACCTAGAAGACGGTTCAAATACCCCTTATTTTACAGATGAGGAAACTGAGGCACAGAGACATTAAATGATTGGCTCAGGGTCACACAACTAGTAAGTGTCCAAGCTGAATCTAAACCCGTGTCTTCCTGACTGCAAGTCCAGCATCCTGTTCACTACTTCCTTGTAAGGCCTAATTAACTAAAGGTTAACTAGAAAACCCCTTTTGTTTCAAACTTAAAGAAAATCCTTCAAAAAATTTTAACTTATAAGTAGCGTAAGGCAAACATAATTACATTTATTTTTTGATCACTGAGAATCTTTGTCTCAGGGTAGTCTTTCTGAATGTGAATTTGTATTGCTTAGATATTGAATGTGTTAGTGTTTGAATGAATATGTGATGAGCTTAGTGTACTACCAAGAAGTTGCTCTAGGTCCCTTTCAGCTCAGTGCTTAATAACATCTTGTTTTCTTGTGATTTACCTCCATCTTCTGAAAGTAGAGTATGGGCGGGGGAGGAAATTAGCTGATGGTTTGAATTGGTTGGCTTCTAGTTAAGGAAAATTTGTATCGTACTAGCATTTTTTTTTGATGAGGCAATCAAAGTTAAGTGACTTGCCCAGGGTCATACAGCTAGTAAGTGTCAAGTGTCTGAGGCCACATTTGAACTCGGATTCTCCTGACTCCAAGGCCAGAGCTCTATCCACTCTGCCTCCTAGCTGCCCCTCATACTAGTATTTTTAAAATATATTTTAGTGGTACATATAGGAAGTTCAGTTTGTCACTCAGTCAATAGCAGAGACTTTAAAGGATGATTATTATCTTTATTATCTTTCAAAATATCATATTAATATAGAAAGTGTATTGGATCTGAGCAAAGTAGTAAAGGCAGGTTCAAAGGCTTATTTCAAGGAGGTGCAGCAAGGGAACAGAACAAAACTTTTCAGGAGTGAGAACATCATCTTTGCCACTTAAACACTTTTGGGGAATTGTGAATTTGCTCACGTGAAATGTTAGCTTGCATCTATCACACTCCTACAACACTTGAATATGTGGAGAGGGGTGAGGGAAAGGAGGATGTAAATATTTACAAGCAGAAGTGAAAGAATGGTTCAGAGGTTGCAGTGGTATATCAAAGCTAAGAAGATTGCATGACCATAAAGGAAATGAAAACAAATTAATTTGAGTTCAAGAGGGATCCAATGTTTATTAAAAGTAGCAGCAGAATAGTTGTAAAGAAAAGAGTACTGGGGGCAGCTAGGTGGCTCAGTGGATAGAGCACCATCCCTGGATTCAGGAGGACCTGAGTTCAAATCTGGCCTCAGACACATAACACTTACTAACTGTGTGACCCTGGGCAAGTTACTTAACCCCATTGCGTAGCCAAAAAAGAAAAAGAAAAGAACACTGAACTAGGAAAAAGATCTGTGTTTCACTCCTGATCCTGCTGCTGTTCAGTTGTTTCAGTCATGTCTGACTCTTCGTGACTCCATTTGGGGTTTTCCTGGCAAAGATACTGGAGTGGTTTGCTATTTCCTTCTCTAGCTCATCTTACAGATGAGGAAACTGAGGCAAACAGGGTGGAGTGACTTGCCCAGGGTCATACAGCTACTAAGTGTCTGAGGCCAGGTTTGAACTCAGATTGTCCTGATTCCAGGCCTGGCACTCTATCCACTGCAGTGCCACTTGACTCCTGTCTCTGCTACTAGTAATTAGTTGTGTGTCCTTGGATAATTCCCTCCCACTTTCTGAACCTTAGTTTGTCTCTTCTGTGAAAAGATAGCAATGAATTATATATTAAATTAAATTCCATCAAGCTCCAACATCCTATGATTCTAAGTAATCAATCAAATGAATTACAAGCAGTAACTTAAGAAGGGCCAGGATGTTCTCCTGTGCCAATTAATTCAAACCAACCAAAATTTGATGTTTTAATTGGCTTAAATACGCACACATACACACACAATCCTTTTTGCTCTGTGCAAAAAATGGACTGGTCCCTTATGGGACCCATATAAGGCAAAATGCTAAAAACAACTGGAAAACGTGTTTTGTAGGAACAGTTTGGTGAGTTAAGTGTTAAGAAGTGATTTTAAAAATTGATTAACCTGATGTGGCAGCCAGAAAAGTTCAGGGGCTATTAAGAGAGGTAAAATAACCAGAAGTGGGGAGGGAATGGTCCTCAGTTAGACTACTTCTAGCATACTCTGCTCACATCCGGGCACCACATTTTAGGAAGGACGTTGATAGGTTGGAGAGTGTGCAGAAGAGGACAGACTGGATGGTGAAATATGGCAGGTTCACGCTATGTGAGGAGCAGATGAAAAAATGGGGATTGTGTAGCATAGAGAAGAGAAGACTCATGGGAAAAGGGTAGCTGGCTACTAGTATTTGAAGGTGTGTTGCAATGAAAAGAGACTAAAGTCATCCTCTTGAACCCCAGAGAAGAGAAGCAGGAGCAACGGGAGGAAATTGCAGAGGGGAAATTTTAGGCTTGACGTGAAGAACGGTTTCCTAACAATTAGAGCTATCTACAGGTAGAATGGGGCTATTTGAGGAGGTAATGAGCTCCCCCTCATTAGAGGTTTGCAAGTGAAGGCTGGATGACTCTTTGTTGGGTGTCTTGTGAGGGGGGGGGCTTTCCATCAGGAATAGGTTGTACAAGATGGCCTCCTGGGTGTCTTCCAATGGATGTTCTGTGGTTCTAAACCAGTACTTCTATATCCCCCCCCAAACAGGTTGAAAGAGATCTCTGGCTGCTTTCTGCTAGTGACCTCTCACTCTGAGTTCAGTAGTTTTGGATCCGATGCTTGGTGAAAACTGGAAAGTTTGGGTTGCTGACAGTCCATTTCTCTGTCAGCCTCTGGAATGACAACGACGGTACTTTTCTTCCTTTGGCAAAGTGGCCGCTCAAGGTCAAGTATTCCACTGTACTCTGGGACCAGCCAAGTGCATAACCCAATGACTTCAGACTCCAATGCTTCCAATCTGGCACCTTTCATGAGCACTGAGTTCATATTAAAGCAGTTAAAATATATTCTCCTTCATCTACATATCACAGCAATAACAACCTGGGCACAGGACAGTGACTGGGAGCAAATAACCACTTGGAGTTAATGACCTGAGGTACAGCTGAAGGACCATCGACTCTTTCTAGTCAGTCTTTCATCCCTATAAAATGTCCTATACCTGAAGTGCCAAGCCTTCCATAATTTTCCTGTCTCCCATCAGATTAGGTAGTGGCCATAAATAATAGAGTTTAATACATAATAATGAGATGTGGCAATACAATCAAATATCAACAGTGATAGTGTGCCTAAAGATGGCTATTCTGATGATGAAAGCAGAAGAAAGTAGTAAATGAAGTTTATGGATCATAATATTTTAGAAATGATTTGAGATGAAATATAAGGGAAAATGCACCTGGTTTAGGGGAACAGTTCCCTTTCTTTGCTCCTTATTTCATTGATGAATGGTCTAATTTAGAAATAAGAATAAAAAAGCTGGCTCTGACATCTTTCTTAAATGGATTGTTTAAATAGCATGTGTTCAGCTTTTCCCCCTCCTTTTTGAAAAAGCACCAGATTATGCAAGTCATTTTAGGGACCTGTAGAGCACAACACAGTGACACAAATACACTTTGCCAAAGGAAGCACCCAGAGTTTAATATATGATGATTCTGCCCTAAACATGCTGGTTGAAATCAAGTCTCCCATCACTGTTTAAGACAGGCCAATCAGGATTTGGGCCAAAGGAGAGTTAGAGTTGAATCTTGAACCCAGTGACTTTTGACATTTTTGTACTCAGTCTCCTTAAAGCAGGGGTTCTTAACCTTTTTTGTGGCATGGGCCCAGCCCTTTTGCAGGCTGGTGAAATCTAGGGCCCCTTCTCAGAATCATGTTTGCAAATGCATAAAATAAGATGCAGAGGATTATGGGATAAAAAAAATTATGTTGAAATAATATTATCATTTTAAAAAAAGTTTCCAGATTCCAGGTTAAGAATCCCTGGCTTAAAATAAGCCTCTTTTTGTGCTATTAATTGCCTATAACTGACCATCAAAGTCATCCTTCTCTCCATTAGTCTAGACCTGTCAGTGTCTGTGTCTGATGTGTTTCAGTAGCCCTTCATCAATAAAGACGATGAAACTATGATAGAATTTCTTTGCTGTGGAGAGAGGGAGAGTGAGTATAACATTTTCTTTTTTACTCATTTCAAAAAAAATCCCAGAGGCTTGAGTTTCCCCCCACCCCCCCCACTCCTAAGATTAGGACTTGATCATTGTAGAAGAAGGTAGGGGTAACGATGAGCAGCAAGGTCACTTCTGTAGAATGTGAGTGGCACAGTCAAGGAAAGTGGATAGATTTGATGTAGTTATAAGGAATGGCGGTTGATGAGCCGCTTAACAATACTGATCTGGCTATGGTAGCATATACATGCATCTGTTTTTGGAAAATTCTCAATCTGATCTCCTCCCCAATGAGTCTATAAAATTGTAGAATAAACTTAGTTCCAGAGAGCTCATGAGAAGGAGTGTGGTGAGATGTTAGTTATACTCATTCATTTTCAAAGCTTTCCAGGGAAATGACATTTAATTGTGACATCCATCATAAGGGACACTTGACTACATTCTTATTCACCATCTGCATATCTTAAAGATTTACTGCTTATCTGCACCTTAAAACTTTCTTTTCAGAGTGGATATTTTATATCTTCTACCTTATCTTAGGATATGGCTCGTAATAAACATGCATTGGAGGAGTTTATTTTATTTCTTTAAATATTCAGCTCACCTGCTTTTAGAGGAAAAGCTATAATGGTATGTTTCCTTCGCCCCCACTGCTCCAAATATAAAACCTTGAGTTTCGGGTAAGTATTTGTAGAGAAGCCATGATTGGCAATGCATCTGTATTTCCAACCCTGATGACTGGGGAAATGAGATCTACAGTTAATAGAATGGCTCTAGTGGCTTCTAGCAAATCTCTCTTCGTGAGTGTTATTTCTGTCCCACTAATATAGCTAACCCGACAGTTGAAAGCAGTAGTCTCTTTTGGGTGAGGCAAAGCCCACCCTTTCCATAGACCTCCATCACACTTTAATAAATTTGAAATCACTATTTTTTTTCGGTCCAATGTACTTCCGAAGTATCATTGAGGACACAGTACACATTTCTAAAAAACTGAAATCAACACAACAGGGCAATGTAATGCCATGAGGTATAGCATACAGTCAAAAATAGTCAGGGTCTTTTCAATAGAATGAATATTGAATTGGTGACATTCAAATGTTGTTGCCCTCTTTTCACTAGATGTCTGACAAATGTCAGATGAAAATATTCAGCTTATATGACTCAAAATAGCCACATTTCTTGAATTCATCAACCACTTATTTTGTCCCAGCCTAGTCTGTAGTACTTTATATATGCTCCAATTTAAAAGAGGCACTTTAGGTGAAACAGAAAGGTATAACTCTGTGTGTGTGTGTGTGTGTGTGTGTGTGTGTGTGTGTGTGTGCTGTGTGTATATGAACAGATACTATTCCCTCTATTTGGGTCTGTATCTCCTTTCCTAACTGCTTAGTTCTCAAAATCATAGCTAGTTTGAGTACATTACAATAATGCACAACCTATCTTTCCATTAAAAACATGCAACAATTTGATGTCAGTGAATCATAGAATATTAAGATTTGGAAGGATCTCGGGGCCCAACTAGTCTACTACCTAAGACAGAATCTCCTCTGTAACACTCTTAGCAAGTGTTTTCCAACTCTGACTTTTTGGTGAAAGGGCACGCCCCAGCACCCAAAGCAGCCCATTCCACTTTTGGGATAGCTCTAATAATTAGGAAGTCTTCCCTTACATCAATGTGAAATCTGCTTCTTTGCATCTTCCATTTCTTGCCCCTGGTTCTTGCCTCTGGAATCTAGCAGAGTAAGGCTAATCTCTCTCCCCCATGACAAATTTTCAGATACTTGAAGATAGCTACCATGTTCCTTGTTTAATCTTCTCTTTCACAGTCCAAACATCATCTTAAGACACTTCCCTATTGTGGTCACTCTTCTTTGGATGTTCTTGTCCAGTTTATCAGTGTCTTTCCTAAGATATGGAGCCCAGAACTCAACATAGTAGTCTAGATGTGGCCTGCTCCTGGCACAGGACTGGAGACCAGACAATTTTCTATGCCTCCTGCCTTAATGCATTACATTAGCTTTGTTGTTGAGTGCTATAAGAGGCAACCACGGCTTAGTGGATAGAGAGCTGACCCAGAAGCTAGGAAGACTCAGGTTCAAGTCCTGCCTCTGACTTCCTGACTTCATATTGAAGCTCTGGAACTCTACGCAAGTCACAGTTCTCTAGGGAGGCAGCTCTCTAAGACTTTAAGTTGCAGAGAAAGTGCCAGTCTGCATTAGTAGTTGGAGTTTCCTCACTTGGGAGGTCTCCGTATCACTTAAAGTTCTATAGATTCATAGAGTTTGCATCCCACTAAAAGCCACATATCTTTTTTAGGTGACCTGTTGCCTAGCTATACCTCCCTTCCCTACCCACATCATCTCTCACCACCTTGTATGGAGTTGCCTTTTTTAAAATATCATCTTTCCTACATGGAAAGGTGATATTTGTGACTCATGAGACCTTTGTCAGTATTAGGGTAGTTGGAGGGAAAAAAATATATGTGTATGTATGTAGATAAATAGATAGAGGCCACAGGGTGAGTTGAAGATGAAGAAGTGATATCTGGAGAATAAAATTAAGGGGTGAGAGGATTATACTGGGAGAAGGAGAAAGGGAGAGGTAGAATGGGGTGAATTATCTCACATAAAACAGACAAGAAAAGGCTTCTGCAGTGGAGGGGAAGTGGGGGAAAGTGAGAAGGAATGAGTGACTCTTATTTGGCTTAAGGAGGGAATAACATACACACTCAATTGGGTATGGAAATCTATATTACCCTACAGGAAAATGGGGGGAAGGGGATAAGAGAGTGGGAGGGCAGATTTGGAGAGGGTAATCAGAAGCAAACACTTCTGAGGAGGCACAGGGTCAAAAGAGAGAATAAAATAAATTGGGGCAGGTAGGATGAAGGGAAATATAGTTAGTTTTTCACAATATGATTAATATGGAAGTGTTTTGCATGACTATACATGTATAACCTATATCAAGTTGCTTACTTTCTCAGTGAGGGTGGGTGGGGAGAGAGGAAGGAAAAAATTTGAAACTCAAAGTTTTAAAAACAAATGTAAAAAATTATTTTCACATGCAACTGGGAAATAAGATATACAGGCAATGGGATATAGAAATCTATCCTGCCCTATAGGAAAATAAAAGGGGAAGGGGATAAGAGAAGGGGGGATAGAAGGGAGGGCAGATTAGGGGAAGGGGTATTCAGAATGCATGCTGTCTTGGGGTGAGGTGAGGAATGAGATGGGGAGAAAATTTGGAACTCAAAATCTTGTGGAAGTGAATGTTGAAAACTAAAACTTAAGTAAATTAATAAAGAGTTTTGACCTGGAAAAAAAATTCAAATGTAAGGCTTGCATTAGGCAGCCAGGTGGTGCTACAGTGGATATAGTGCTGGGCCTGGAGTCAAGAAGACTCATCTTCTTGAGTTCAAATTTGTCCTCAGACACTTTCTAGCTGTGTGACCCTGGGCAAGTCACTTAACCCCGTTCAAAAGCCCCAAATGGGATCATAAAGAGTTGAACACGACTGACATGATACAACAACAATTAGATTGGGTCCAATTTTCTAACCTGTTGAGTTCTTTATGGATCCCAATTCTGTTACTTAACATGGTAACAGTCTCTCCTAGCTTTTTGTTATCTATGAATTTGATTACCATGTCATCTATGGCTTTGCTTGAGTTATTGATAGAAAAGTTAAGTAGCAGAGGTCTGAGCCCAGATCCCAGGACATCCACAGGAGCTCTGTTCCAAGGTGACATTGCCCTGTTTGTGTCTGGCCATTCAATCTGCTTTGAGTCTGCATAAGTGTATTATTGTCTCAGGTATATCTTTACAATATTTCAAGAAAAATAATGAGTGGCTGCATCAAATACTTTGCTAGTATCTGGGTAAAATATATCTATGAATTTCCCTTGATTTACCAGCCTAATAGCTCTGTCAGAAAAGGAAATTAACTTGACCTGGCATGGCCTGTTGTTTAAGAAGTCATGGTAGCTCTTTGTGATCACTGCTTCCTTTTCTACTATCTAGGGCAGAAGCTTGGAGTCAGGAAGACTTCAGTTCAAATCCAGCCTCAGGAGCTTAGAAGCTGTGTGACCATTGGGCAAGTCATTTAACCTTTGCCTGCCTCAGTTTCCTCATATGTAAAATGGGGATGATAATAGCCTCTCGTGAGGATCAAATGAGATAATATTTATAAGGTGCTTTGCAAACCTCAGAGTGCTATATAAATATCATCATCATCATCATCATCATCATCATCATCATCATCATCATCTATCCCCTTAATAACACATTCTAGACTTTTTCACCTACAACTGAAGTCAAGTTCGTTGGTTTGTAGACTTTATTCCCTTTCTCTCTTTTTGAAAACAGTTGGAAAAACTTTTGATTTTATCTAATCCAGTGAAATCATTCCCATTCTCCAGAATCACCTAAAAATGATTCAATAATAATGTCTCAGAAAACACACCAGGCAGTTATTTTAGTACCCTGGCATTGGGTTCATCTGTAGCTGGTAACTTAAACTCATTAAAGGCAGCTCTGTTATTTCTTGATTTTTTTCCTTATCTCAAGATTCAGTTCCATATTAGCCATTTTATTCCAGTTTTTCTAGTTCAAAGATTATTTTCATTGTCAAATAAAGCAAAACAAAAGATGGGGTTTTTCCCCATCCTTATACTCCTTGAAGTTATTTTCTCTCTTTGTTCATCTTGCTCTTTCCCACACTATAACTACAAATAAAACTCCTGTTGGTTAGTCTTAGCTTTCCTGTGCTCTTTGTGAGTTTTGCACTAAGTTTAGACACTTCTTACAGGATTTGCAAGATTCTAGGTTCATATATTTTTATCAGTCCCTATTAGGTGCATTCCATTTGCTATAATCCAGAAATATATATCCTATTCTCAGATAACATCTTCCAATCCAATTGTTTCCTTACTTTAACCTGTCTTGATCTTCTGAAACCCTTGCCTGTGATTGGCAGCAGAAGTGAAAATGCCACTTGTGTCTTGGCTATTATCTATTAGCAAATTAGAAAATTGGGCTTTTGTTGACACTTCTTTTTTTTTCAGTTTTATCTCCCTTGTTTAATTGTCCTCATTAGTGGCTCTTAGAAAAGCCAAAATAATAGTGTGTGGATACAATTTTTAAGGAAAAAGTCTTGGGATTAGTAAAAGCACTGAATAGTTATTAATTAGCCTTAGTGACCAAAGAGTAAACAGAAGCCAGATTCACTACCTCAGTAATGAAGTCAGTAGTTGTCTGTTAAATAAACAAAACATTAGTCTAATACAGAAGTGTTAATACAGGCAGGACCTACTAATTTGTTGATCTTCGATGAATAGACTATTACCTCAGTCTCCTACTCTTTAAAATGAGGGAGGGAAGAAGGGGAAGGAGGGATAGGTGATTTCCAAGGCCCCTTCCAGATCCATGAGTCAAAGTATGTGTACACACCATGACACCTATCTGAGTACACATCTGTGTGTTGTCATTGTGACAGTAGTGCCACTTAGGAAATGTTTTGTTTGATTCATAGTTATAATTCTAAGAACACACAAAGCTACTGTTCATTTTCTCCTTGACAGTACCATTAGTAAGTAGAAGGAGGAAATGAAAGAATCCCCTTTAGTCATCTTCAGAAAGGCTGATTATTCCGTTAGGTGTATTTTTGTTTGACATCTTGTCATTTGGTAAACACACAATGATTATTCCTTCAGACACAGATGAAATATTCATTAGAAAGGAGAGTGAGGAAATTAGAAGACTATTAAAAGGAAGAAGAAACTCATAAGAGCTGTCAGGAAAACCGTGATCCCAAGAAATAGGAATCCAAATTGTCATTGATAAGGATCTATGAAGTGCCAACTTTGAAAAGCTGACTTCCATAAAGTTTTGAGGAATCTTGGCCTCCGTTAAGATTTCTATCCCTGAGAGCCTAAACTGTAAGTATGGTATCTGCCTTGTCTGCAAAAGAAAAAAGATCTTCACTTGCTCATTATCTTGGGAACTGAACATCCTACTCCATGTGAATAAAAATGCCTGTTTCATTACTGATGGGAACACAGAGTTCTGTGTACCTCATGATTTACAGTAGAGCTCACTACCAAACTGCCTTATAACTGAATAGACTGTTGAAATAATATTTTTAAAATTGTCTTTGGTATCAAATGAAGCATACTACATATTTCAAAAGAATCTATGAAATGGCTGTTTTCTGGAGGGTATGTGGAAAAGGGGAGTTATAGAATCATTAGTTTAGAACCAGATGGGACCTTCAAAGTCATCTAGGCCAATCTCCTCACTTGGCAGATGAAGAAACAGGCCCAAAGAAGGTAAATGATTTGCCCAAAGTCACAGAAGTAGTAAATGGCAGAGTTGGGCTTTTAACTTGGGTCTTCTGACCTTGAACCTAGAACTCTTTCTCCTATTCTGTTCTGTTCCCCAACAGAAATTCAACAGAAGATTAAATGGAATGTTAAAAAAAAAACAACCTGAATTTTGATATGTCAGAAATCCTATCACTTTCTTTTTGTCAAAATCTCTTTAAATGAGTTTAAAATAATAGAATAATTAAGTAATTGTATTTGAAGGGACCTTAAGGTATTATCTACTCCTTGCCTTTATGTCAAGAGAACATCCAAGTTAACGGTTGGCAACCGATACTGTCTCTGCCACCAAGGCCATTATTGATGGATCTCTGTTGTGCTATAGTCCATATCCCTCTTTCTTTTTCTCTCCCAATCATCATCCTACTTTGTCTACTTCTTTTTCTTTTCTTCCCTACTCCTTGGGTCCGCCCATGGGCCCCAATGGTATTATGTATGTCTCACAAAGACACACCAGTTCCAAAGAAGCTAACCTTTGTTCTAAGCCACACTTCCCTACCTTGATTAGGACAATGTTCTCCAGAACTGAATCAAAAGCTCTACTGAAGTCAAGATATGATTTTTTCCATCATTTCTTCCTAGTCTCATAGAGCTACTAGAAAAAAAAAACCTGTCAAATGTGAAAGCTGAGCTGCTTTTAAAAATCATGGAGAATAGTAGAAGTAATACAGGACCTGATTAGGCCAAATTTCCCAAATTTATTCTTATTTACTTTTCTCAGTTGACAAACATTTATTTTCCTTTCCTCTTGCCCACCCCTTCCCACCCCCCAAAAACCCAAAACCACTTGTAATATGCAAGGTCAAACAAAACAGATCTCTATTGGCTGTGCCCAAAAATGTGTGTCTCCTTCTGTATATTTTGTCCATCTCCTCTCTCTCAGGAGATGAGTACCATGTTTTATCATTGGCCCTCTGGAATCATTGTTGATCATTATGTTAATCAGAGTTCTTAATTTTTTCACAGTTGTTCATCTTTATAATGCTGCTGTGATACAGATTATTTTCCTGGTTCTACTCACTTCACTTTGCATTATTTCATACAAGTCTTCCCCAGGTTTCTATGAAACTGGCCCCTTCATTTCTTATGGCAAAAGGGTAGAACCTTCTAACTATAGGCTGCTGATTTTGACTTCACTTCCTGGAAAAAATCTAGAAGGTCTTATTAAAAATATTTTTATTAAATGTATCATCACTGTAGCATGGGCTGAGGACCACAGCTGAAAACTACTTGACTCCAACAAGCCCATGTTCCATCCTGGAGGTTTGTCAATACTTAATATTTTCAGTGAGTTATTCTTCTCTGCAAATTCATTGTCTCCAGGGAAATCATAATCTGGCTTATTTTCTTTCTCCCTTATGAGTACTGGACTCCATTCATGCACGTGACTCCAGCCTCCCAATCAGCATTTAAAAATAGAATGTTACAGGCAGTAACGAATCTGGAAGGTGGTAGTGTCCTGTTTTCTTTAATGAAGCAATAAGATATACTAACCAAGTTCCATTTGAGTGCTGTTTCTTACCCTCTTCCCCACCCCCAGCGGAATTGGTTCAATCCTTCCATACTCATGACACCAATGGGGAAAGTCTGAGGAAAGCTGCAGTGACCTAGAGACAAGTTGAACAGGTCCCAGATTACTTAAGTGCCGACTGTTTTACTGGCTCCCAGTCTTCTCTTAAGGATTCTAAATCAACTCCTTTTACCAGTTATCTAGCTCTGGGGTCATCTTCGTTCAGCAAATGTAGGGCTTCTTTCATCCTTGTCATCTTCTGAAAGTCTTTTCCTTTCCCCTTCAGAGTTTTTCCTTCCTCTCATATGCCAAACTCAGTTGTTTTCTATTCTTTGCTTTCAGCCCACGCTATTCTGAGCAGTGGCTTCTTCTATCAACACCATGTCTGCTGCAGCCCGCCCTACAAGTATCCTTCCTGACTTCCATTCTCCTGGACCCTTGTCTAAGGGGAAGGAGAATGGAGAAGGAGCTGTGGCTAGCTCATATGCCTGAACTGTTATGTTACTGTAAACTCTGGATTTATAACCAACACCATCAGTTAAAGCGAATAAGGTAAATGCATTCAAAGCTCCCATATTCAAACCATTTTCATCTCAATCAGATAAGGAGAAGGAAAACAGCAATAATACTATAATACCATGCATTTTAACAAAATAAAATCCAACAAATTATCCAAAAGACAACCACCAAAAAATTCATTTGTTGTATGTTCAAATCTGAAGCTTTGTGGTATTTTGAGTGTGATTTTGTTTCCCTCATATACAAATATAACTACAGTAAACTTTGCGGTTCTATTACTCCTAGTTTACATCTTTTCACGTAAGTCTTTCCATATTTCCTTGTATTCTTCTTATTTATGGTTTTTACAGTGCTGTAATATTCTAGTAAATTAACATACCATAATTTATTCACCTATCTTTCAACTGTTGGACATACAAGTGATTTATTTTTCCTACTACAAATACAATAGCTGTGGATATTTTTGTACAGATAGGTCTTATCTTCACAGTAAAGTCCTGGCAATGGCTTTGCTGGGTGATACGGCATGAGTTTTTTTTTTTTAACTCCTTCTGGAAAGCAATGTGACAACATATAGTAAGTCTGCATTATTCCACAATTCCAGCAATAATGTAATAGAGAATGCTTTCTTCTTCGTAGCCCTGCCACCTTTGAACTGATGAGGTTTTTTTTTTTTTGGTTATTGTATTTTTTTAATTAAATGCAGTGTGTCATTTGCAATTGAAGAAATAGTTATTAATCAACTCCCTAGTATTAGGCATTATGCTAAGCACTCTGGATACAAGGATGAAAAAAATGAAAGTTTCTGACCTTCAGGAGTTTGCATTCTTCTGGGAGAATACCAAATAGGTGTGGGTGTGTGTGTGTGTGTGTGTACGTGTATATATATATATATATATATATATATATATATAT